>NW_022900945.1:32976046-33040353 GCF_012274545.1 Fukomys damarensis
AAAAAAAAAAAAAAAAAAAAAAAAAAATTATCCAGGTAGGGAGTGGTGGTGCACACCTGTAATCCACTCAGAGAGGCTGAGGCAGAAGGACTATAAGTTTGAGCCCAATGTAGTAAGACCCTAATTTAATAAATAAAAAAGAATAAAAGGGCTGAGGGTATAGCTCAGTTCTAAGTCCATAGCTTCCATCTCCAGTAACAACAACAAAAAAATCCAGCTGGATTCTTAAGACTAAATATTTACTATGTTTAAATAAATAATGTTTAAATAATGTTTTAATAAAATGTAATATTAAGAACTATACTGTAGAAGGCAAGAAAGAACCCATAAAATGGTAATTATACAGCAAAAGGAAATACATAGCAAAAGGATGTAAAGTATTTAAAAATAACCTACAAAAGAAATTAAAAGGTCTGAGGCTATATTACAGAAAAGCTGGGAATAGTGGCACACATCTGTAATCCCTGCACTTGGGAGACTGAGGTAGGAGGAACCTTGTGAGTATGTGTAAGGCCAGCCTGAGCTACACAGCAAGATTATCTTAGCCACCCTCAAAAAAATTAAAACAAGCACTTTCTTTTCCAACCACTTAAATGCTATCAGTTTGGAAAGTAGTTAAATAATTTACATCCAAAAACTATACTAAAAAGGAGTATCCAAACTGAAAGAGGTTAAGTGAAAAAGTTATAATCAACATAACCAGAAACACCTTATCAGTATTGAACAAAATCAGAAACTCACTGTGAGTGTACAAATGAAGAGTGATAAAATATAGTGAATACTTAAAACTTATTACAGTAAGACACACTGCCATTCATCCTCCTGAAAATGCCCCCCAAGATTCCAACACATAAATATCCCATCATTCTTGTCATTTTCTGAAGCAGTTCTGGAAGCACTCTTTTGTGTCATTAGCTGCTCTGTTCAGGTTGCTTTGATGTTCTCAGGTGGCCAAAATGTTTACCTTTCCATGTTTATTTTGTCTTTGGGGAAGAGCCTGAAGTTCCACCTTGAATAAATTGTATGAGGATAGTGTCATGTTTTTACGAGCCTCCCTTTCCAGTAGGTGGCACTGGACAGCAGAATTCAGGTTTTTTTAATCACACTTTGTAAAGAAATCACATAAAAGGACTTCCAGGCTAGGTGTGGTAGCTCATGCCTATAAACCCAGCACCAGGGAAGCTGAGGCAGGAGGACTGCTATGAGTTCAAGGCTTTACGACCAGCCTAAACTACACAGTGAGACCTTATCTCCAAAAACCAAAAAAATCAGAAAAGAGAGAACTTCAAGCCTGCTTCAGAAAATGGCAAGAATGACAGACTAAGTGTGCCTAAAATGAGAAGTACTTTGCAAGGATTCATGGTAATAAGGTCTTTTGCTGTAATAAATTGTTTTAAATTTATACATTAATTTCAACCATGACTTATACATCTACAATTATATAATTTATATTGCTATACTTATAAACAAATACTTATAAATTGTATATTTACATATGCATATAAGGGTAAAAAATCACATCAAATGTAGAGTAGTAACTTTGAAAGATAAACTTTCAACTTTTACATATTTCTATGTTTTAAAATATTAAAGCAAGCATTATTACTTTCACAATCCTCAAAATGACCAATAGCAATAAAGAATTTCCTTTCAGTTACCTTTTATGTACTCACCTGTAATGCTTTTTCCTTCTCATTTGTCAGTTCCTGAGAATGCTTATTTGTTAGTGAGGCTGTGTGTGATACCCATTCATTCCGTAATTTGTCTAATTCTTGTATTTTTTCTGATAATGTCTATATTAGAATTTGGTGCAAAACGTTAAAATAAGTCTCCTGAAGCTTACATTTCTAATTAGTACACAGAGATATTTATAAGATAGTACTCTTAAAGAAATAAAATGTCAGATTTTCAAATATATGCAAAGCCTACACAGATGTTCCTCACTGAGGAATGGTTAGAATAACAGCAATATTACAGCTAAAATTGGTCACAGGCGAAACCTATCTTTAAGCTGTTAATTATAAATATCTCTTTGCCACCAAATCCTTTCCTCTGACATTAAAAAGGAAGGCAACCCAAATGGAGCAAATCAGTTTTAAGCCGTACCTTACTTATTTATAAAACACAGTAATAAAATAAAGGTCCATGAGGGCCATGTTGTGCAGGAGCATTTTCTGTCTGAAGCCAGGCAGCTTATCAATCCCAAGGAGTAGGGGCAAAATGTAGTAGCTACAAATAAAATGATACTAAGCTCATCTGAGAAATTATTTTCAATCATAACAGAAGAGAATGGTTTAGAAGAAAGGACCTAAAAAAGCCATTTTAAACCACAAAAAGGAGACTAATAAAACAGGAGAAGAGAACTAACATATCATAGATGCTAAACTTATTGACAACTTAGAGAAAATATGTCATGTACTTGAGATGAAAGAAATGTTTGGGTGGAAATAAACATCTAAAAGAGACGCATCAGATTAAGGTAATTAACTGGCAGAGAAAGGGGCAAAAAGGAGGGGAAACTTAATGGTAGCACACTTTGAAAGAAATACACAAAAGCTTGACTTAATTTACTAACCAATACAGAGCCAATGTCTGGATGACTTACAAAGATAAAATGAAATGTGAATTACCTTTTTTGTGAGGTTCAGTTGCCTAGTAACATCATCTAGTGATTGTGTTAATAATAATTTTTCTTCCTAGTTATAAAAATAAAAAATTATTCAGTTTACAATTAAATCTTTGTAGCAAAATTACTCAAAGTATAACAAAATACAGCATCAGTATCATCCTAAGAGCTTGATAAGAAAAATCTCAGACTTTCTAAATCAGAATCTGCATTTTAACAAATCCTCAGATGATCTGTGTATCATTAGTATTAAACATATGCTAATTTATAGCATTTAACTGAAAAATTTTCTCAAATCTCTGAGGTGACAACACAATGCTGCTTCCTTATATCTTATCTGTTATATCTTTTGTAATATTCAAGACACTTTCATACATTTCATCTCATTTATGATAAGCCAGATACACAAATGTCAGTGGATGAAATCCTGACAGTTTAAATTCTCAAAGCTTGATCCAGTTCTATACTCGTACCACAACTAAATGAAAAAACAGTATGTTCATTACAAACTATAACACTTTAATCAGAAAACAAGAAATGGCAACAGAGTTTGTTAGTAATTTATCAATGTACTTTTCTACCTTATTTATTTATTTTGGTACCAGGGATTGAACTCAGGTCCTTGTGCTTGCAAGGCAGGTGAGAGAACCACTGAGCTAAATCCCCAGCCCCTTTGGTATCTAATTTAAAAGAATAACTTACATTTAAATCTTACCTTGCTACATCTCAAACAGCCTGCTAGAAATTTCTTTATCTCCGTATCATTTCCAGGTAAAAGTTTTAGTGAGAGGTGTGTAAGATGCTTAAAAGGATTTGTCTCTACCACATTTAAAAACGCAGGTGAGTTATCCAAAATAGCTGCTGAAGAAACTAACTGTAGTAAAAACCTTTGAAAAGAAAATGTCATGTTATAACATACTTAGGAGACAGTGAAACTCTCCCACTGAATCATAAACTCCTCTACTTTGAAAGACAAGGAAAAGGAACATTTTGAAATCATAGAAGCTAATGTGAAAGGACTCCCAGTATAAAAGAGAAGGTGAATAGGGTCCGTGAGGTTGAAACAATGAATATATAAAAGTCCTTAAATTCATAATAAGAACTAAGCATTTGTTCTTCCCCATATGAACTTTCAGAGTAATCAAGTAGCCCTAACTGATGATGTAAAGTTGAAAGAATTATACTTAATAGACGTGGAAAGAACTGTAGATTCAGAAAAGAATCATTTTGTAGTTACTAATGAAATAATTGATTCCAAAAACAATCACTAAACCTAGTTTTAAAAATAAACAGGAGTAATTACAATATATGAACAATATTTTGCCATCAATTTATCTTTCAAAGAGTCTATCTTCAAAGTTTTAATTATGTAGTACTTTTATGCAACTTACCTTGGGATTTCTTTGGCATGTTCTTGAGCACACTGCTGAAGGAGATCTATAAATTTTTGTGGGAAAGCTAAGAAGTCTACCAGAAGACCTTGTTGGAATTTTAAACTACACAAAAGGCAGGAAAAGAAATTTTTAAAATTTTAATTACTATTTAACCATAAATTTACTGAACACCCATTATAATCAAGAACTAAGCTAGGAAACTTTGAATTTTATAGTTTATTTGATGAGAGGAAAAAAGCTAAGCAATTAATTAGCTAAAGCTCCAAACTTCTGAGCTGTATTAAGCAGAACTCTGATAATATATTTTCAAAGATATTCTAAATAACTTTAGAACAAAGAGTACCATATTCCCAGAAAAAACTAAATGTTCTGAACAGTTACACCTACAAACAACAGGTGTTTCAAGCGCAACAATGTCAATACATTTGTAAAACAGAAAATTAATCTTAGGTTAAACATAAGACTAGGAAAAAAAAAAAACTTACCTTTGAAAATCTTCCTCAGATATAACAAGGTTATACAAAAAAAATGGATCTGTATCATCAGTCAGACGAATAACTAAATCCTAAAAGAAATATTTTTTAAAAAATGTTTTCAGTAGATCTTAACTACTGAATAACATCAACATATCACATTTATACTTCAGATAGTTTTGTTTTGTTACTTTTTAGAGACTTAAATGGGGGGAGGATTCTGCTCCTTGATAGCTTTACAAGGGTCTATAAAAGGTAATTATATGTTAGCAACTGAAAATATAGGAGTATCGTCCTTCCAGAGGCATGGGCAAATTTACACCAGCTTTTGCTTGCACTATGGTATCATGAGAGATGCTCCTTACTGCTGGACACACCAAACTCAGCCAGACATTCAGTTCCCCTTAACTGACTGGCCGGGCACATCAAAAGAGGTAAATACCCCAGCAGAACTGTCAACAATTATTCACCCTAAGGAAGGAGCTTTTGTCACTCAGGAAGATGAGTATTAGGTGACATGTGGCGAGGGCTTCCTATAAGAGCCTGTTCTCTCTACTCCAGATGGCTCCTGATGAGGATGATGATGCCCATCTGTTCCCATTTGTCTAACAGAGTGGATTTGTTTATAAAGACCATTTCCAGTTTGTTAAATGTATAGCGTGGCAGATCACCAGAGCAGTTAAAGCTAACAGCAAGATACTCCAAAGTACATACTTCAGAGAACTCTGGTGCAAGGAAAATAGCAAAGCCGCAAGGAAGGAGTAATACAGAATTAAACAATCAAATTACCAGTAAGTTTGAGACACAAATCTATTTTCAACTACCGAGGAACTGCTAGAGTCCTAGAAAAATTTAAATTCTATAAGTAAAACTAGAAAATAAAGAGGTACAGCAGGCACAAGGAATAACATGTATGAAGTATAATATATAATCCTCACCCTAGAAAATTAGTAGTTTGGGTATTTGATTGTCAGCATGCCCTGTAAGCAGCTTCTATTTAAGTAATTTTTGAAATTCACCCCAAGATGCTATTCAAAACACAACAAAACAAAACAAAAAAACCTTGAAACTCCTACTAATAATATCAAGTACTTGAATATATTCACAGAAAGCTACAACACAGGGAAGACAAATGCTGGATTTCTTAGCCCCTTGCTCTATATCCTTAACTCTGTTTTGTCTCATACTTTGTAGATCATATGGGACAGAAGCTCTAACTGATTCTTTTCAAAAGTTAAATAAAAAGTAACTCCCTGTAGTGCTCCAATACATTCTGTTCTCACATTTACACTACGAAATGGCAATTCTTTTTTTTTTTTTTTTCATTGTTTGGTTTTTTGGTTTTGGTACTGGGGATTAAACTCAGGACCTGCACCACTGAGCTAAATCCCCGGCCCTGAAATGGCAAAAAGAAATAATACATAGTCTAGAAACTTTTAACTGATCTGAGCAAACCAAAGGAGGATGCTACTGCATGCCGCTTGATTCTTCTTGTGTTCTTTAGAAATATATAATTATCTTTCAGTTGTTGTCTCAGTCTAGAACTCATTCTAGATTGCAACAGTTCCAAAATGGTCCAAAATTAAAAAGCAAGGTGGCTATCACAAGAGAGCTCACATTCTTAAATAAAAATTAATATATAGAACTTATCATATTTTGAAAAACAATACCAACCTTTCTGTGAACTGGATTAGAAACTGATTGTAGTTCAATGCTCACTCTAACACTTATTCTCCTGTATATAAAGACATGCCAAACCATCAAAAATATTAACATGAAATTATCTCTATAATTTGTATTAACTAAAGTTTTCAGTCTTAAGCCACAAGATTTTTCACAAGTGTTTTCTAACTTATGAGCAAATATTTATTTGTTTATTAATTACAGTACAGGGGGTGGAATGAAAGGCCTTGTGTATGCCAGGCAAGTGCTCTACCACTGAACTATATCCCCACTCCACTGTTCAAGTATTTCCAATGCACACTGGACTTAAGGTTTAAGTTCTTATTCTTCCACTAATAAGCAACCGTCTTAGTGACTTTTCTCATTGCTGAAACAAAATAGATGACGCTCGCAAGTTAAAGGAGGAAAAGTTTATTTTAGCTCACAGTTTGTGGAGGTTTTAGTCTATAGTTGGCTGGCTCTAAGGCAGGGTGGTATGGCATGAGAAACTGCTCAGCAAGTATCAATCAGAAGACAACAAGCAACAGCAGCACCCAGTCCGCCTTTCCCTTTTATCCCATCCAGTCCACCAGCCTTCTGGGTGGAGTCACCAAGAACTATGCTAATTCCAATCAATGGACTAATTTAGTGTAGCAATGTCACACACCAATCCCAATGTCCTACCCTAGACTCAGCCAGCTCCAAAATCCCCACCTATGAGCACATAAGGCTTTAGGGGACATCCAGATACAAGCCATTACAACCAGTACTAGTTTCTAAACTAAATTTTCCTCACTATAAAATGGGGAAGGTATGAGGGTTAAATGGGATAAACAATGTGCAGTGCCTAATACTATTCTGGTATATAACCTTAGTGCCCTGACTCTAAAACAGCATCTACTGAAAGACAAACCATCACAACCCCTCCATTAAAAAAAAAAAAAAAAAAAAATTAACATTGCAAGTGATCAAATTCATTGTTGAAGATTTCACTTCAAACACTAAATGTAAATTTAGACTATGTAGAATCAAGGAAATAACATTCTATATACTTTTGCACACACGAAATTTTTTTTTCAGATATCCATACTAAATCTGCTTAACAGAGTCTCTCTGTAACATACTGACAAGTTTATCATTATCTCTCACATTCTAGAGCAGTGGTGGTGAACGTATGGCACACACGCAAGCCAAGTTGCCCCAGCATCACACCAGCATTGGCTAACAGTGCACAAAGGGGCCATGTATATACTTGGAGCCAGGCAATGATGTCAGAAGCCACAACTCATGAGCTGTTGACTCCACTGAGCTCTTGCATGGTCTGACAATATTCAGATTTAATTGCACTGTTGGCATTTTGTGATAAATAAGTGGGTTTTGGGTTGCAGTCTGGGTAGTAGGTCTCTAAAAGGTTTGCCATCACTCCTAGAATAATTAAGGTCTAACAGGGAGACACCACAGCCTTCCACACTCTCAGGTGCAACTCAAGAGAATTCAGTACTACACAGAGCGATACAAATAAAGATAATCGACAATCAAATGGAGAAAAAAATGTTTCAATAATTAATAAAATAAAGGGAAAATTAGTGAAAAACATTTAGACACAAATAGTTTGAATTCAATACCAATAGTGTTTCTCTGCCATGCAGGGCAAAAAAGTAAATTACCAAATAGAATGTGTTCAATTTTGACTTCTAAAAGATTTGTTTTAAATTTTTCCCACATTCTACTACTTTTCTACTAGAGAAATAGAATGTATAGACATAGCACTTGAGTACTGATGGAAAAACTTGGAAACTGTTGGCCAAGATCTTATGTGGTGCTCTAATTTGTTATTTTGTATTTTTAAGAAAACATATCATTTAAAATTTCTTCTGAAACATAGATTAATGGATGCTAAATCTTTGTTTATATGAGGCTAGGTTACCATTAAGTTGTATTTGTTACCTAAAAAATAATAGCAGTGCTACTCATACTATAAAGATAGGAAGAATTATTTTACAATATTTCTATATTTCAATATTACTATATTTCTAGTTATCTAGAGCAATGTATATGAAACAGATTAAGACTTTTTGGGAGGAAAAAACCCCAATTTCCTACTTTGTAAGATAAGTAGATTCAATTAGATGATTTGTTTAGGGCTTTTAGCTATACAATGTCATTATGCTTGATTTTTTGTTGGGTGATGTGTATATGCCTATAGTCCCAGCACTCAGGAAGCTGAGGCAGGAAGATCACTGTGAGTTTGCGGCCAACCTAGGCTACACAGTGAGTTCAAGGCCAGCCTAGACTACATACCTTCAAAAAAATTTTTTTTCTCTACCATGTAATATGACACTTGCTTGATACCTTTTTTTTTTTTTTTTTGTACTGGAGATCGAACTCGGGTCCTTGAACTTGCAAAGCAGGCAGCGGAACCACTGAGCTAAATCCCCGGCCCAACTCCTTTTTAATGGTGATGTAGATTTAGAAGTCATCATACTTCAAGAACCTATTTAATAAAATATCCTTTAGATAATTCTGAGTTAGATTACTGTGATAATTTACCAAACATATTAATGATATTGTCACACATATTCAAAATGCCATTTTTCAACTGGGCATGGAGGCACACACCTATTATAATCCCAGTGGTCTGGGAGAATGAGGCAAGAAGATCACAAGGTCAAGCCCAACCTGGGTAGCAAGCAAGCCCAACTTTGTCTCAAAATAAAAAAGGGTTGGGAATGTGGTTTAATCCTTAGTATGGGTAGATTGGGTGGGGGGTGATATTCATTAGATGACTGGAGGAAAAATACAGAAAAGGACATAAATTAAACATATTCCCCAAATTTACTTCAAAAACATCCCTAAAAATACATATAGAAAAATCTGAACTTTCAGTGGACATACTATCTGAAATTACAAATTTTATTTTCTCCATTATAATGGCAAATGATATAAGAGCAATATTAATAAAACTTCAATAAAAGATATTGTTTCTGATCTCAGTACTACACTCTAAACACAGCATAGATCTACATAACATCTTCTGGGTCAGTTAGATTTGACCATGTGTTCTTTTCAATAAAGAATATCTTAAACATCAGACATTAGCAAAACTGGATCCTAGCCTATTGTTACCCAGAGGCTGTGACCTCTCTCCCGTTTGACTAATATACTGTAGAGGGGAACTGAGGATACCAAACTGAAAAAGCAAGTTATATCAAATCACAAGCTTCAACACTACATTACTTTTCTCTAATAGAGTTCCCTGATCATTGTCAGTATCCTCTACTGAATTTCCTTCTCTGAAACTTTATATTACTTTATGTACTAATCAATGTAATAATAGCTAATGTTTATTACACTCCAATAAATCATAAATTTAAAGATGAGGCAAAAGAAGTTAAATAAATTGTACAAGATCAGGGTTGGGGTTGTAGCTCAGTGGTAGACTTTTCAACAGGCCTTCGGGTCCACACTCCCAACAGCTGCTAAAAAAAGACAGTCTGTCTCTAGAGCCTGAACTCAACCTGTGCTATGCCACCTCTCCAAGGGAAAGAGTTTTCTTTGTGTAAGTTACTAGGATTGAACACAGGGCTCACACATGCCAAGCAAGTGTTTTACCACTGTGCTATACCCTTAATCCTTTATTTCTGTTTTGAGACAGGCTCAGGTTTTAAATTGCCCAGATTGGCTTCAAATGGATCCTCAAATGGATCCTCCTCCTGTCTCAGCCTCCCAAGTAGCTGGGATTACAGACATGCACTACCACACCTGGCTCCAAGGGCAATCTTTAGATTTCCCCTATTAAAGTGAGGGCCACAATGATAATTTTTTTTATATTTATGGGGGGGTAGCCTCAGCACCTAGGACAGCTCCTGATGAGTCGTAGGAAACTGCAAATATTTGTTAAGCTGAACGGGCCTTTAATGTTTAACTGACAAAAATGTAGGTTATTCTTCAAATAGGTCAGAGGCCAACATATTACTCTGTAAAGGGCCTGCAAGCAATATTTTAGGCTTTGCAGACTACTGAGTCTGTCAGAAATAGTCAATCCCCTCACACACACACACAAACACACACACACACACACACACACACTCTCGGTTTTTTTTTTTTTGGTTTTTCTTGTAATGCTGGAAATAGAATCTCGGGCCTTATACCTATAACGCAAGAGCTATATCCTCAACACCCCCCTGTCATAAAACTCATAATACAATTACTCATTTCTTCACCTGTCATGCAAAAGCAGCCACAGACAATTTGTAAGCAAAAAAGTATGGCTGTGTTCCAATAAAATTTTATTTACAAATAGTGGGCCATTTCTTCCTCAGGCTCTACTTTGCTGAGCCCTGGTATACGTGATAGGAATACATGACAGATTCCTAAACACAAAGAATAAAAAGATTAATATTGTTTTACGATTAACTGTGGTGACACATGCCTGTAATTCCAGCACTCGAGAGACTAAGGCAGCAAGCTTGCCGTGAGTTTGAGGCCAGCCCGGGCTACATATAGTGAATTCAGGGCCAGCCAGAACTACTTAGCAAGACCCAGTCTTGAAAAAAACCCACACCCCTTCCTCCAGACAAAATTTAAAAAAAGAAGATTAACTGTGATGACAATAAGATGAATAAGAGTTCGTAGTTTCAATATTAGTATCAGAAGTGATTCTCCCTTTTATTTTCTTTTATAATCATTCTAGGACAGTGTTGCATAATAGAGACACAATGCAGACCACAAAATGTGAGTCATGTATGTAATTCAAAATTTTCTAGAAGCCACATTGAAAAAATCTAGAAGTAGGTAAAATTAACTGTAATATAAATTTTAACCCAATACACCCAAATGTTACCATTTTAACACATAATACAAAAATTATTAGATTTTACATTCTTTTTCCATGCATGTTTCCACAATCTAATGTGCATTTTACACTTTTTTACACTTACAGCGTGTTACTTTGGATTAGCCCCATGTCAAATGCCCAACAAACCACCACACTGCAAAGCACAAAATAATGACCAATTAGAGAATAGGACTTATAGCCTGGAAGCAAAAAGTGCACTTAATATAAGTAAGTCCTTGAATTTTCCCCCAAACAAACAAAACATTAAAATAACTGACAGATTCCGTATATAACTGCTGGCTTCACTACCAGTTCCTGTCTGGCTTGCCAATGGATTGTGGACCTAAATCTGAATTTTATACCACAGTTTAACATTACTGGAGACTAAATCAATGTCTTCATTTTTAATGCTACAGTTCCTACACCGTTTGGTTTTTAGATATATTTTCACACTTGATCTTCATTAAGTGGGTAGGCAAATTATAACAATTTTACAAATGAGGAAACAACGTTCAAGAAACTCACAGAACAGTAGTGAAACGAAAAAAAATTGTTTTTACATCTCTTGCTTTACAGTCAAAGCTCTTTCTAAAGCTTTGATAGGGCCACTTCCTTAGTCAAAGTTGCACCTTTGCATTTGTTTAAGAGACTGGGATTTATTTCCTCTAACTGGACTGTAAACTCCACGAAGACCACAGTATACCTAGTGGCAAGCAAGGAGTTTTACAAGTAGGCAACATTTCTTGAATAACCTCAGTTCCTAATTTCTCATTGTTTTTAGTCCGTTTAAAAAGTAATTTGCTTTGTTTTGTAACTAATTTGAAGATGCTCCAAAGTATAACACTAATGTATTTGTTAAACTGAAGTTGCAATTACTCCCGATACATTTCAAAAGCAGAACGGGAAGAAATGGGTAGCAACCAAGGCCTGAGCTCTAGTGCTGACCATGCCTGCAATGAACTCACCGTGAGTCTCAGCGTAAATTAATTTCTCGAGGCCACGGCTCTCATCTACCAAAAGGAAAGAGTAGGGCAATCATCGCCGCCGTGCCCAGAAGCTACGATTTCTAGGCGAGTCGGCTCCCCGCTCCTCACTTTTCTTTCCTTCCCCTCCGCAAGAGCAGACTTGGTGACAGAGGTGACCCTTACCTCCCTGCTGGGCTCCCTCTTCGCGTGCGGGCGAACCCGACACCCAAAGGCCAGCGCCGCCATCTTCCCCATTGGCCGGGCCCCAACCGCCACCCGCGGGCACCAAGTAACGCGGAGCTCACCTCTCCTCGCTGTCTCTGCATTTCACCTGCAACGGAATTAGCTGCTGGAACAGGACTTGGCTCATGTTGGACCGCTGCCCTGGCGGGTGTGCGGAAAAGCCCACCAGGCCCGGCCCTTGGTACTAGCCTTGTAAAGCGACCAGGTCCAGATAAGGTTTGAGTTTGGCGCTCTGCTTCCGCGGAGGAGGCGGGGAGATAGAAACGGAGGAAAGACGGAGGAAGTTTGGACCTCACCGGCCACCATCAACCTCTTCCTGTTTTACAAAAGAAGGGGGCGAGGACGTTTACGCTATTTCCGGGAACTGACCTGTGTGGTAGGAGCCAAAGCTGCCATGTTTGTTAAGGGAAGAGGACCTGAAGGGAACTGACAACTTTTAAACTGGGCGCCAGATGCTTGCCACCAGAAGTGGACCCTGAATAATGGCAGCTTCTGCGTCGACACAGTCCGCGACTGGTTTTCCAGCTGAGGGTAGATGCAGTTACTACGTGGAAAAGAAGAAGCGGTTCTGCAGGATGGTGGTGGCTGCGGGAAAAAGGTTCTGTGGTGAACACGCTGGAGCCGCGGAGGTCTGGTATCGCCCTACCCTCCTGAGAGTCGGAAATAAGTTTCCCGGTCCGGTCGGTGCTGGAACCTGGCCCCTTCTCTCTTTGACAGGTTTCTGCTTCTGTCTCCCGGATTCTCCAGCCTTTACTTTAATAAACGTAGTTTTGATCTCCTTTCAGAATGATGATGAGCCTCAGTGACTGAGCATTTTCTTTTTCAAAGTAAATCGCCAGCTGTGACATATTTATCCTGATCCTAACCTAGGTCATTTTGCATATTTTAGTTTTACCCCAACTTACTACTCACGTGAAATAGTAATTTACGAAAAGTACTGATAGAAGTCCCTAGATTTCACTACGGCATTGTGTTCTAATTATTGTTTTGTGAAAGCCCCTTCTCGTGAATGTACTAGAAAGAAACTTTAAAAATGTTTTTACACTTACAATCTCTAGAAAACAACTTAAAACTGCTTTCTGTAATGAGGTAGGAAAGATTTTTTAAAATAGAAAAGCACGTACAATTTTGTTCTATAATATAGTTATATAAATAGCTGTTGTATCACGCAATACATATTGGTATATTGCGTGTGTATTGCTAGTTTAGAATATATGTATATATACACACATATATATACATGATAGGAAAATAGAAATAAGAACAAGAGGAGCAGGATGCTGATAGATATAGAGAATGTCTACTAGGATTAGAATAAACCAAATAGGCCAGCTTTTGGTTTCAGTCTGCAGAAAGTCCAGTATTATTTGCATTATTTTATTTTTTGTTCAAACAGTTTAATCGCTGTAGGTAAAATCCATTGCCCTTCACAGCCATAGCCTGCTTCATGTTTTTGGTTTGACTGGTCATTTACCTAAAGTGAAGCATACTGTAACAGGACGTACTTGCTTTGGAATGCGGGAGATGTGATTTACTGTGGGAACTCTTCGAAGTCCAGCTACAGTTGTCTATTGGCTGGTTGTAGGGAGCCAGCAAACATCCTTTGATTAAAGAATGAGATTATTGTAGTAGGATTTTGTCTCTACTCTGTATCCAGAAATCTCGAAAATGACTGATGATGAAGATAGTAGCAGACTATGGATAAATCCCTACTGAACAATAATGATATCTGGCATAGTCCCTTGAAGAAAGACTGCAAAAACACCAAGTGGAAACAATTTCATGACTACAATTAGGATTTGAAATGTGACCATTCTCCTGAACCCTAATTTTTTATATAATTGTATTGTCTTTCTTTAAAAAAACAAAAAACAACTGTCATATATAGTTGTGAGGACACTACTTACACTAATTTTTACCCAATAGTACTCAACTGGGGATGATTTTGTCAGACACATGGCAATGTCTGAAGACAATTTCATTGTCAAAACTGGGAAATGTTACTGGCATCTAATAGATAAAGGCCAGAGACACTGCTAAACCACCTACAAATCACAAGACAGTTTGCTTCTCCTCAGCCCCCTAAAAAGAATTATCCAATCCAAATTGTCAATATTTCCAAGATTGAGAAACTCTGTTTCCCAAATGATAAATTTCAAAGTGTTCTATTTTCCCACTCTAGTCAGGCTTTGAAAGTTAGAATAGAGGCTTTTCCTGCATAGAAGTTAATCTTTGTTGAGACAAAAGCAAGGGACTCTTACTATGTTGCCCAGGTGAGTATCCAATATCTTGTTCTTAAGATATTTGAGCTCCCACCTCAGTCTCCCAAAGGTAGCTAGGACTATAGGCACACCCCATGGTACCTGGCTAGAAGCTAAATTTGAAGTCAGCAAATAAGGAAAAATTAATGTACAGCATTTCAACAGAAAAGGTTGAAGATTTCTTAGAGGCATATCAGAACTGAAATTGAGAAAAAATTGAGAGTGAACACTTTGGTTTTGCTCTGGCTACTCTGTTGTTTTGGGTTTTTTCTTTTAAACTCTATCTAATTTTCATTAACTTTAGGAGGTAATACACACTATTATTCTTTGTTTGCTTTTTGGTACTGGGGATTGAACTCGGGACCTTGTGCTTGTGAGGCAGGCAACGGAACCACTGAGCTAAATCCCCAGCCTCACACTATTATTCTTATCTCATGAGGCAATAATCCTTCCTAGGTTCATAGGGCTAGTACCTTTTAGAGCTGAAATGATATCTAAGCAGTCTGACTGGCCTGTGGTTTTAACTACTGTGCTATCTAATTTCATACAGATTTGTATGGAATGTTAGGTAAAATTGCCAACATCATTAGTTTTCCATTCTTTTTTCTAAGATTATACAGTTAAATCCATGTAAGTTAAAAGTAAAAGATATGGTAACTGCTATATAAAAAGTTGCAAAACCAATAGAATACAGCATGTGCCAAATTGTTAAATGCGATGTTTTATTGTTTCTAAGGCATTTTCCACATTTTAACAACAGGAAGCATTTAAAAATTAATACAGTATGTCATAATTAAAATGGGCAGCATTTTTCCATAAAGAATAAATATGTGAAGTAATTCATATTTAATTAGTTCACCTTTAACCATTCCACAAAATATACCTATTTCAAGATATGTTATACATGATGAACAATCCAATTTAAAGAAAAAAAATTTTTAGGTACAAGGGACTGAACCCTGGGCCTTTGTACTGAGCCATATCCCCATCATTTTTATTTTGAGACATGGTCTCACTATTTCACTTAGTTGCTGAGTCTGTACTCATTGCAATCCTCTTGCTTCAGCCTCCCAGAATACTAGGATTATAGGTGTATGCGTGATGCCCAGCTGGACACAATTTTTGTTGGATTTTTAATTAGTTAATTTGAAATAAAGTAAATGATTAACATTTTTTCTTCATTAGTGCAAAAATAGTAGCAGAACTGGAGTCATTATTATTACAGATTTAATATTACATATGTAGGTCTTCTCTATAATTTATTTGAACCTAGAGACCCTTGCTTGTCCAAAGCTATATTTGTTTATATACGTACATTCGCAAGCTACACAGATTTGTTGTTTTTATTATTCTATGACCTGATTTTACTTGTCTTTCATTATATTATTTTAAGATTTACTTGCCTTGTTTTGGGAATGCAGATATACTGGAGTTACTTCTGCTATCTAAGTAATGAACTTGATATCTTACTTAAATATATTCTTTTTGATTTATTAGGAAGAAAATACTCGGAAAAGAATCCTGTGTCCTTTAGATCCAAAACAGTAAGTATGGATCAGATAAGGGATTTTTCTGTGCTGGAAACAGTAGTTGTCACATCTCACTTAAAATTTACTCTTTAAATTTAGCACAGTATATGAAGATCAACTAGCAAAGCATCTGAAAAAATGTAACTCAAGAGAGAAGCCAAAACCTGTAAGTGTCTGATCAGTAAAACTGAACATCAAAACTATTAACAAAATACATATGTATGCATGTGTATATCTACATGTAGGAGAGCTGTGGAGGGAAGTGCGTTCATCTCCTTTTATTGAGAATCGCCTTACAGGGGAAGAACCCATCATCAACCTACAACAGGGTTGTAGATGCTGAGATTTTTTTCCTTTCATGCTGCAGTACATGTATAATTTTGATTTTACAGAAAGATGCAATTGTAAGACATTACTTAATGATAAGAGTGGGTATGTAGACTGGATGGCATGAAATGGCAGTCAGAAATTAGCGAGGAAAAAGTGAATAGAAACCTTTAAAGGTAGAATAATATGAGGGCAAGAGAATCACTGTATATTTTACTAGCAAATTACAAAACAGTAGTCAGATATTCAGCAAATAGAGCTTATGATTTCATGGGTTACATGGTTCACAGCAAATTCAGGGTTCAGTTGCCCATGTAAGTACATATTAATGTAACATGAATGCTTACAACTTAAAAGGCCCAGAGAACTGTTACATTAGATGTCTTGAAAACATGATCTTTTTGGTTAGATTTTGAATGAATGGAAAGGATAACTTACTGTCAAAGTCTTTCATGAATATTGAGTAATGACCAGAAGATGGATAGTAGACTGCTGGGAGATTTAAAAAGTGTTTTAAGAGCCTGGTGCTTCCTGCTGCAATCTTTCCATGTATTGAGAGGGACAGTCCTGGCATGCACATTCCAAAGATCCCAGTACATTCCAAACTATCCATCCTGGCCTCTGAGCAGGAAATGGCAAGTACATTTGTTAAGAACTGAGGTTTTGAATTTTAGCTTGCCACGGGGCTGTAAATGCTGAGATTTTTTCCTTTCATGTTGCAGTACATGTTAAGCATGTACCGTCCTACTAATCTACACTCACAGCTCCATGTTTTATTACCATACTCTCCTCACAGCAAGCAACAGATGCTTGTAATTTACATCATTTCCCCTTGTTTCTCAAGGCCTGTGGAATAAACCCAGTGGGGACTACAGAGATACTGCATATACAGTGAACCTCAAGCTCAGGAAATATATAAATCTTTTTAAAAATTGGGCGGTAACTTACCTGACCTGTGTTCCATAAGTAGACATTTTTCTTTGTTATACTGTACAGTAAGTAAGCCTTCCATATAATCTAGAAGGAGATACCATTTCTGTCTTTCAAGGACGCTTGGTGTAGAAATATCCTTGAAAAAATAGCCTGCAACAAAGTCAGTCAGTGCTTCTGCTTATAAGACTTGTGGAAAATAGAGAGACACGGGAAAATTGTCTACCAATAGTCCATCTTCTCAGTCATTTTGACAACAAAATATCCCCATACAGTATATTGCCAGTTACCTCTACATAGGCTGGATCCTACAAGCCTAAAAGAAAATTATTTTAACATTTAAATGGTATAGAAGAAAACGATGACTACCCTACCTCCACATTAAGCCCTAGCCTCTTTAGTAGAAAGAGAAAAGAAGGCTTTATTTGCAAGTATCCCCCTTACCTAAGTGCCAAGTTTCGGTTAAAGCAAGCAGGTGGGTTATGTGTTCTGGGAATAGTTTGAAAAGATAAATTTTTGAAAAATGAAATACCTTTGGGCAGATTCTATTGCATGCTAGGACAGTGTCAAGGAAAGAAAGAATAGCAGTGAGATGAAATGGGAGAAGGAATCACACAGCAGTCTTCATGTAGTACACTAAATCAAACAAAACTTGAAACCTAAGTCAAGTCATATCGCTCTTCTGCTTGGCCTTTTAAACTCATCAATTTGAAAAAAATTTATATATTAAATGAAAGTTGGTGATAAATTTCTCCAGTGTAAATAATTTTCACATACAAAAATCCAATCCATGGCATAATTTACCTGGAGCATTCTTTGTAAGCATTTTAAACTAAGAATTCCTCAAGTTTTAATAGTCAAAGCTAACTTTTCACTGTAGTTTTGTGAGGTATCCGACAAAACCCTTCAGTCTTCACCCATTCTACTCAATCACCTGTTTTCATTGTTGAGCGCATTATAGATAATGGTACCAACACACAATCAGGATGTTGTTACCCTTCTGCCATGTGTGTGGTGAAAGTCATATTCATAACACATTGTCCCCAGGAGTTGTTTCCACATTTAAAACAGGATTCATAGATATAATATTACTTCACTCATCTAGATCTACATTGTCCATGTGGCTTCGCTGGTTAAAGCACCTGTGTAGTAAACAGTAGATCTTCTGTATTGTGCAGTGTGGTAACCAGTAGCCACATATGACTAAATTTGAATGAATTAAAATTAAATAAAATTGAAAATCCAATTTTTCGGTTGCACTCTCCATATTTAAAACTAGTGTCTATCATTTGGTTAGGGCAGATAAAAAATATTTTCATCATTTACAAAATTTTATTGAACAAAACTGATCAGATCTTTACCAAGAATTTATATCTCTGCAGATGAACCTAAATAAGATCTCATTATGTTCATTTAAATAATACAGTAACACAGGGCATTTTTACTTTTATTTTAAAACAAAAAAAATCAGACCTACACCATTATATAGGTCTGCTTTATGTGTGTCTGATAAGTAGTATGTACTTTGTTTTTGCATTAATACCAGAAGGCAAAGTTGGCTCAGTCCTCAGTCTATGTTATAAACTGGTGAAAACTTTAATAAAATTACTAGTGAAGTTTTTAGACTATAAATGCTTATTTAGATACTATCTCACTAGGACATAGATCCATGAAAATGGAGATTTGCCTCTTCTGTTTTCTACTATTGTTAGTTCCCAGCATCTAAACCAGTGATGGCAAACCTCTGGCATGCATGCCACAGTGGACTGTTTGTATCATTGAAAGCTCTAAAAGGTTTGCTATCATTGATCTAAACCAAAGCAGGCACCACAGTAGGTACTCAGGATTATGTAATAACTAAATGAATGGGTGGAAGGGAGAATGGCAGCTGTAGAGTGTGGGATGAAGGAAAGGATCGATTTTAGCTTAACTGTTGTGACCTTCGTATTAATAATGTTACGGTTTTGTTTTGTTTTTGTCAAGGACTTCTTTATGCAGGATATTAATGCAGGCTTAAAAGATGAAACAGAAATACCTGAACAGCTAGTAAGTACTCTGACTTAATGTTTAAAAGGTATTTGTAAACTATCTCCTTGTGAATAAACTGTGTTCCAGTCTTTGGAATAAATTTGTTCCTATAGAATCAGCATTATCAGTGATGTGTAGTTGCCAGACCAGCTTATGCCTCATAACAAGATATAATATGGCTCTGAGTCCCTTCTTATTCTTGAACTCTTCTCAATCTAGACTTCTTCTTGACCCTAAGGATATTAGGGGGATTAAAGCAGCATGGCAGAGATTGAGTTGACACTTAGCATTTGGGCCATTCTGATAGCAACTTAGGGAAGAGATTTTTATCAGGAAGAAAAGCCTAAGCTGCCATTGAGATTTGGCCGACTGTTAAGCCTCTACTCAGTCTCTGCCATACTACTTTAAAGCAATTTTTTGGCTACATTATTTAGTTTTATTTTTGTATATAGGTTCCAATTTCTTCTCTATCTGAAGAGCAGTTGGAAAACTTAATTAAGAAATTGAGAAAAGCAAGTAAAGGTAAGTCTAACTAGCCTAAACTTGCTAGTTAAATTGTTTTAGAGTAATTAGGTGGTAAATGAGTCGATCCTATTCTGGTTTACAAGATGTCGCTACCATTGTCCAAGGTCCTATAGTTTCATATTTGGTTGCTTATGCTATCATGTTTATGCTTGGTACAGATTTGAATTCTACACTTGAAGATCACATTATGTCCCACCCAGCATTACATGATGCCCTTAATGACCCTAAAAATGGAGATTCTGCAATCAAGCACCTAAAGCAGCAGGTATGTTTATTTTATGAGATTTTATTTAATTTTTCAGGGTTTAGAAATATTTCCATTTCAAAAATATATATAAAATATTAAAAATATTTGGCATGGATATGTTTCTAAGTAGAGTATAAAGTATTTAAAAGACCAAAACCATTGAGTCAAATAATTATCAATATGACCATACAGCCATATGTAGAAATTGCCTTGCTGTTTTCCCATATGAGCTAAATGTGTTTGCTTTAGTTTGTAAAATAATCTTGTGAAGTTTGTAGGCTTCTATTTTAGGTAACATTGAAAAATTAAAATTACTTGGCCCAAGAAGATGCTTTGTTGAGTTTGGAGCGGGAAAGGGAAAATTATCTCACTGGGTTGATATTGCTTTAAAAGATGCTGAAAAAGTTCACTTCATCCTAGTAGAAAAAGTAACCACAAGATTCAAGGTAAGTGAAACAGTTGCAGTATAGTAGTAACCAATTTTTGTTTACATTTTTCTTATTTAGGAAAAAAATGATAAAAATGTCTTCTGAAATGATTTTTCTTTTTTGCACATTTGATTATAGCTTTTTACAGTTCTAAGTATATTGAAAACTTTCTAGCTGAAGGTAAATGTTTTAAATCTAAATTTTGATAGTCTATGATCTGAGTTCTTAAAATTATTTGCAAAGACAGGAAAATATAGAAAGAGCTGAGCATAAGCTAGACTTAGAAGCAGTGGATGCCAGCTGTTAGCACATACCTGAAATCCAAGCACACTGGAAAGCTGAGGCAGGATGATCACTAAATTCAAGCCCAGCCTGGACAACCTAGCAATTTAGTTCAACCTCGTCTCTGAGTAAGTAAGTAAATAAATGGCTGGGCATGTAGGTCAGTGTGACATCTTGGTGTTTTACCTTCACCACTTACTGTTCACTCATAAACACCTATTCGGTATACTCTCAGTCACCATAAGAGACATTGGGTGTAGAAAGTTAAAAAGAGAGAAGGCTATTTGCAGAGACAGGGAAAGGAGAGATTACTTATGTTTAGTAAGGAGAGATAAGCAAATCAACAGTTGTAGTAGCGTGTTAAGATATGAGGGGTGCAGTTTGTATAAAGTATAGTGCAAGGTTCAAAGGAAGGAGTGACAGATGTTATATCAGGGAGGGATAGAGAATAACGGCACAGAAAAAGTGATTCTTGAAATCTTGAAAGTCATGTTTGTTAATGAGGGCTTTGGAAGGGGTCTAGGAAGCAAAAGTAGTGTAACCAAATGCCTGAAGCAACAAGGAAACATGAAAACATTTCTGTGTGATAAAAGTGTGTGATGTGAAGTAGAGTTCAGCAATGGTGAGACCGGAGAGGAGAGCCCGCTGAGAAAAACTTTCATATATAATGCTCAGGAAGAAGTATAATTTTGTCCTGTCGTGTGCTGCAGCACAGCAGAAAAGATTTGGTACTTTGGGGGATTTTTTTGTTTTTTTGTTTTTTTTAGTTTTTGTTTGTTTACTTGTTTTGTTTTGTTTTTGAGAGAAGGTCTCGCTATGTAGTTCAGGCTGACCTTGAACTCACTGTATAGTCCAGGCTGGCCTCAAACTCAAGGGAGCCCCCTTGCCTCAGCCTCCAAGGTGCTGGGAGTATGGGTGTGTGCCACCATGCCTGGCTAAGATTTGGTTCTGGCCTTCAAGAAACTTACAGCTAGTTGGGCAGGTATGGAAGTATTTTGGTTCTGTATGCTAAGTGTGTTATAATAATAGTGAATACCTGATACTATGGGACCATGAAGATAGAGAACCAACCTTGGTCTCATGTGGGTTGTCATAGAAGATTTCATGGGAGAAGTAACAGTTAAGAGAACTATAAAAGAATACATAAGTATTAGTAAAGTAAAAAAGAGTTTTTAAAAGTTTTCTTAGAAATACAATTAAAACTGTAGCAGAATAATCTGAGACTTGAAGTAGTGAGATTAATAATAAGGTAATATTATGCAGTGAATAATCTAAGTAAGAAATGGGCCAGAGAGCCAAGGCAATTGTATGCAGAGGGAAGAGCATGAGAAATGTTAAGATGTTGGAAGCCACAGGACTTGATGATTTATTATTATTCATTGAATTTGAGAAACACATAATTTTGGGTAAGGTTTTTATGGCATAAGTGACTAACTGGTACTCTTCTTGAGTTAGGAAATTAAAAAGGAGTAATGGAAAGATGGGTAGGGAAGAAGAAATAGTGAGTTTGGTCTTGGATGTGTCCAGTTTGCTGTGGAAGTATAGAGCATTCTAGTTCACAATGAGATGTGTCTGGTGCTCCTCAGAGAGAGCTGGGCCACAAATGTAGATTGGTAAGTCACAGGCATGTCGGTATAGATGAAAATGGTTGTGATCTTTCAGAGAGAGCGGGAGTGAGCTGAAAATAAAATACCGGAGTTGACAAAGATAAAGGAGCTGGCAAGTAAACTGAGCTAAGTCACCGAACATCTGTGAACCTTAGTTTCTTTGCAAGTGAGTCATACATTGTTAAGGTTAAAAGAAATAGTGTATACATGATAACTGATAAAAAAATTTAAACCTTATAAAAATGCATGGTATTGTTTTGGAGTTTTCACAAAAAGTATGCCTCATAGGATCTCACCATGTCACAAAGTTGCCCAGGCCAGGCTCAAATTTGCAATCCTGCTGCCTCAGCCTCCCATAGTGCTGGGATAACAGGCATGTGCCATTATTTATGTCTAGCTTAGATTGTGCAGTCTTAAATTTTGTTATTCATTGTATTTTTAAATAGTTAAAAAATAATATGGAAAATCATTTCCTCTGCATTTTGAAAACAAATAGAGATGTTTTCATGAAGCTTTTGTGTAACGTGAAAAATCACTGTTACAATCATGTTCTGTTTATACAGGTAGATGGTAAACACAGAAAGAAAAATTCAGTGTTTGAAAGACTTCAAATTGATATTCAACACTTGTGTTTGAGTAAGTTGCGTAACTTTCTTTTGCTTTCCCATAAATCACAGATGTTTCAAACTCTGAGGGTTGCTTGGAAATCCAATCATGCAGAAAATCTAATCCTGTGGAACAGGTGCTTCAGGAAGAGCAAAGTAATTCATTGCTATTAAAATAGAATATTATATGCAACAAATTAATGTAAACTGAATTATGATTGAAACCTTAAAAAAAGTATTTTTTAGTATCAGCTGGAAATGAAGTGTTATCTTTAGGTAGAGTTTATACATTTTGATGGTATATCCTAACTTGCTTCTTTGTCCTATTTAAATTAATTTTGTCTATTCATATCATGAACTATCTTTCTTCCTATAGACATGACTTTACCAAAATCATTGAAGAAAATGGGATATAGTCTGCCTTGCTAATGCACAAAAGATACTTCCTAGAATTTTATTCTATGCCAAAGAAAATAAGTTATGCATGTGAAATTCTCAGTTCATATACACATACCCCTCAGTCATTCTCCTTAGTGCCCTTTCTCTACCTTTTCTGAAATTTACTATTTTAAAAAATAATAATGCAAATATAGCTCAGCAACATCTTCCATCTACTAATTTTAACCCAGCTTTGAGGAAATAGTCCAGCATTTATATATAAGCCACTGGGTTTAAAATTAAGATTCTAATTAATTTTTTCTCTTAGAAGATTACATTAACTCTTTTATCTTACAAAAATGCTAACTTAATTCTTACTTTTATTTCAGACAAGATTCCTGTTCTAAGAGAAGGAAAACTACCTGTGGTAGGAATTGGAAAACATCTCTGTGGTGTGGCAACAGGTATGTAAACACATTACTAATGTTTAAATGGACATATTACATTAGAGCTTAAATGGCCCCAGCAGCTTTAGTGGTCTCCTTTGAGGAGTTTAGACTTTTTATGTTTATAGCTCATCAGTCTTCATAGTAGCACTGACTCTGTATTATAACAAGTACCGGACAGTAACCTGTCCCACTAGAAGATTATTGTTTCAAGATTCTGGGACTCAGTGGTGCTGCACCTGCCTGGCAAACACAAAAAAAGATGCTGGGAAAAAACAAATATTATGCCAGGAGAAATCCAAGATATCTTGTTTTAGAACTTTTTTAAAATCAGATTTAGCATGGTAAAGTGGAAACATGCATTTTGGAGTCAGTCTTTCAGTTCTTCTGTATAATTTTAATCTTTCTGAGCTTTGGTTACCTCATGCATCATATACCAATGATAATATAATTTATAAGGTTATATGTGAAGTGCTCACTAATTGTTAGCTGTTGTTACACCTTATTCCTGGCTTCTGGTTTCATCCTCCACACATACTGTCCCTACAAGACATTGTTCAGTTGGCTGAAAAAGACTTAGAATACTATATAATTGAGTGTTTTTAGAATATTTCACACACCTTATTTAACCCTCATAAAAGGCTTCTGAAGTAGACAGTTCCACCCTTGGGGCTGGGGAAAACACACACCTGTGGCTCTTCTCATCTAATCCAGGTTTCTCACAAGTGTAATGTACAATGGCCATTTCTCATGTTCCATACACTTTTCCCCTTCTAATCTGAATTCCCCTTTCATCTCTACTGCTGTTGCTCATCCTTTTTGCCATTGTTTTCTTTTCTTCTGTGACACTTCTTTCCAAGTTCTACCCCTTCATCTGAGCCATTCTTTCTGTTTATTTCTTAGTCACCTTCCCCTACCTGTCCTTCATTATTAATATTCAGACATAACTGCTATACAATTAATGTATCTTTTCCCTTCTTTAAACTCTTTGGTAGGTCTTTGCCAGCCTTACTGTTCAGCAACATCAAGCCCTGTTTACTTTGCCATATACTGTACTATCCCTACTATTCTTAGAATTCCATTGTCATCCATACAAAAAACTGGATAGTTTCTATTCAACCTTTAACTCAGTTATCACCACTTACAGGGAGCTTTCTTAAATAAGATGTGCTTCCTTAGTATTACAGGAATACCCTCTACCCAACTTTAACTTCCTATTTTTTAATTGTTTAGATAACAATGCTTGGTCTATAGCAAGAACTCAATGAATATTGGCATGAATGAATGAATTATCTTAGCTACCAATTTGTTGTTTCATTGTCCCTTTCTAATGATGTAGGTTTATCCCTTAAGGTCATTATAAAAGCTAGGTATAGTGATGCACGCCTGTAATCCCAGCACTTGAGAGGCTGAGGCAGGAGGAGAGTTCAAGGCCAGCCTGAATTACAAAAGGAGATCCTTTCTAAAAATAAAAAAATAAATAAATAAATAAATAAGGAATTAACAGGGAAGAGGATGGAGGATGGGATAAAATGAAATTTATTAAAGAAAAGTTAAGATAGATTGTTAAATCTCCTTTTTATTCTGAAATAACTTATTCCTTTTAATATTTTTTCTGGTTATTCTCATTTCTGAAAATCATTTACTTAAATATGAATAAACCATGCCTGAATACATTTTTTAGAAAATAATAATTTATGAAACCCAGCTCAGTGTTACACTTGTAGTCCCAGCTACTCAGGAGGATTGTAAATTCGACAGCCTGTACAACCTAGTGAGACACCTATCTCATAAATTTAAAAAATGAAAAAAGCAGAAAAGGAAGGAAGAAAATAATAGTTTATAAGATAATACATTAGCTGTCACTTGCTCCAAATAATAAGTTCCCAATAATATTTGTTGATTTAAAATCACATATTGAATTAAATTTCCTGATGAAATATCAGATCATTTAATATTCACTTGTGACATTTTAAGGAAATAAAATTTAAGAATATACATTGATTTTTGATTGCTCAGACACAATATGTATAATGAGAGAAAATGTGGGGTTTTGTGATATATATTTGTGGTCTTTCAAATATTGTCAACAATGTAAGTTTTCATTGTCATAAAAAATCCATTTAAAAATTTGTAAAATTTATTAATTTTTTCATTTGAATATGAGTTAATAATACTAAATCTGTGTTAATCATTATATTCTCAAAGTTTTGCACACAAAAGGTATACATTAAATGCTTGCTGAGGACAGGCTAAAGTACAGAAAGATCACTCAACCAAGCCTACTTTCCACATTCTGACCCACTTTTTTGCAACTTCAGTTACTCAGAATTTACAGTGAATATCTTACATATTAAGACTAGTTTCTTTTTTTTTTCCTTTTTTCTTTTCTCTTACTTTTATTTATTTATTTATTTATTTATTTATTTATTTATTTATTTATTTATTTATTTGCAGTACTGCTAATTGAACTCAGGCCTTTGCATTTGCAAGGCAGGCACAGTGCTACTGAGCTAAATCCCCAGCCCTCAAGACTAGTTTCTTGATAAAATTGTTTTCCTTAATTCATTTGGATTTCTTAACTTTAAAACTCCCATGAAATATAAATGTTTTCTGGTTTTGGGTTTTTTCCCCCTGTACTAGGGGCTGAACCCAGGGCCCTCACACTCAGTTAGATACATAGCCCTTTTTGATTTTTAGATAGTGTCTTATGAAGTCCTTAAGTTGCCTAGACTGGGCTTAAACTTACCATCCTCCTGTCTCAGCCTCCCAGAATGCTGAGTATAGACATGGGCTACCACACCTGCCAAGTGTTTTCTATAGAAATCATTTCCTCAGCCAGGGTAGAAGAGATGAGGGGCAAACCAAGTAGTTGAACATAAATATTTCAGATTGTAGAGAGTTTCCAATAGTTTTATGGGGAAGTTGGCTTTATGCAAAATAAATCACTAGAGAAATTAAGATAGAAATGAGCAGATTTGCACCAAGTTGACTTGTGACATAAAGCTACATAGGTCTTTTATTGTTTTCATTGTTGGATTTTTAAAAACCATACTGTGTAAGACATGTAAAAAAAATACTTATTTTTAAAGATGATGTGGTTTTGGGGGGCCACATAATTGTGTTTGCAGATCTTGCATTACGATGTTTGGTTGAAACCTATGCTGCCAGTTATGAGGAAAGGAATGAAGAACCTTTAGCCAAACGCATAAAGAATGATAAAACAGAAAAAGAAATTAACACTTTGACCAAGGAAGGAAGTGAAAAAAATGTCCCAGAGAAGTGGACTCCTGTGGCTGGCATTGTTATTGCACTCTGTTGTCACCACAGGTGTGATTGGAGACATTATGTGGGCAAAGAATATTTCAGGGCACTAGGCCTTGGAGCAGTGGAATTCCACTATTTCCAGCGAATGAGTAGTTGGGCGACTTGTGGGATGCAGAAAATGGCGTTGGAAGCTTCAAATATTACCACAAAGAGAAGAGATGATCGGATTGATGATAGTGAAGAGCATGACGGTGGAGAGAGCAGAATCACAGATGAGAGCACCGACCGCTTACCTGGGTAAGAGACTGCCTTTGTAAAGCACAACACTAAAGGAGAAACATTTTGTTACTACTGTACAATGCAGTTCTCCCCGTCCCTATCAGCGGGGAATGCCATCCAAGACTTCTAGTGGGTCTGAAGCTGGACAGTACCAAACTTTGTGTATAAGCACTGCAGTACCTCCAGACTCAATCTGCTGCCAGACACTGAATGACTGATGGGCGGGTAACGTGTAGAGCCATGGCTATGCTAGAGAAAGAGAGGTTAACGTTCCAGGTGGGAAGAAGTGGGCTGGTGCAAAACTGCATCATCATACTCATAACAGCACTAGTTTAAAATGTCTAAGTTGTTTATTTGGTTAATTTTCTGTGTCATATTTTCAGAACACAATTAACTTCAGTCACCAAAAATTCCAAAAAGTAGAACTATTAATAAGACAGGGCTACTTTCTTTTTCCATGACTATTGTAACAATTTATTCATAAGTATATATTTTCTGATCTAATTATAGGGTAAGTTAGAATACATTTTTATTTTGATCATAAAATATGTGTTGGAAGTGTGGGACATAGGATATTTAACAGCTTCTTCATAAAAAATGATAAATAATTTTTATAAGCCTTTATAAAATTTTAATTATTTTTTGTATGTTTATTCAACTTAGGCTTCTTACTGTTGAAGAAAAGAAGAAAATAGGACATCTTTGTAAATTCCTGATTGACCAAGGCCGTATCCAGTATTTAGAGCAGAAGGGATTTAATCCTGCTTTACAGTACTACACAGACCCTTTGGTGTCTTTGGAAAATGTATTGTTAACTGCTTTACCAATTCATTCTTCATCAGCAGAAACAACTGCCTAATGGAAAAGAAATTTGAATATCATTTGTCTTCCACCAAAAAAAACCCTTTTAAAATTATATTTTTATATCAACAAAAATATAATTTGAATAGCAGATAATATGATCTTCAAAAATACTGTGGCCTCATTCATCAATAGTAGTAGCTTTGTTTTTTACTTGAGAAATCCAAACAGAGAGTATTCCTCAAATTCTGAAAGTAATCCTCTTCAGCAGGCCTTTTTGAGTTATATTATCCATCAGTATTTGTAGCACTTGGTAAAGTAGTTGAGCACATGATTTCGTCATCTGAAACACACATAACACATCAATGTGTGATTAACATTAATTTTCTATTTACATTATTTGGAGAAATTTGTTTCCTTTGGTTTTATTTAATATTTTTTATATCTCAAGTTCAAGATGCAATAATCAATTGTCAGTTTGTAACAAGGGCCAATCTTAGAATTTAGGATATGCGTGGATTTCTTTTTTCTATACAGATCTGGAGTCAGGAACAGCGGTACAAGCCTATAATCCCAGCACCCGGGAGGCTAGCTCAGGCAGGTGGATCATGAGTTCAAGGTCAGGCGAGGCTACATAGTGAGAACCTGTCTCACAAAACCTCATACAAACAAATAACTAGAAACCACAGATCTGGAAAGGGTGCTTACAATCAGTAATGAAATCACCTTCTGGCTTCCAGAGCCAGACATATAATTAATTATGTACTACCATAGTTTGTCCGTGAAAAACACCAAAATTAGAGATATTTTCAAGGAAAAAAAAAAATCACTTCATTTTTTGTGAATTATTATAAGATTTAAAAAAGATATTTATAAGCATAAATCACAAAATATATTTGAAGTTTACAAGTAACTTCTCATTTATACATGTACACACATGTATTATTTATTGGGCTATTTCCTACATATGTAAGTAGGAACAGTAAGTATGTTTTCTCCCATTTGAGAAAATAACTTGGAATAAAGTGGAAATTTAAATGATAAAACCAAAAACCTTGTCACATTTAGGCCTTATTTAACTGATGAAAGTGTTCTATGCACAATCAAATATTAAACCAAACATATGGTAGGACTGTTATTCTCTTCCATGTCTTACTTGAGACCTTGATTTGTTTCTGCATTTATTTGTAAAAGCTGTCTAAATTATCAAAACATATGCCAATGCAGAGAAACAGAATTGCTAATTTCATATATAGTAGTGATATTCTAAGGTAACTATTTTTATCCTATTCATTATTTTTACCTACAGGTCTATGATTGTATGAATTGTAAAGAAGAATCCTACCCATTTTTAATTCCTGACCTTTTTACTTTAACTTAATCTCATGTGTTTTGTCATTCTGCCTAGGTTCAAATCCTAACCCCACCACCCTCAATGGGTGACTATGGGCAAACTACTAATCTCTTTGTGCCTCAACTTTCTCCTCTTAAAATGGGGATGATGATGATGATGATGATGATGATGATGATGATGATGATGATAAAACCTACCTCACAAGGTTGTTTTGTGCATCAAGTGAGATAACACAAGTAAAATCCTTAGAACCATTCCAAGCACAAAGTAAATAATATTAACTAAAAGTAGTAATTCATGAGTCTATTTTAAATAACATAGGCAGTTTTCTGTTTTATTACCTCTTTAAGTTGTTAACTTTTTCCTCTTGTTATATCTTATGTCAAATACTATTAAAGTAAGGTAATTTGATTATTTTTAAGTTACCCATATTCCCTAAACATAAATGAAGAGAATATATTATTCAATAATTAACCTTAGTTTATTGTCAGAAATGCTCATGTGTCATAAAATTTATTTTGTATCATTCAACAATTTATGCCCAGAAATAAAAGATATTCTACAAGAAGTAAAATCTCAGCGATGTTTCATGATGAATTCATATAAATGCTAGAATTATACTGATTCAGTATGATGGACCCTTTAGCCTACTGATGAGTTTCTGATATGGTGATTTGTACTTTATGGGAACATAAACTTAACCTAGAACACTCTAGCCTTAGGTTAAGATTACTGTTTTTCCCAGCCTTATTTTTTCTCACATGGCATGAGAAAGTGACAGAGTGGGGCATGCAGGTTCAGCAAACCCCCTTCTTGAATATCAGGCCAATTACACCCTCGAGGTGAACGTTTTAGTTTTCAGTGATAACAGACAGCCCTCTGTGGCACTGATGCCATAGGTGCATCATCACTGATTCATACTGTGACCATATCCTGCATGTCCCACAGGTGCATCAGAGTTACCAGCTGCTTTCTCTGCTTCTAACACCTGACTATGCCCACCAAACCACAGCCATTCCATTGCCCTCTGCATCCCTGAACTACTCTCTCTTCCCATCTTCATTCAGTTATCCATTCTACCTATTTGTCTCTTACATATTTATCCTGTTTCCAAAATTAGTCCCTAGCCCATTAGGATGCTTTTTCTTTGTATTCTCCCAATCTGTCCTCTACGCTTCTGTGACCTTGCTACAGTAGATTTAATCATTACTTCCTAAATTGGATATTGGCATATACTAATTTCATCACTTAGCCTCATAATTTAGATTTTTACCTCTGCCACTGGATATTGGCAAAGTGATTTTCTAGTAGAGAAATGTTTGACTATACTCTTAAGTATTTGTTGCTTTGAATTGAACTAGTCTACCTTGTCAGTCAAAAACCTCACATTTTACTGAATTATAGCCATGATTTTTATTATACTATTGTTCCCATTGCTTTTACGAACAGAATTGTGCTTTTTGCCCTATTCTCGTAATCATGGTTTAATTTAGACACTTTTAAAAAAATTATCTGGGTATGGTAGCAGGGACCTATAAACTCAGCTGCTTGGGAGGCTGAGGTAGGAGGATCACAGGTTCAAACTCAGGCTGGCCTAACCAATTTAATGAGATCTTCTCACAAAATACAAAAAGATCTGGAGATGTAACTCAGTGCAAAGGCCCTAGATTCAATCCCTAGTACTGAAAAAAAAAAAGTCTAAATTAGACTAATTTGTTGAAATCTGTATATTGAAACTTCATGTTCTGGGAGATATAGCTCAATAGAGTGTTTGCCTAGCATATCTGAGGCTCTGGCTTGGTCCCCAGCACTGCAAAAATAACTAACAAAAAACCGTTGTCTTAACATCTTTCATTCCTGAGTAAAATCATGTTTTGATATTCATTGATAGAAAAACAGGGAATAGCAAAGATCTGCTTCATGCTCAAACTGACATGTATGACAAGCTGGTAGACTGAGGTAATGAATCTGTTAAGAATTGTGTCTTCAACCCAGGCATGCATCAAAGTTTCAGTACTCAGGAGGCTGAGGCAGGAGAAGTGCCATGAGTTCAAGGTCAGCCTGGGCTAATAATAAAGTCTTCATTCCCTTGGTTGAGCTTAAATTACTTGGCCAAGGAATTTATTTCCTGATTTCACTTAAAAGATTTCTAATATCTTTACAACCTCTCTTTTCCAGCCCTTATTAAAATTTTGAACAGAGTTGAATTTCACTTTTTTTTTTTTATTCCACAGTATTGGCCAAAAATCCAGAATTTTATAGAAAGGCAAGATAGAAATCAGTAAAGGAATTAATAAGACAAATCATTATTATAAAAATTATTTTAAAAAATTGTTAAAAAGTCAATTATATATGCACTCCTGTACCCTTGCCACCAAGGAGAATATATTTAATCTGTGCTATATACAAATCTTATACCTGCTCTTCTCCGGGACTCCTGTATATATGTGTACATAAACTGAAGGCCAAATAATTCCTGTTCCTCCTCTTCATCTGTGCTTTTACTTAGAGGAAGTATTATTTCAAATTTCAGTGGGTTGTCTCTGAAGTTGACAAACCTAGCAGTACACATACACACACAGAACAAAAAAGTATTTTTATAGATGTCATATAAGTACACATTTCCCTGGATAAAAGGTTAAATGACAATATGCTAAATTGCTGTTTTATAAAAACTGATTTCAATAACATTTTGGTGGAAAGTGATATATCCAAAGAATCTTTGTTTCTTTACTAGAAGAAAAAAATATTAGCTGTAGGGACAGCTTACTTTCAATGATTATAAATATAGCAATTATTATTTTATAGCATACATTTGATAGTTTAACTTTTAAGAGCAATGTTAATGCATCTTAACTATACCATTAATGCTATGGATGAAGTTGCTGCCAACTTTACAGACCTGTGTCTTATTTATCATTGTGTCTTCACCATTTAGTACAGGACCAAAAGTTCCTGAGTAAATGAAAGGTGAGAAGCTATGCTGAGTAAATGAGTGATTTTGTTGGGGAAGTTTTGGTGTGTGTTCTCTTACTCTTACTGTCAGCAAGTTAGATTCTGGAAAGGAAACACTCAACAGAGTTCTGGTAGTAATTAGTAAAAATATTGTACTACGAGTAACATAATAGCCTGTGTCCATTTGTAGCCACTTAGAAGAAAAATAGTTCTTTTTAATCTTTCTTGGTTTTTATTTTGCTAATAAGGTGTGTTAGAAGTATAAAGAGAATTTTCATGAAAATGCTACCAAAATAAGACATTTCTTAAAGCTGATAAATCTCAGTGTTGTGTTAGTCTCAAGGATTGTTAAATAGTTGAGAAAATATTATATGAATACTATTTATCAAATTGTACAATTTCTACTGGGCATGACGAAGCTTGTGTCTACAGCTTTTTACCTCAGATTCGCCATTTCCTCCATGCATGCTGGAATATCTTGCAGTTTATTGTTGCTGAGAACAAGAGTACCCAGATTTTTCATATTGCTGATTGTTTCTGGCAAGCATGTTATTTCATTCCGTTGTAGCCATAGTGTATGTAGACTCTGCATTCTGAAGAATTAAGTTTTATGCAATTAGTCAAATATAATATGATAAGCTGAATTCTTATTACCTTCAAAATCAAATGTCATCTTTTACAGTATCTCATTTAGTCAATATACTTATTGAATTTACTAAGTGCATTACCTCATTACTAGGGAAACTATATCAGGGAGTTAAATCACCACAATATAGTACTTGTATCCTGTGGTGATAGAAATGAAATCAACGTATTTTAGAATTCTTCACTTTTCTCACAATTTTCTTAATAATAAATGTTACCTATTCCAAATCTTGCAAGAATAATCAGAAATTATCCCTATGCCAACTGGGTGTGGTGACATATGGCTATAATCCCAGCTGTCTGGGAGATTGAGGCAGGAGGATCACAAGTTCAGATCCAGTGTGGATAATTTAGCAATTAAATTTTAAGAAGGAGTAGGGATGTATCTCTGGGTTCAATTCACAGTACAGAGAGGGACAGAGAGAGGTTGTCCAAAGAAGTCACTACAATGACCATTAAGGGCAAGGCAGTACACACACTGGCTTAACCATGGACTCAGGCTGGGATGCCTTCATTGAAATCTTACTAGTTAAATGCCTACTAATTTACCTTGGGCAATCCTTTCTTAACTGTACAGAAGGGGATAGCATGCATTAGGCACTGTTGTTATTGTTGTGGCATATTCATGTCAATATCTTGAAGTTAGCCAATTTTCCACTCCCTAAACCTTTTTTACTTATTTGGAATAAATGAAAATATTCTGTTTAATGATAGCATATTTCAAGCTAATGGATGTACTGTAGTTGATTATGTTCAGAATCCTTTTTGTCTTGTTCATTTTATTTCTTATTCTTCATAGGTGGTTTTAAGATATTTGTCAGTAGCATGAAAAGCTATTTATTTTACCTTTCTATAGTACCAGGAAGTTGTTCAAGTCTGTTGCTTCCCATGTCCAGCCACTCGAGGGCAGGCATGTTCAATACAGCAAGAGGGATTGTAGTAAAGTGGTTCATACTCAAATCAAGGTGAGTGAGTTTTAAGAGATTGCTGAGCTGAAGAGGAAAGAAAAGTTTTTCAAAATAAATTTCCACAATGTGAACTACTAGAAAACTCCCAATGATGAAGGAGATATTTCATTTTAAACAATGCTCATATTACACTTGTGCTTTGAGCATAGTGGCCCATAACAAATTAAACATAAAAACTAAGCTAAATAGCTTCTAATGAGATGACAAACTGATAGAAATTGTATCTATTTGGGGGGCCTTCATCGGATCAGACCATTGACGACTGCCCAGCCATGCGGGTGCCTCTGCAGCAACTCCCTATCCCCTTGCTCTAGGGCCTCCTGTTTGTGCCAATACCTGGATCCACATTGCAGAGGCACAGGTGGTCATAAAGGCCATTTTACCGAGCTCCAGAAGATAGAACAGAAGTGAACAGCTGTAATAAAGGTACATCAGACCTCTGTAGTTGGTATGTTGGAGGGATCACCACCTTCCATCAGAACTTGGACTATCTTCAGGGGAAGGGCAATGGGAACCTATAGTAGAACCTTGCAGAGTTCAACCCTGTAGAAGGTCAGGGAGCTCAACTTGGGCCTTGCAGCCAGAATTTAGCCTGAATCTCAAGGGTCTGCCATTGGCTATTTGAGACTAATTGACTTAATTCTGCACATTGCTGCCCACATTGTCTGTTGTGACAGCAGAGATATACCCTGAAAAAGGCTTTTCAAATTTTTTTCTTCTTTCTTTACCTCACGTTTTTAATTTTTACTTTTTAGTTTAATTTTTAAATTTTTTCCCAATCTGCAAATTCTTTATTTTTTTCTGCCTTCTTTTTCCTGCTCAGTTGCTTGCTCCCCCACATTATTCTTCATTTCCTGCTTTGTTCCTGTTCCTCCCTAATTCAGATTTCTTCCTTTTTTCGTTTCTTTTCTTCTCTCTTTTTCCTTCAGTCAGGTGTCATTAGTTTCAAAGGAAAGTGAGTCCCTATTACTGCTAAGTTGTTCTATTCTTGTCTTTATTCTTGCATGCTATCTTTCTCTCTTGTCTTCAACACTTTCCTAGAGTTTGCATGATCATCCTTTGTCCTCTGGTTTCACTTGAAACCTTCTCCTACTTTTCTACCTATCTATTCATCTCCTCCTAACTCCTTCAAAGTCCCCATCCTGAAGGGTAAAGTGGCTATATGTTTATTCACTATAAACATATTTGGGGATGGGCCTCGATTTTTATTTAATTCACATGGTTTAAAGGTGATAGATCAATAACTACCACAAATGGTCAATTTCTAAGCTGTGCTTGATGCTATTGTGTTGTTGATTGTATCAGTTGGGCTAAAGGGTTGTGATTGATTTAATGAGTTGTCCTTTCTGATACTATAAAAATGAAAGTGTCTCTGAGTCATTAGAGAATCAAAACCTAAAGAGCAGCTCTATTAGGAAGGTCAAAGAACTAACCCAGAAATTAAACCAAGGACAGCCCCAAACAAAAATAAAAATGAGAAAACACTTAAGCAAGGCACAAGTACAGACCTCCAGTTCACCAATGACAAATTCTAGGGAAAACAAGCTAGAAAAGTCTGACAATCAATCACCAGTACACCCTGAACTCATAGCACAGGAAGTAACAAAACAGATCAATCAGGCTCTAAAAAATTCAAAAAGAAATAATTTCCCAGATAACTACAGAGATGGTGAGCCCAATGAAAGACATGTTTAGAGATTCTAGAACAGAAACAGACAAAAAAAATAGATGAGCTCAGGACCATGATAGAAGCCATGAATGCCCAGCATGGGAAAGAACTGGAAACCATGAATGCCCAACATAGAAAGAAATGGAATCCATGAAACAGATTCAAACAGATATCCAGGTGATTAAAAATTCTATAGAAAGCATTCACAGCAGGAAGAATGAATGTGATAGAATTTCACATATAGACCATAGTATTGCAGTCAGTGACCATGAAAAGAGAGATCTTTTTAAAAACAGGAAGGGATCATGAGAAATTGATCCAACAACTCCTAGATGATGCAAAGAAGAATAACGTAAGTCTGATAGGAATCCATGAAGTAGCAGGAGAAAATACACATGACTTAAAAAAGCTGCTCACAGAATTAATGACAGAAAACTTCCCAAATAAAGGGGAGGAATTTGACATACAGATAAGTGAAGCATATAGGACTACACCTGGCTATGATTAAAAAAAAAAAAATCTACATCTAGACATATAATAGTCAAGAACACAGAAACCCAGCAGACAAACAAAATACTACAAGCAGTAAGAGAAAAGAATCAAATCACATGCAAAGTAAAGCCCATCAGAATCACAGCAAACTTTTCAACACAAACCTCTGGTCAAGGAGAGCCTAGAGAGAGGTGTTTCAAGCCCTAAAAGAAAATAATCTCCAACCGAGACCGATGTATCCTGCAAAACTCTTTTAAATGGATGGGGAAATAAGATACTTCCATGACAAAGAACACCTGAAAAACTTCATGAACACCAAACCAACACTACAAACAATTCTAAACAATATCCTAGAAAAAGACAATGAAGATCACGACACCATGAGGCCCAACAGAGCAAATCAATTAGGCAAGGCAAGAAACTAAAAGAGGGGGAAAATTTAAAAAGAGCCAACAACAGGACAATAACCTGACAATGATAAGTCGATACATAACAGTTATAACCATCAATGTCAATTGCCTCAATTCACCATTCAAAAGAAATAGACTGTCAGAATGGATTAAGAAGCAAAATCCAGCAATATGTTGTATAGAAGAAACACACCTAGTTCAAAAAGAAACTCATAGAAAGTGAAAGGATGGAAAACAGTTCTCCATGTGACAGGAGCCCAGAAAAAATCAGGGGTAGCTAACATATTCACAAAGTAAATTTCAAACCAAAACTTATTAAGAGAAACAAAGTAGGCCACTACAACATCCATTTAAAGGATGTATATTTATGACAATCATAAATATATATGCACCAAATATTAATGGCCCCAACTATATAAAATAAATATTAAGTAACATGAAAAACCAAATAAGCACAAACACAATTGTAGGGGGGACCTAAATACCCCACTATCACAAATAGACAAATCATCTAGATAAAAAAAATCAACCATAAAATACTAGAACTGAACCAAGCTTTTGAACAAATGGACTTAATCAATGTCTACAGAGTGTTCCACCCCACAAAATCAGAATATACATTCTTTTCAGCTGCACATGGGTCATTCTTCACAATAGACCACATACTTGGTCATAGAAGATGTTTAAATAAATGCAAAGAAATCAAAGTTATCCCATGTATATTTTCAGACCATAGTATAATTGAGCTGGAGATCAATAGCATAAGAAGCCATAAGAATTTCAAAAACACATGGAAATTGAACAACAATCTCCTGAAGAATCAGTGGTTCACAGAAGAAATTAGTTTTTACAATAAATGATAATGTCAATACAACATACAGAAATCTATGGAACACAATGAAAGAGAATTCTATGATAGAAATACATACCAGTGAATGCCCATACTAGGAAAACAGAGCGAGTTCAAATAACCTAATCATGAATCTTAGGCTCGCAGAAAATCAAGAGCAAGAAGAATCCAAAGTTTGTACAAAGGAGGAAATTATAAAGATCAGAGCAGAAATCAATGCAATTTAGACTTAGAGAATTATACAAAACAATCAATGAATTGAAAAGTTGTTTTTTGAAAGAATAAATAAAATTGATAAACCCTTAGCCAACCTTGTCAAAAAAAAAAAAAAGGAAAGAAAAGGCTCAGATCCATGCAATTAGGAGTGAAAAAGGTGAAGGCGAAGTCACAAAAGGTCCACCCGAAATCCAGAGGATCTTCAATACCTACTTCAAGAACCTGTACTCTAATAAAATGGAAAACACAAAAGAAATGGACAAATTTCTCGGTACTTATGAATTACCAAAGTTGAATGAAGAAGATAAAAAAAAATTCTAAACATTCCAATTATGATCAGTGATATTGAAAATATAATTAAAAGTTTACCAATGAAGAAAAGCCCAGGTCCTGATGTATTCTACAGGACATTTAGAGAAGAACTACTGCCAATACTTTTTAAACTTTTCAATGAACTTGAAAGGGAAGCAATACTTCCAAATTCATTCCTGGAAGCAAGTGTTACTTTGATTCTCAAACCAAGGAAAGACCCAACAGAAAAAGAGAACTACAGCCCAGTCTCCTTAATGAACATAGATGCAAATATCCTTAGTAAGATACCGGTACACAGAAAACAGAGGGTCATCAAGAATATCATACACCCTGACCAAGTCAGATTTAACCAGGGAAGCAAGGATGTTCAACATATGTAAATCAATAAATATACTATATTAGCAGAGTCAAGGACAAAAACATATAATCATCTCAATAGTTGCAGAAAAAGCATTTGACAAAATTCAACACCCATTCATGATAAAAACCCTGCAGAAAATTGGAATAGATGGTCTTTATTTCAACTTGATAAAGGCTATCTGTGAAAAACCAAAAGCCAATATCATATTAAATGGTGAAAAACTGAAAACCTTTATGCTAAAATCAGGAACAGGACAAGGATGCCCACTCTCACCACTCCTGTTCAATATAGTTCTAGAAACATTACCTACAGCAAATAGACAATAGAAAGAAATTAAAGCAATAAAGACAGGAAAGGAAGAAGTTAAACTGTCACTATTTGCTGATGATATTATACTCTACATAGAAGACTCAAAAAACTCTGTCAAAAGACTTCTAGACTTAATTGACACATTCAGCAGAGTAGCTGGATACAAGGTCAATACTCAAAATCAATAGCCTTCTTGTACACAAACAATAGACTCACTAAGAGAGAAATTAGGGAAACAATTCCTTTCATAATAGCATCGAAAAAATGAAGAATCTAGGAATCAATCCAATGAAAAAAGCAAAAGATCTCTACACTGAAAACTACAGCACCCTGAAAAAATGAGATTGAAAAGAATATAAGAAAATGGAAAAACATCCCCTGCTCCTGGTTAGGAAGAATCAACATAATGAAAATGGCCATACTTCCAAAACTGCTGTACCAATTCAATGAAATCATAATTGAAATTCCAAGAGTATATTTCACAAAACTAGAGAAAATAATCCTAAAATTCATTTAGAACCCAAAGAGACCTAGAATAGCTGAAGCAATTCTAGGCAACAGATACATTACAGGGGGTATCACAATCACCAACATGAAACTATACCACAAAGCCACTGTGATAAAAACAGCATGGTGCTGGCAAAGAAAAAGACCTGAGGATCAGTGGAATGCATTGGAAGATACAGAAACAAGTACAGACGTACTCAGCTACTTCATATTTGACAAAGGAGCCAACCATCCTCAGTGGAGGGAAGATAGCCTCTTTAATAAATGGTGTTGGAAAAACTGGATTTCAACCTGCCAAAGATTAAAACTGGACCTTTATCTTTCAGCATGCACTAAACTAAAGTCCAAGTGGATTCAAGATCTAAATATTAAGAAAGAAACACTAAACTTGCTGGAAGATAAGTTAGGCAGAACTCTTAAAGACATTGGCATAGGAAAAGACTTTATGGACAAATCCTCAGTAGCATGGGAATTATCATAAAGAATAAACAACTGGGCTCTCATCTTTTTAAAAAGCTTCTGTACTACAAAAGAAACCACCAACATTGCTAAGAGACAACCTACAATGTGGGAAAAAAATTTTTTACCAGCTGCTCCTCAGACAAAGGACTATTATCTCAAATATATGAAGAACTCAAAAAAAGCAGTTCCCCCAAATATAACAACCTGATTCAAAAATGGGCATCCAAAATGAGCAGACATTTCTCAGGCAAAGAAGTAAAAGCAGCAAGTAAATATATGAAAAAATGTTCTACATCACTGCATTCAAGAGATGCAGATGAAAACAACACTGAAATTCCACCTCACCCCACAAAGAATGGCTGCTATTAAGAAATCACACAATAACAAATGTTGGCGGGGTTGTGGGGAGAAAGGAACCCTTCTCCATTGTTGGTGGGAGTGCAGACTGGTGCAACCACTATGGAAATTAATATGGAGATACTTCAAAGAGCTTGGACTGGAGGTTCCATTTGGCCCAGCTATCCCTCTGCTGGGTATCTTTCCAAAGGAATTCAAAGAATCATACCACAGTGATATATGTGCACCCATGTTTATAGCGGCATAGTTTGTAATAGCTAAAACTTGGAAACAGTTCAATTGCCCATCAGTTGGAGACTGGATAAAGAAGATGTGGTTTTTCCTATAAAATGGAATACTACTCAGCCATAAAGAATGGGAAACTAGAGTCATTCATAGGAAAATGGATACATCTTGAGGCCACACCCTTAAGTGACATAAATAAGGCACACATGTGTAAATACTGAATCGTTTCTTGGTGTGAAAAACTAAAAGTGTAAGTAAGATCCAAATTGTATCACTGACAATGTGAAATAGGAAAAAAGGGCTAAAGGTGTAAGGGAAGTGGGAAGGGTAGGGGAAAGAAAATAAGGGAAAAGAAAAAATATGAGAAAAGGAAATAATGGAAAGAAAGCTTTTGTAAATGGGGGATGGGGAGGGGGTAAAGGGGAGGTCAAGGGTATGAGGAGAAAATAAGAACCAAGATCAGTCATGTAAAGGTACAAGATCCCAGTGATAAATGTAACTGAAAAACTTCTAGTTTTTCACACAATGAACACTTTAAAAGTACCAATAAACTCAATAAAAAAAAAAAAGAAATTGTATCTATTTGGGGCTCGAGATATTTTTACACGGAACACATGCTTAGCATATGTGATGCTGTGGGTTCAGTCCCCAGTGTGCGTGCACACACACACACACACACACACACACACACACAGAAATTTCATCTATTCAAAGAAAATTCATCTTCCAAACTAGCCCAGTTCTGGGGCTTGTGCAGGTGGCAAAACTTTTTTTCTTTAATTACCTAAGAGAGAGAGTGTAATGTTTTGCCATGCTTTCCTTTCACCTAGAAGATGAGAGTTGTATGGAGAATTCAATCTTCACAATAACAGTTATCTCTCCTGAAACTTTACGCCTGATAATTTATGTACATTATCTTAAACACTGAATTTAATTCTTGGTAATTCGATTTTTAAATGAAATAAGCAATTAAAATCATTAGGAATAAAATACCACACACCAGGGTGCTCAGTTTAAGAACAAAAATGTCAGCTGGGAATGGTGGTGCATGCCTGTAATCTCAACACTCTGGGAGGCTGAGGCAGGAGGATTACAAGTCCCAGTGCATCTGGATCAATTTAGTAATTTAGGGAAAACCTCACCCAAAATAATTTTTAAAATAAGGAGCTGGGGCTGTAGCTCAGTGCAGACATCTTGGGTTCAATCCCCAGTCCCACAAAAAAGGAAAAAGAAAAGAAAAGAAAAAAAAGAAAGAAAGAAAGAAAAGAAAACAACAACAATAAAACAAAGAACATATATTGATATGACTGTACTCACTCCTTTTTTCTTCAGAGAGTGCCTATCCTGGTGGCTGCATGCACCATTACCATGCAGGTTTTAATGTTTTTATTACTATACATAAATGTTTTCTATGTGTTTTTATATATACATATTGTATTTTCATAAAATATAGTACTTTATGTTTTTTAATTTAAGGAGTATGATATTATACTTATCTTTCTGAGACTAGCTTTTTTATTTGCTCCATTTTAAAAGTATTCATATTGATGCATATAGCTATAATTTATTCACTTAAAAATATCTCTTGATTATCTGTATTCCCCACCTTGTCTGAGAAAATTACACAGGTACCTCAAAAATTACACCATTGTACCTCAAATAAGTAAATTAGAACTCTGACATCAACTGTAGAAAGAGAATGTCATTATTGCCAATTTATGGCTACAATGGCTCAGACAAGTCATGAAACTGAAAATGATGAACATTTATTTATTTATTTGTTTGTTTATTTATTTATTTATTTATTGTTTTGAGACAGTTTCTCCCGATGTCTTCAGGCTGTCCTTGAACTCAATTTGTAGTCCAGGCTTGCCTCACACTTGAAGCCACCCTCCTGCCTCAGCCTCTCAAAAACCGAGATGTCTTAGTTACTTTTGTCATTGCTGAGACAAAATCTCTGACAGTCAAAATAACTTTAACTCAAAGTTAAAAGAGGAAAGGTTTATTTAGCTCACAGTTTATAGAGGTTTCAGTCCATAGTCAGTCAGCTCCAAGGTAGGGTGGCACGTGGCAGAGGGGCAACAGTTCATGCTGGCAAAAGACAGCCAAAGCAACAGGAGAACCTTAACAGCATCTTTCTGCCCCTTTTATCCAGGCCACCGGGATTAGGGCAGTGACAAGCCAATTGGTGTAGCAGTTTAGTAACCACCCACCCTTAATCCCAGCATCACACACTAGATTCACATGACCACATGAGGCTTTGGGGGACATCCAGACACAAACCATAACATGGGATTATAGATATGTGGCATAACACCAGCCTTCTGAACTCAAGTTTTGTGGACTTGACACCTCAAAATTTCTTTCTTCCTTCTACATCCTGGTGAAAGTTTAAGGTATGAAAATTTAGTCAATTTTTACCTAATTAAAAAAAAGCTATGTATTTGGCTAGGAAGGTGGTAATCTTTGATTTCCAACTCAGAGCATGTTCAGATTCCTTCTGTAACATCAGCACACACACACACACACACACACACACACACACACACACACACACAAATACCTAAATAGTACAAAAAAAGCAGCAAGTTTCTGTCTAGTAGGCGATGCTGTTTCTCCAACTCTGGAATTCAAATCATAATTAAACCTTTTGCAAAATCTCCCAGTAGATTCTTGAAATTTTCAAATGGTTCAAAATGGAGTATAAAAAGATTGCTTTTACATTAGCACAGACGTGTTTCATGTATCTAGTGTGTACAGTTAGTGTCTGACAGATGAATCTCCAATTACAGACCTCTTATAGTCCTCGAATTTTTTTATTTTAGAAAACTGAAGAGATAATAAAGCAATTAAATCTGTTGCAATTTTGCACATGTCAGAACTGAGATCTAGTTGTGCAAACTTGTGTCCAAGGCCACAAAGCTACTTAGAGGCTACACTTTGGGAATTAAACCACTTCAAGCTGAAGGTCTTAGTTCAGCAAGGCTTCCACAATTATTTGTCACCAGGTGAATAAACTAAGCTCAGGACTGATTAAGGCATGCACAAATTCACATAGCTTATTAGGGACAGAGCCAGTCCTAGAAACAATGACAAGATTTTAAAAGTATATATATTTACTGGCCTTCTCCTATGTGAGAAATTCTCCACGAAACTTTTGTCATTATATGCTTCATTCAACATAGCTATTATATAACAAAATGTATATCCATGTTTGACTTGCAAGAGCAACTGTTATTCGTGACGTGTTCCCTGGTTTTGGAGACACAAGTCTGATATGATCCTCAAGAAAATTAGCTAAAGGGAATAGTTTTTGTTTTGAGTTCTATTAATTTTTCTTAACTTCTCCCTTATAAACTTGTTTTCAAGGCAAAAATACCATGGAAATTTCCCTTGCTGATTATAATGACATTAAATATGTTTAAAAAGTAATATGAAAACATTTGTTTTCATATGATCAATTTTGTCTAACCAATGACCAGACATCATACTAAAACAAAGTTTGAAGTCTTTCTAATCACACTGCCTCACTTTTACTTGAGAGTTTAGGAAGTTAGCAAGAAACATATTTCCTAATATTCAGATCTTATCCTTCTCTGTCTTGAGAACTGATCACTTTCTGTCAATTCATTGTGGCTTTATAATAATTTTTCATTCATTAAAGTCAAATATTTAATAAATAATCACTACAACCTTGACTTGACCTCAATTCTGGAATTTAATAAATAAGACTCTCATTCTGACCACCAAGATGACAATCAACAAACAACATCAGGACTGTGACAATAACAGAAGTATCATTTATGTAAAATAGATCTCTAATTAAAATCCAACCTTATAATAACAGGAAATTGTTTTCGCCAAATATTTTTTCTGAAATAAAATGCATAGCATTTCCTTATTAGTCTTATTTTTTAACAACTATGAAATTGAGATGTAAACTATTAGTTAGATCTTTCTGACCTCTTGTGGAAGATCACTTATGTCTCTGTTAACAGCCAGTTCTAGTTTCTCCAAGCTTGCACAATTACTTAGTTCCTTGGGGACGGTCTTGATTTTGTTGTAGCTAAGAATTAGTTCCTGAAGTCTAGTGAGCAGTCCTACAAGAAAATAATATGCAAGAGAGAGAAGTTTCTAGTTATTAAGAGTTACAGCACTAATGATTTGTATGTTGGCAAATTCACAGTTCTTATATTCTTCCCTTTTCCAGTTTGGGTCCTGTTCCTTCTTTGAACACGAAATGGGTTTATCAGTGGCATGGGAGAGGGGATAATTTCATTTTGTATTAGCCACACCACATACTGGGCCAGGGGAGTAGCTCAGTAGTAGAGCATTTTCTCAGCATGCAGAAGGCCCTGAGTTTAACACCCAGAACAACAAACAAGACAAAAAATACTGTACAATTTTTCTTTGGGGGATATTTCTCCCATTGTTCAGTGAATATTTCTATTTTTCTTTATTATATTTAACCTATCTTAACCTAGTTAAGTGGAGCAATGAAACCAGCAATACCATTTTCAAAATGCACAGAATGATGCTTCTTATGCAAATTCTCACACAATGAAATTTCATTTTGAATTACTTCAGTACATCTAAAAATTTGGATTTCCTGGAAGTTTCCATTTAGATTAAATATTTAAATTTGTCTCAAGATGCAGGAATATAGGAAGATGAGATGTTTAATCTATGTACCAAAAAAATCAATAAAAAGCCCCTCTGAGCCTGGCATGCCTGTAATCCCAGCTACGCAGGAGCCTGCTCTTCTCCCTCCCCAAATCTGAAGATAAATAAAATAGCATAGGAATAAAATTAGTCTTCTTTACCAATTCCTGGAGGGATCTCTGAAATAGTGTTTCGAGATAAGTCTAACACAATGAGGTTCTGGAATCTTCCAATGAATTCAGGAATTTTCAACAAACCAGTTCTGTGTAGTTGCCATTCCTGAAGCTGATTCAGTTTCAGTAAAGAAGAAGGAAGAGTCTAAAAGAAATTATAGCATTACTGTATTACTTAAATAATCTTTAAAAAATAATAATCTTCGCCCTATACCACACTGAAGTGTGATATTTGATTTGTAAAAGCATCTTGGAATAGTCTTTCCTTAATGGATTACATTTCCAACTAGTTTGTGTTACTTCTCAATTATACAAACTCTACTGTTTTTCTTCCTCGTTTTTATTTCTTTTTTTGAGACAAGGTCTTGCAATGTAATTCAGTCTGGTCTTGAACTTACTATGTAGCCCATGCTGGCCTAGAACTTGCAGCAATCCTCCTGCCACAGCCTCCCTAGTGCTGGGGTGACAGGCATGTGCCACCACACCTGGCTTCTTTTTTTATATTTTAAACCCCGATCGCCATAAAAATACCATATTTTGGTTAATTACGGACAGACGTAGACGTCTGTCCTAAGGATTCTATTCACTAGGCTTCCCTAGAATACATATGCTATTGAAAACAAATATACAAAAAATTATCTTAATTAGCAATTTAAGCCTTTCTTCTGTTATACGTTGTTAGAAATAAATACATACTACAGTAGTCAGAGAGGGACTGGACTCTCAAAGAAATTAGCAATTAGTCAATCAGTCCATCAGAATTGTGGCTGTAGGCCATCTGAAGAGTGCCAGGCCCAAGATAAAGGTGCATTGTCCAGGCCTGCATGCCTCTTTAAGGGATAAATAGTAGCTTGGAATTACATTGTAATTTGTACCACCTAGACCATTAGGTGCAGAGGCAGAGGTAGGTGACCAGAGCATCTGTACCCAAAATGCCTTTGTTCTACCAGGTACCCTTGCTACCTCACCTGTTTCCCTATTGGATCAATTAGCTAAGTGGCTGTACTTGTAACCTTACAGGCTGATTGTAGTTTGACCCACATTGTACCCACATTGTGACTTTGCTGTATAATTTACCCCACTCGAGACCCCTCCTGGAAATCCAGGAGCTATTCTTCTCCTATTTCCAATAAAACCCCTAACTGCTTCCTTTGGTTCACAGCTTCATTCCTTGATATTATGACACCATGAACTCAGCACAGTCGACATCTAACAAGTTGGGAGTTATTTTCTCCTACATCACTTTCACTGCTATTCTGAAGTATTTCATAAGAGGCTTTTTAAAGCGTTTTTTTTTTAATTAGAGATTTTAAGAGTTTCAGCTAATTTTAATGAATCTTATTTTTTCCCATTCCCCACCTCAAGCCCCCTCCCCTCCCTATGTACATTTATTCCATTTTTCATCCTATTTTCACCTTTTTTCTTGTCCTTCTTTCCTTTCTCCCTCCCTCCTCCCTTATTCCCTTTGCCATTTGAACACTTTCTTCCCATTTCCCAACATTCATTATGCCTTTCAGTTCACTTTCAGTTTCTCACACCAGAGAAACAGTGCAGTATTTAAACATTTGTGTTGGATTTATTTAATTGAGAGGATGGTCTCAAGGTCCTTCCATTTAGCTATAAAGGTCCCATGCTCACCATAGTACTCCATTTTATATATATATTTTTAAAACCCACATCTTTTTTATCCACTCATCTGTTGATGGGCATTTGAGCTGTTTCCAACATTTAGCCATTACAAACTGTGCTACTATGAACATGGGTGTGCATATATCACTGTGCTATGATGCTTTTAATTCTTTTGGGAAGACACCAAGTAGAGGTATAGCTGGGTCAAATGGAACCTCTAGTTTTAGTTTCTTGAGAAATCTCCACCCTGATTCCCACAATGGTTGCACCAGTCTACACTCCCATCAACAGTAGAGAAACGTTCCTTTTGAGTTTCAGCTATTTTTAACTCTGTCTCACTTCCCTTTCAGTGTAAAATAGACAGGAGAAAATAAATGAACTAACCACCTAGATAAATATATGTACAGTACAAGCGTGAAAATGAACACTGACCCTAAGATTAGAAATCTTTTTAAAAATTAGAGTATATCTAATGAAGTTAAGCAGCTGTGTGTCTGTGTGTATGTAAAGACAGAATGAGTATGAATCAGAAAGTATGCCTAATTAAAAAGATTTTCATTTTATGAAGTTTTAATTAAGCATTTCTTTGAAAAATCTATATGAGTTTCAATAGGTTTCATGTTATGGATAGAGAGAAAATACTTATTATAAGTACTAGGAAAAGAAATAATACAAATGACTTAAGGTTAGGGTTGAAACAAATTGAACTTCTGCCAAAAGAGTTGTGAAGTTGTGTTTCTTTTCTATTGTTCATGTTGCCTGAAACCATTTGGTGGATTATTCAAATTAGAATCTCTAATTGTTCCAGTCTTATTTATGGCCTCACAATCATTCTGTTAGCTCCACCAAATGCAAAAGATGGACAATCAATATTCTATAAAGTTTACCTTCCATTCTTCTTTCTCTATCTTCAGAATGACTCTTCCATCTTCCCTTGTGACTTTTTCTTTTAGCTTGGTTAAGCTAACTCGTGCTTCCCAGATCTGTACTATCCTAAGACACCAGGAATCATTTTAATTTATGGTGCAGAACGAAGTAGGTAACATTCACTTTTTTGTAAAAACAAAACAAAACAAACAAAAGGTCAAAAATAACCTGTAAACCAGCAGTCTCTGGAAATCAGATTAGACAGTGATGGCGAACCTTTTAGAGACTGAGTGCCCAAACTTCAACCCAACACCCACTTATTTATTGCGAAGTGCCAACACTGCCCCTTTGTGTCCCATGGGGCGACTTGGCTCCCTTGCCCACAGAGAAAGCTTTTCACATCTGCTGCGGCATGCATGCCATAGGTTCACCACCACTGGTTTAGAGTTTATTTTAATTTCATTTTAGAATTATAAAAGAAAGGCCACACCTAAGTGACTAAGATATTAACAGCTAAATAATCTTTCTTTGAATTTACAGAGAAAGTGACCTACAGAAAACATCACACAACATATGACACCATTTCTTAGCCTTTAGTCCTGTACATCAAGTAACAGTGTGTAAATTGCTGTGGGTTTAACTGGCAGCAAAGTAATTTGTCTGTCTGCAGAATTTGTAGGAACTACTCACAGGAAACCAAGGTTAACTGGCAGTGTTCTGGCCAGAGGAAAGAAAGGAAAGTGGCAGACATACGATCTGCTTGATGAACACCCCACCCAGCATTTCATCTCCCACCCATTTCTGGTGCACCACTTTCCCTCCCTACAAAAGTCCTTTTGCATATCTGAATTCTCTTAGATGGTCTTTTTTCTGAAGGGACAAACAGCCCTCCTCACCTTTTCAGGGTGCCAGCCATGAATAAGGCGGCTTTGCTTCTCATTAACTCTCATGTTAACTTCCCATTAACTCGGCTGTTGGCTTTGGAGCAGTGGGCAGATTGGGTCTGGTAACACCATTTTTCAGTTTGTTTTGGTGATGGGAATTGATCCCAGAGCTTTACACATGCTGAGTACATGCGCTTCCGCTGAACTATACTCCCAGTGCTAAGTTTTTGAGAAGGATCTAATTCTCCGTAGACTTTATTTAGAAGAGCTTTATTGAGATATGATTTGCATGCCATAAAATTCATCCCCCCTCCCTTTTTTGGTACCAGGGATTGAACTCGGGTCCTCGCAATTGCAAGGCAGGAGGTGGAACCACTGAGCTAAATCCCTAGCCCAAAATTCATCCTTTTAATGTGTACAGCGCAGTGATTTTCAGTATGTACGGCATTATGTAATCATCACTAATTTCAAAACATTTTCTCACTCAAAACTTTTGAGTTTTTTATATATGGCAGCATCCAAAGATAAGAATAATGCAGAGAAAGTTAGCATAGCCCCCATGCAAGGATGACATGCAAGTTTGTGGGGCATTAAAAAAGGATAATCCTTTACATCCATTAGCAGTCACTTTCCAGCCTCCTTTCCCCAGCCTGGCAATCACTGATCTACGTTTTATGTCTATGAGTTTGTGTATTCTGACCATTCCACGTGAATGGGATCACACAATATAAATTCCTTTGGTCTGGCTTCTTTCCCTTAATACAACTTTATTCAAAATTCACCCATGGCATAGCGTGTCTGAATACTTCATTTCTTTTTTCTTTTTTTTTTTTTTAATTGAGTTTATTGGTACATTTAGGGATACAGTACAGTTACATTCATTGTTGGGATCATGTACCTTTACATGGCAAGTCTTGATTCTCATTTTTTTCCCCTTACCTCTGCCCTCCCTTCACCCCCTCCTCCCCTCCCCATCTACAAAATTACTTCATTTCTTTATATGACAGAACGATTCCGCTGTATGGGTCTGCAACATGTATTTGTTTGTTCATTAGTTGATGGACATTTAGGTAATTCTGCTTTTTGGCTATTACAAGTGATGCAGCTATGAAGTGCACAAGTATTTGTGTTAATCATTAAGAAAAAATTCTAGAAGGTCATTGTTTTGGACAAAGCTCCTGAACCAAGCCCCAGCAAAGCAGACTAAAGTCATCATGCTGAGATTCCATTTCATCAAACAGGAAGTAAATTGTTATCTGACCTTCCCAAGAAATCAGGAGAGATAACCAGCTGCCAAATTTCCCATACAGGACAGTTTCAACTAACATGGTAATGAAGTTCTCTCTGCCTCAATCTTTACAGAAAAAAATGTAACTTGAAGTAACCTGATGCTAACCAGTCAGTTATTGTTTCTATTGTTCTTTCTCTTTGTCTGTGCCTGACAGGGAAAACAACTTTGAAATGACCAGTCTTGTTTTTGTTCTTTGTTTCTGCTTTTTTCAACAACCTTTTCTGGTCAGATCATCAAGGTATTTATTCTATTTTATGGAAAGAAGTGTCACCCCATTCTGAAACTGCAAATATACTTTAAGATTTGTAAACTAAAGTGTTGTGATTTTGTCCTTGACAGGTTATATGACTTTGTTTCTCTTGGGTATACTCTTAGGAGTAGAGCTGCTGGGTCATATGATAATTATATGTTTACCTTTTTATATAAATTGACATTAATTGTGGTCACTTTGGCAGCACATGTCAATAAATAGACCTTTATAGAAATCAAAAGGCTGCAAAATTTTTCAGTCTCTATCCTAGAAATTTTCTCACGTATTAAAAAAATAAACTTAGATTTATATATAACTACTGATCAGGAGGTAGAATGATTAAGTCTGTTAGTTCTGAGCCACTTGGAATTGATTAATTCTGAATTTCTGAGTACACACTTAGTACTTGGCCCTCAACATTCTGAGCACCAAATGATTAAACATGAATGCCAAACAGAACTGTTTTGTCACCCTTAAGTCAGCCTAACTCTTCCTGGCAAAAGCAGGATATGTAGTTGACACTAACACCTCTCAAATCATAATTTTAAATAGAATTTTAGAGTTAAATAATTTTAAAGAGTTCTGTGTTAAAGTTTTTAATTTATTTGCAATCTATACTGAAATGGTTTTTATGAGTATCCCTTATTTCCTTTCTTGAAATAAATTGTTATGAAAACATTAATATAATGAAATTTATCAAGGTTAATTAGAAAGAGAAAAATAGAAAGGTATTTATTGTTCTGTTTACCATAATTTAGAGTTCACATTTAAACTAGTACTTTGTTGTTTTATGTTCCTTTTTAACTATTTAGTGGTCCTCTCCCAAGCCATATGTTAAATCTTTTCCCCAGCCATATGTTAAATCAATCCTGAAATGTACTCAACTTCAAAGGCAAACATGCAGCACACTTGGAAATAATGTTTAGCTGTATTAAAAAAAGAAAAAAATAAATTTAGAAACAAAAATTTTGCAATTTTAGCTATTAGCATGATTTATAATTTAGAAAACAAGAAATCATCAAAAATGAAATATACATCATACTTTTTTTCTTTCATCGCTGGCACTGGGCATCTAACACAGGGCCTCCTGCATGGTGGACAAGCACTCTATCACAGAGCTACCTCTCCTGCCCTACTGTATTATACTGAATAGGAAAAGCTGAAAGTATTTTCTCTGAAATCAGGAAGAAAACAAGATGCCCATTTTCACCACTTCTATTCAATATAGTACTTGAAATTTTAGCCAAAGCAATTAGATGAAAGAAAAAAAAAGATACAAATAAGAAAGGGAGAAGTCAAATTATGCTTCTTTGCAGGCGATATGATCTAATATTTCAAAGTCCCTAAAGAGCCTACCAAGAGACCTTTACACCTCATAAACAAATTCAGCAAAATAGTAGGATACAAAGTCAACATTAGTGCTTGCTTCAGCAGCACATATACAAAGTCAATATTAAAAACCAGGTATGATGGCCCAGGTCTTTTATCCCAGCACTCTGGGAAGCTGAGGCAGAAGGATCACATGTTGGAGCCAGATTGGCCAATTTAACAATTTGGCAAAATCTTGTCTCAAAATACAAAAGAAAGAAAGAAGACAGACAGAACAAAAGAAGGAAAGAAAGAAAGAAGAGAGAAAAGAAAGAAGTCAACATTTAAAAAGTCAGTAATTCCAGCACCTGGGGGACTGTGGTAGGGGGATCATGAATGAGTTCAAGGTCAACTGGGGCTACATAGTTCAAACCTGGCCTGGACCACATAGAGACACCAGGTATCCCCCCTCCGACAAATGAACTGCTTTCCTTTATACCAGTGATGAACTATCTGAGAAAGAAAAAGAAATTAGGAAAACAATTCCATTTACAAAAGCTCTTAAAATAAATAAATAAGTAAACAAATCTCTAGGCATAAATCTAACCAAGAAAAAAAAGTTAAAAGACACTAGAAGTTGGAAAGACTTCTCATATTTGTGGGTCCATAGAAATAATATTGTTAAAATGGCCATACTCTGTATTACCACGTGTGATCTACAGATTCAGTTCAATCCCTATCAAAATGCCAATGGCATTCTTCACAGAAAAACAATCCTAAAATTCATATAGTAACACCAAAGACCCAAAAGTTGAGGGGAGGAGCGAGACTGGAGGCATCAGAATACCCAATTTCAAATTATATTACCAAGCCATCTTAACAAAACAACCAGGCCATCACTTGAAAGGTGAGGCAGGAGGATTGTCATGAGTTTAAGGCCAGCCTGGGCTATACACATGTTCAAGATCAGCCTGAATTACAAATTGAGACCCTGTCTCAAAAAAACAAAACAAAGCCATTGTAACAAAACAGTATGGTACTGGCACAAAAATAGACACACAAATAGTGGACTAGATGACACAGGAAAAAAATCATGTAACTACAGCTATCTGACTCTGACAAAGGGGCCGAAAACATACAGTGGAGAAAAGACAGGGTCTTTAACAAACAGTGCTGGGAAACTGGATATCCATATATAGAAGATTGAAACTAGATACCTATCACCCAACCTGTACGAATATAAACTCAAAATGGATCAAAACTTTAGGTACAGATTGAAAACTTTGAAAACGCTAGAAGAAAACAGGGGAAACACTTGAAGTCATAGACACAGACAGACTTCCTGTATAAGACTCTGAGTGCTCAGGAAATAACAAAAACCAACACACAGGACTTTATCAAATTAAAAAACTCCTGCGCAGCCAAGAAAACAATTGACACAATGAAGAGACAGCCTAAAGAATGGGAGAAAATCTTTGCCAGCTACTCTTACAACAGAGGATTAACATCTAGAATATATGAGAAACTCAGCTAGGCGTGGTGGTACATGCCTATGATCCCAGCACTCTGGGAGGCTGAGGCAAGAGAATTGCAAGTTTGAATTCAGCCTGGGAAATTTAGCAATATCCTGTCTGAGAAAGAATGAAGGAAGGAAGGAAGGAAGGAAAGAAAGAAAGAAAGAAAGAAAGAAAGAAAGAAAGAAAGAAAGAAAGAAAGGAAGGAAAGTGAGAATGGCACTGGGGATGTAGCTCAGTGCAAAAACTTTGGATTCAATTCCCAGTACCACAATAAATAAAATAAAAATATACAACTGAAAAAAATTTTTAAAAAACCATACCCAGAGAAAAACTCAAAAAAGTTAACACCAAAAAAGAAAATACCAAGGAGTCCAATCAACAAATGAGCAAATGTATTTTTTTCTCAAAAGAGGTATAATGTGCAACTCGTATAAGAAAAAATATGCAACATCCTTATCATTAAGGAAATGCAGATCAAAACTGCATTGAGATTCAGCCTCACCCTGGTCAGAATGGCTTTAGCAAGAACACAAAAACAAATAACACTGGCAAGGGTGGGCAGAGAAAGGAACCCTCTGCTGTTTGGTAGAGATGGACATTAGTATAACCTCTATAGAAACCAAGGTGGAGATTACTCAAAAAACATAAAAATGAATCTACCATTTGATCCAGCTATGCCACTCCTCGGAATATAACCAAAGGAATTAAAGACAGCATAGTATAGAGATACCTCAATACCTATATTTACTGCAGCACAATTCACTGCGCTATCAGCATAGGTGCCTATCAACAGATAAGTGGATAAAGGAAATGTGATATTTACATGCATAATGTGATTTTTCAATCTCAAAGAGGAACGAAATTTTGTCACTTGCAAGGAAATGGATGGAACTGGGTATTATCATATTAAGAAAAGTAAGCCAGACTCAGAATGACAAGCGCTGCTCGTTTCATCTATGATGTGGAATAAAAACAAAATATGACACGAAAAGGGAGACCAATGTCAAACAAGAGGAAGATGGTAAGGGGAGAGTGGGAAGAAGATTTAGGAGAAAGTTATAGGCAGGTTGGATATGCTGATATGTTATGTGTATAAATGAAAACAGCATATTGAGACTCAATATTTTTTAAATTTAATGGGCACCAATAAAAGATATAGTTTAGATTGTTTCATTAATTTGAACATTTATTTGCCAAAAGTCTATTGACATCTGAAAATTAATTTTTAACAACTCTGCATATTAACTGATCTTCAGTGAGGATTTTACTTAAATAAACAGGAAAAAAAAATCCTCAGAATAAAACAGCTAGTATTTACTGTCTTTATGTGTTTGCAGAATTCTATATTAGAGTTCATTGATTTTAATCTGTCACTTGCTTGAAATTTAATCTGCTAACAAGTGCGCTATCAACAGGCTCTGAGATGCCTTCTGAAACTGGATAGCTGGGCTTCCCATAGGTTTTATAAATTGAGGCAAGACTTTTTAATTGACTTTATTGAACATTTTAGGTACACATTATGATCACATGAATTTGTACCTGTGCGTGATGTATCCTAGTTCTTGTTTTTCCCATTTCCCTGCCCTCCCTTCCACCCCTTCACCCCTCCCTATTTACTAAAGGTTTGTTTCCACTTTTTCCTTCTTTTCTCATATTTCTTCTTTCCCTGCTTTCCTTTCCCTCACCCCGCTACTTCCCCTTTGAACCTTTTCTTCCTATTTCACTTTATCTATTACACACTTTCGTTGAGGCAAGATTTACAATGCCAGCTATTCCATTATATCACTTTATCAGAATAGAACTATTAGAATAGCATAACCGTTATTTATTGCTTATTCTTCACTAATAGAAAAATGAAATTCAATGCAAAATTTGATGGCAGATTCAATTAGGAGTCTTATTCCCTAGCCTTTAACTTCAGTTAAGCAATTCATCGAGCACCCATTACATTCTAAATGCTACACTAGACACCAGGAACACAAAAAGCTCGGTCCTTAAGGAGTTTACACACAGACTATGAATAGACAAGTCTATTTCTATCCCTCTAAAGATTTAAATTCTTCCTGGTTCTGTAATTCTACAAACTAAGCCCAGAATATGTCATTTATTAATTTGGTGGTCTTGTGCAAGACACTAAGCCTCTATAGGCCTTGCCTATGAAATCCAGGCTTTGAATAAAATGATCTCTAGGTATCCTCCTGTTCACATATTCTATAATTCCAGTCCTGTTTAAGCTTCATGTTATTTCACATCTTGATTAGAGAGTTTTAAACTCCTTAAAGATTCTTTTATTATAAAATGAAGACTTTCTCTGACACTGTCATACCACTTCTTACCTAAGTGCTGTATTGTCTCAAGACAGGCTGTCATCAAACGGCAAACAGGCTGGGCATGGCGGTGCATGACTGTAACCCCAGCACTTGGAAGGCTGAAGCAAGAGGGTGTGAGACCAGCCTGGGCAACATAGTGAGTTCAAGGCCAGCCTGAACTACAGAGTGAGACCCTGTCTCAAAAATAAAGGGCAAAGAGGACAATTTCTGCTTAACCTTTAGGCTTTTTTAGTGGCACATTTAGTGGAATGTCTCTTGGAGCCTCATGTATTAAAGGTTGGCTCCTGGGATGCCACTGGTGGGAGTTGGAATCTTCAGGAGATGGGGTCCAAGGAGAGGTCACTCGGTCCTTGAGAGTGTCCCCTTGGGAAGCAGTTCCCATGGGACTCCTTGTGAGTTCCTGTGCTATAAAATCCTGAGTCTGTCTGCACCATCTCTCACTGCTCTGGTGTGAGCTCAGACCCTTGGCTCCTGCACGCCTTCTGCCAAGAGTCCTGCCTGCCACCTCTCTGGAGATCCAACCAATGGGGCCACTGATCTGGGATTAGTGCCTGGGTGTGTCATTGTGTTCATGCAAAACTACTAACACATTTAGCTAAAGCTGCAGCCACTTGTAGCCAAGAGAAGAAATATTCCATTCCATTCTTACCCTTCTCATGCCTTGCCTGTATACAGACCACTTTCAGATCTATTGCTTCTTTTCTCTAATCCTCACTACTCAGTGTTCTTTGCAGACCAGCAAACATCACCATGTTCGTGGAGCTGGTTAGAAATCCAGACTTTCAGTCTTATACCACATTCGTGTTTCAACAAGGTCCTTATGTGATTCCTACACAGGCAGGTTTGAGAAGCACTTCTCTACTTCAGAGAGAGTGAAAAGGAGGATATTTCTTTTCTTTGATTTACTTTTGACCAATTTAAACCTGTGACTTTTTTTTCTCTCAATTGGCCATTTTTTTTCCCTTCTGGCAAACAGCTTCTCCACCTCACTCTAGAAAATCTGTCAGATTCTGCTAAGGAAAAAAAAAATTCTGAGTTGTCCTAAACTCAATTACAAAAGCCAGAGGGCCAAGAAGAGGCAAGAAAGGGGAGTCCATCAGTTAATGGTTTGGGACCAAACCAATTAAAAGCCTTTCCCATCTATGAATATATGTAGAAAGTGACTTTAATCTCATCATGGTCAATGACCAGGCATCAAGGCACTCTGTTTGCAAATAACCTTTCCTATCTATTAACCCCAACCAATCCAAAAGCAGAAAAACTTCACAATATGGATTGTCTTCCTACCCTCGACTTCCCCTGCTTTGCTTTATCCTGCTGCTCTTACCCATAGCAAATGTAGGCTCATTGAAAACAATTTATGCTTTCCATTATCAAAATGCTGCTGGCTCTTAGGTCCAGCAGACATATTTTTAACTGCTATCTATCTTTGCTGCTAGTAGCTACAGGAACTTACTCCTGGTCTTTTTCTATAATGGTTCAGTAAACTGTTTTATTTCAGAGATCCCTTGGTCTCAAAGGTTTTGGTTTGCCCTTTTGTATCTGTTAAACAAAAATGATAGGAGACCACAGTTTTGGATAATGCTCCTGGCCTTGAGCCCCAGTGAACAAAAATCGAAGTGAGGTCATGGTGCTAGTACTCCATGTTACCAAACAGAAACTGAGCTGTTATCTGGCCTTCTGAGACATCAGGAAAGATGACAGCCAAATTCTCCAAACAGGCCAGCTCTATCATTACAGTAATAAAGTTCTTTTCTTTAATCCATACCCAAAACAAAAAAAACAAAACAAAAAAAAACCAACAATACAAAACAAATAAAAAACCTAAAATTAACCTAATATTAACATTATTTTTTATTGTTCTATTTACCCCTCTTGCAAGAAAAGTACACTTGAGATTATTGATTTGCTTTTGTTCTTTGTTTCTACTTTTTCCCAGCCCTTTTCTGTCTATGAAACCAGCTTCTTCTACTCAGCTCACCAGAACTCTATCTATATGGAATGAAATAATGTCCGGTTCTAGAACAGCAAAGAAAGTCCATTAAGATCTCTAAGTTGTAGTTTTGTCCTCTGGCAAGTCAGTCATGTTTATTTACTAAACCATTTATTTGATAAGACTACAGGTTTCAAGTCTAGCCTAGTCTACTTTTTGGAAAGCCTTACAATTAATTTAACCATAAGGCAATTTTTACATGTTATATTTATTTTACAGTTAAACTGGTTTTTTTTGTTTGTTTTTTTTTTGTACTGAGGATTGAACTTGGGACCTTGTCCTTGTGAGGCAGGTGGTGGAACCACTGAGCTAAATCCCTGGCCCACAATTAAACTGTTTTAAGAAAAAAGAAAATACTTTTAAAAACTGTAATTTACAAACTCCACATAAAATATTTTCTTTCCTTTCTTTCTTTCTTCCGTTTTCTTTTCTTTTTCTTTTTAAAATTTGTGGTGCTGGGTATTGATGCAGAGCCTCACACACACTAAGCAAGTGCTCTGCACTGAGCTTCCCTCAGTCCCAAGTAAAGTTTCTAAAACTAAAAGCTGATTTTGGCAAAAGAGTAATTTTCCTCTGTAAATTTTTTGGTCTTGATAGATATTGGGAAGTAGGAAGAAAATGTTCAAATGGGAAGGGGAATAAGAGAGGAAGGAAGGGAAAGATATGGAAGGGAAAAGAAAAAAAAAGGAAAAAAAGTGGAAATAAAGCCTTTGTAAATCGGGAGGGAGGGAAGGGCTGAAGGGAGGGGAGGGGAATGGGAAAACAGAATCAAGATATATTGTGTACAGGTACAAATTTCCTATGACGAATGTGATCGTTATGTACATCAAAAGTGCATCAATAAAATTAATTTAAAATAACTAAATAAATAAATCTCTTGGCCTCTTAATATGTTTTCCTCAAAAGTTGCCAGAAAACTGCACAATTTCCAGCCCCTATCTTAATAATTATACAGTAGTGGATCTTGGAAGTTAACTTTTGGAAATTACTTTTTATTGAGAGTCTCCTCTCCTGATCACAATACAATCACAAAGCCCAAAACTGAGAGATAGTAGAAAGCAGTGATGAATACTCAGTATTCTTACACTGAGAGAAATGGAAGGTGCTAAAACTGAATGACCCTTAGCTGGTGACAAAGAATATCTCTTTTAACCAAAACATTGATCAAGCTCCTCAGAGTCTCTGCTTGGCTAGGCTTCACCCTCGGCTTCTCTTTTTGTCTTTGAAGTACACAGTTTGAACAAGACTGCTACTTATTTTAGTGAAAATCCCTTTCCCTTGATATCTGAATACCCCTCTTCAGCAATAATCCTAACAAATCCTTTTACAATATTTTGCAAGTGTTTCCATATTTTTTCTTTAACATTAGATACGTGTAATAGGTGAAATTCAGGCGTTCAGGACCAAGTCATGATTCCTGGCCACTGTTTTAGAATGAAAAAGTATTTTAAAGAATATTCTAGAGTCAAAATCGTCATAACTTTAATAAGCTTAATAAATTTCCTGAGTAGTTTTACAAAGATAAAAAAAAAAAGAAAGTAAAAGTACCAATCTAGGCAAACATAAGACACAAAGTGAACATAATACTGACTGAGTGGGGTCAGGGTGTGAATACCAGTTTAACATTTATTAGCGACTCAACCTCTGACAAGTCACTTGGGCCAGTCCCTGAGGTTTTCCTCCTTTAGAATGGGGAAATTAATAGCACCGTGTATGGTAGGAACTACTCCTCACCCACTGACATTTGCTACTCCTCTTTTTCCACAACAATAGATCCTCTAAATTAATTGGGCACAAGTCTTAGCTACCCTCTCTTGCAGCAAGGTATGTGCCAAGTGAAGTTTTGGCCAATGCAATGTTAGCGGAAGTAGTATGTGCAGCTCCCTGGAAGTGTAACTTTCTGCTAGCAGGAAATCAATATGAGGGCCACAGTTTGTCTATTTGTTTAGGGCCACAAGAAAACTTTATGAATGGAAACCTATACAGATGTACAACTGAGCAACACGACAAAAGCCAGAGTGTCTGACTCAATGCAGTGATAGTGTAGACTCACATCATCTATCAGAAGAAGTGAACCTGTCACTGTTATCTTGATTTCCTTCTCTCATGATGCAACCTAATACTCATTATGACCCTAGTTCAGCAGGGCGAGAGGATTTAATGAGACAGTACAAATAACAGTCCCTAGTAAACAGTGAGCACTCAGGAAGCGACTGCTATCCTTATTGTTTTTATCAGTTTTACATGAGAACAATGGTTTCTCTTTATCCAATCTTTTATTTTTATTGTCACTCAGCAAATATAAATCAATACTTATCCATAGCCTCTCCCATTTACTATTTACTGGAAGGACATCAGCTATTTTCAAGTGTTTACCTTTCTCCCAAGTAATTCTAGGATAAATCCTGAGTGCTTAAACCAATCACACAATCTTATTCCTCTAGGAGGTAATTGGATTAAGTGTGTAAAATTATCCAGTTCCGACCAATGATGAAGTAGAAGTTTGCCGGGGACTCTGAGAACAATGTCCCCACTCTCATAGAAGACTTAGAAAAAAAAATAATTTTCATTCTTCTGAAAACAAAATAATGCTTGGCTGTGATTTTGGCTGGCTGTGATGTTTGGAAGTGTATCAGTCACACAGAGACACAGAGAGCTGCTCACTTGAGGACCAAGCTGACACGCTGAGATGGGCAGTGGAAGGTGAAAAAGAAGCTGAGTCTTTAGAGATTGTCAAGGCTTTGCATTGACTAACTTAGTTACTGACGTACTTCCCAGGTGCTTAAGCCATTTATAGTTGAATTTTCTGTTATTTGCTAACTGACATCAGCAAAAAAACTTTTGCTAATTTGCAGTGTAAATGAGACCTAATGAATGAGAGCCACAGGAGACTATTTGGGATCTGTGGGGAAACATGTTATTCTTACAAGACTGGTAGAATTCATTGCAGACAACCGGTCAGGAAATAGATACTATATCAAGGAGGCAGACAGCTGGGCTGGGTGAGAGGCCCAGGTCTCAGCCTGAGAGGCTGAGACAGGAAGATCACAAGTTCAAGCCCAGGTGAGACAATTTAGAGAGCATCTATCTCAAAACAAAAATATTTAAAAGGGCTGAAGATGTAGCTCAGCACAACCCTGGGTTCAAGCCTCAGTACTGGAAAAAATAATCAAGAAAGCACAGGAAGAGCCATGCTACTATTTAAACGTAGCTCCAACCAAGGAATCAGGTGGTCCACAAAAGCCCTCCTAGACCTCAGAGTTACTCAGGTAGATGGGGATCTACAGTACTTCTATTGCCAGATCTTTCAGATCCTAAAAGCTGTAATGCTGAAGACACAATCTTGAAAATTAGACTGATATTAATTTAACATTAATGAATGTTGAACAGAGCTCTACAGGGGGCATAACTACTATTTCCCTGTACAGACATTTGTAGTAATTTTTTGTGACTCTCATGGTCCAGCCACATTCTAGTGAGGCAGATATTTTTAAAGTACATTTTGAGTTTTAATAAATAAAAATGTCAAATTTAACAATGAGGCCCTTCGTAGATGATCTTTTTTTTTATAATGATCAGATTATTAATTCTCACTCCTTCAAAATAATAAATACATTGTGGCATACTTCTGTTGAAATTGCTTCTCTCGCTTCAGATCTTCACTGAGTTTCTGTATTCTCTGTTCCCAAACTTCCTTTACAGCATTGACAGCCCCAGTACAAACCACATTTTCTGTCATGGTTTCTCCACATTGTCACAGTCATCACCTTCACTGGGTTCTGAATAGTTGAGTCGCAGATGCAATTCCAGAAAGGACCTAATTGCACCAGAGGAAAAAAAATGCAATGTGTTTTGCAATTTTCATTGAGTACCATATGAATCATAGTAGCTAAAATTTATTGACACTTTCCATGTCCCCCAAACTGTTTTAAATACTTTTTTTTTGAGAAGGTGGGTCTCACTGTGCTATCCAGGCTGGTCTTGAACTTCTAGCTTCAAGTGATCTTCCCATCTCAGCCTCCCTAGTGCTGGGACTACAGGAGAAGGCTACCATGTCCAGATGATAACTTCTTTAAAATGTACCATCTTTAGCAGGGTGTGGTGGGATATACCTATTCTCTCAGCACTATGGGAGGCTGAGGCAGGAGGAACACAAGTTTGAGCCTAGCTTGGGCCACTTAGTAACTCAGCAAGATCCTGTCTCAGATTTTTAAAAAGTAAAAATAAAAAAGGGCTAGGAACTAGGAATGTTGTTCAGTGAAAAGGCTCTGGATTCAATTTCCAGTACTCCCCATACATAGAAAATATCATTTTCAGTAATATTTAAATAAATCAATTTCTTAGGAATAAACACACCATGGGAGTTCTCTATGTGGTAAACTAAAAGGGTGAAACTAGGGTGAAACTAAAAAAGACCTAAATAAATGAAGAATTGTGTATGTACAGTATTCACTGATTGGAAGATTGAAACTGCAAAACTGTCATTTATCCCCATAGTGAAATACAATCAACCTCAACCAAAACCCCATTTGGAGAGGGGCAAATTGAAAATCAGGATCCAATGTTTAATGACAATTCCAAAGATACAAAGTAACCAAGGACACTTGCTAAAGAAAGCTAAAGTGAGAGGATTTATTCTATTGGAATCTCTTTTAAAGCTATACTAATACATAGTGTTTCCTTGGTGCAACAGACAAGCAGATCAACATAATTGAAAAAGGAAAAAAATCAGTGCTTGTTTTCAAAAATCTGCTTGTAAACTCCAATTCCATTCCGTATTATAATGTTTTAAAGCTGGGCACAGTGGCCCCAAGACCTTTGGAATGCCTGTACAAGAACGACATCCTGTCCCTTTTAAAAAAGGGTTTTTTTTTGTGTGTGTGTGGAAGAAGCATTGAAGGGAGGGGAATAAAAAAGAATTAAGATTTATTGTGTACAGGGCCAGGGATTTGGCTCAATGGTTCTGCCGCCTGCCTAGCAAGGGCTGAAGTTCAATGCCCGGTACCAAACAAAACAAAACAAAACAAAAAAACCAAAAAACAACAACAAAAAACCCATATGGTATATAGGTATATAGGTACAAATTCCCTATGATGAATGTGATAATTATGTGATCATTATATTTGTTAAAAGTATACCAATAGGGCTATTTTTTTTTTTGTACAAGGGATCAAACTCTTGCTAAATCCCCAGCCCCCAGTAGAACTAATTTTTAAAAATTCTTTATGATGAAATGAGGAAGACACTGAAAATAAGGATATCACTTTGTTGGGGCTGAAGGGAATTTAATTATCATCTCTCATAATGAGCTCAATATATAATGGACAAAATTGTTAAAAAAATAACATGTAACTAATTTTCAAAAACAAATACGGAGATAACCACCTAAGATTTTTTTTCCACATTGGGGATTGAACCCAAGGGTGCTCTACCCCTGAACTACTTTCTCAGCCCACTTTATGTTTATTTTGAATCAGGGTTTCACTAAATTGTTAAATTGCTCAGATAGAGCTTGAACTGGCGATCCTCCTGCTTCAGCCTCCCACGGTTCAGGGATTATAGTAATGTGCTGCCACACCCGACTGAAGATTGTAGTTTTAACCAAGGTGATTAAATTGTTATCTCTAGGGAGCAGGACTAGTGACAGAGAGAAGTGGGGTAGAGAATATAGTTCTTTGTTTTTAATCTTCTCTAAATTATTGGCTTTTAAAAACTAAAATTATTCACCTATTATGTAAGAAGAGAATTGTTTTACAGACACAAGTCAGAATTGCTATGTGATTTGCAACGTGCAGAAAATTATTTGAGATGGTCCTTATTTCCAAGCAGTGCATACAAAATTTACTCTGGAACAGACTGTGAGATCTTCCTACAATCAAGAAACCATTAGGGAATGAAGTAAAAACTGTGATGACATTCCACCTCACTCCAATCCAGGTGGCTATCAAGAATACAAAACAAACAAACAAACAAACAAATGTTGATAAGGATGTGGGGGAAAAGAGCCCTTCCACACTGCTGGTAGGAATGTAAATTAGTATAGTCACAATGGGGATCAGTACGGAATTCCCTCAAAAAACTAAAAATAGAGTTACCATTTGATCCAGCTTTATCATTCATGAGATATGCTTGAAGGAATTAAAATCAGCAGGATACCTGCATACCCATGTTTGCATAGGTGTCCAACAACAGATAAGTGGATAAAGACAATGTGGTCTGTATACACAACAGAGTGTCATTCAGTCATAGGAAGAATGAAAACTTGTCATTTGCAGAAAAATGGATGGATCTGGAGATCATCATGTTGGATGAAATAAGCCAGACTTGGAAAGACAAATATCACCTGTTCTCCCTAATATATCAAATCTAAAAAAGATGACAGAAAGTAAAAGGAAGACTCTTATTATTAGACAAGGAAAAGGAATAAGGGGCACAGGAAGGGGATATGCGAGTGTATGATAAGGATAAGTATGATCAGAATACATTATATACATTGAAAACCCCAAAAAAGTAAAACTAGGGTGAAGGTGGAGCAAGGAGGTAATGGGAGAGAAACAATAAAATACGTTATGCGCATGTACAAATCTGCCAGAATGAAACCCATTAATCTGTATAAGCAATATGCACTAATAAAAATTTGGGGGATTTAATTAGACTTTCTGATAATGTGTTTTTTTAAAAAAATAAAACACATTTATCTGGAACAGAATGAGTTTCTGAAAAAAATAGGTGGGGGCATGGGGATGTAGCACAGTGCAAAGGCCCTTGGTTCAGTCTCCAGGGCTATAGTTAATCAATTGATCAGGAAAATACCATCCCTTTTAGCCCCAAGGTGGGCAATTCTGAAAATATTGAGGATATGATTCATTCTTTTTGAGAGCACTAAGAAGACATTTGTAACTAGTTTCATTATCAAGAACAATTCTGCCTCAGGGGGACTGCCCTTACTACATTAAAAACATACATTTTGCTATAAAAAAGAGAAAAAAAAACAAACAAACAAAATCCCTTGGGATACATATGCTGGTATTCCTGAGCATATTACCTATAATTTATTGTCTCACATTTTTGCAAGATTTAAGTATTTGCTAAGACTTTATAATATCAAAAATTTAAATGCTTTTAAAATCTCAACTGTGTAAAGTGTGTGATTATATCAGTATATAATATA
>NW_022900945.1:33040417-33051217 GCF_012274545.1 Fukomys damarensis
ATAAAACTATTCAGTTATTTGCTAATTCATTTCTCTATATGCTATTTAATTATAATCATCCATCATTTTTCCTTTAACAACAAATTTTCCCTTCTAGGAAAGCAAGTCCCTGCAGCTGTGATCTCTGTCTTGATTGTTACTGTGCAGCGCAGAGCATGGCAGCAACATGACTGGAATAGTTGCTTCCCGTAGTCAAAAGCAACGAAACACAACTTCAGAAACGATGTTCCTGCTCATAGGGAAATCGATCTTCCAGTAGAAGACAATTTCACGTGTGACTCCAGGCCCTGAATGCAGCACCACATCTAGTTGTACATGCCGGCCTTCATAGAAACAACGAAGTCACCTCCAGCAATCTAGTCGTGTGTGAAGAAGAGGGGGCGGGAATGTTCAAAAATCACTTACCATTGTTGGTTGATGCTGAAGCTGTTGTGCCCGAAGCCAGGGATTATCAACTAAGAATGCACAGCCGAGGGACTTCTTCCCCAGCGTGGTTCCAAAGGACTGAAATCCACAGTCGGGCTGTGACCAGTGAATGTTCTGTCAGCAGAGCACTAATTTTAGTTCATGGACGTAGCTGAGAATAGCAAGAATCACATGAGGCTCCTTGTGTAAAGGGTCACCTGATACAGAGAGTGCAGTGTGTGAACTGCAAAATGCTGCTCTGCAGATATTATGAAACTGTCAGGCATATTTCTAAGCTCCTAAAAATTCTTCCTACTGAAAGCCCTTCTACTTTTCGTATTTACACAGATGGAGTGTTTAATGGAATGTAATGAATCTATTTCAAATGGAGAAATTTGGAAATATGCTAATGTATGGAACAACAAAAGCCCCCCCCCCCGGTAAATGACAGCTCTGTGATAGTTTAACAAAACACACTCATGCTTCAGAACACGAATAAAAGAATATGTGGGAAAGCATAGGTAACAGAGAAGCCCAAACTTCTGCTACATTCTGGTTTCAACTAGGAAGGGGAGGAGGAGTACTGGGGATTGAGCCCAGGGCCTTGCACATGCTAAGCACCCCATTTACCTGAGCTACATCGCTGTCCCTAGGCTTCAAATCTCACTATCTCTCAGCTTTCATAGATAGGACTTAATCGCATGCTATGAAAAATTAGGTATTTATTATTTCATTGTAATCCATGCACCTGGAACAAAAATCAAAAGATAGTGAATAACGCCTTTCTTTTTTTCATTTTGACATTCTATTTTTAATGTGTTTCCTCCTTTGTATCACTGCCCCTCCCATGTGACCCTTTTCTAGGTTTGGACATAAGCCTCATAGTTGCATTGGTCCAGGCTGTTTTGTTTTAATGTATGAACTACCTTTTTTTTTTAGACAGGGTCACACTGTGTAGTTCAGATTGACCTGGAACTTACTAGGTAGCCCAGGCTGGTCTCAAACTCACAATGATGCTCCTGCCTCGGCCTCCCAAGAGCTGGGATCACAGGCATGTGCCACCACACCCGGTTTATGAACTACTTTTTATTTATTTTTTTAAAGCAAAACATTTGTTGGTACATTTTAGACACACACAATAACACCCATCTGCCACGACCACTCCAGTGGAGTCTGCGTGACAATGCCGGTCACCTGGCAGAAACCAGACCCGAGGTATCGTCCCCACGGGGTTAAGCCTCCTGGAGGTCCTTCCTTGGCTCACACCGCATGCGAAGTCAGCCGTGAAGAGAATAGCTGGCCTCTCTGCCTGCAGTTTGGGGACATTGGGTTCATTTATAATTCTGTTCTATTTTGTCTTTATTACTATTTGTTCATTATCTGTAGAATTGTATTCTGGGCCCAGGAAAGGTCAGGAACAATTAGATGTCCCTAGAGATGGGGAGGTGTTGGGGCACAAGAGGACGGGCGGCCAAAGTGCTGACCCTGAGACCCGGACTGTGAAGTCCTGAAGGTGATCCTGAAGGTGACATGCTGAAGCCAGTCCTTTGTTTTACAAACTTCCCCTTCTGACTGCGTATAGGTGTGGTCTTACCTTGACTTAGTGGTCTTAGCTTTTGTGATTGTATATAGGTGTGGTCTTAACTTGACCTTGTGGTCTTAGCTTTTACAGTACTATTGTCGATCTTTCTCATGCCTGCTTGTGACTGAAATCACTCTTAAGGTGTGCCCTTGAAACTAGTATATATACACCTAGAGTTAGAAATAAAATTGCAGCAGCTACTACCTTCACTACTCAGTGCTGTGTGGTTTCTGACTGTCGCTGCCGAACCTGCTCCCACCTTTCTGAAGATCCCTGTTCTCCTCGTAAAATCCAGTCTTTGCTCCCCTACGGTCGGTAGCACCCATCATAGGGGATTTGCACCTGTACATGATATCCTGCCTCTTCTTTTTTTCCCCTTCCCCTTCTTCAAGGCCCCCTCACCTTCCTATGTACAAAAGCTTTGTTTCAATTTTTCCTTCTATATTTTTATATTTTTTCTTGTCTTCTTCCTTTTCCCCTCCTCTTTCTCTTGTTGCTCTTCCCATTTGAACATTTCCATTTTCTTCCTATTTCCCAATATACATTTTAGTCCTTATTTCCTATTTGGTTCTTAACACCAGAGAAACAACGCAGTGTTTAAACATGTGTGTCCAATTTATTTCACATGAGAGTATGGTCTCCATGTGCTTCCATTTGGCTATAAATGTCTGAAGCTTGTCCTTCTTTATGGTAGAGTAATACCCCATTATATTAAAAAACACACATCTTCTTTATCCATTTGTCAGATGAAGGGCCGCTGGGCTATTTCCAACATTTAGCTATTACAAACTGCTGCTATAAACATAGGTGTGCATATATCACTGTGGTATGATGCTTTTCATTCTTTTAGGAAGATACCAAGAAGGGGAATAGCTGGGTCAAATGAAATCTCTATTTCTAGTTTTCTGAGGAATCTCCACACTGGTTTCCATGGTGTTTGCACCAGTTTACATTTTCAACCACAATGAAGAAGGGTTCTTTTCTCCCTACAGCACCTCCAGCATTTGTTATTGGTTGATTTCTTGATAGCAGCCATTCCTTCTGGAGTGAGGTGGACTCCCAGCATTGTTTCCATTTGCATCTCTCAAATGACCAGTGCTATTGAACATTTTTTCATGTTTATTTGCTCTTCTATTTCTTCATCTAAGAAGTCATTTGAGATGCCCATTTTTGGATTAGGTCTTTAAATTTGGGGGAATCTGTTTTTTTTTTTTTTTTTTTTTTGTAGGTACCGGGGATAGAACTCAGGCAGTTGCGCTTGCGAGACAGGCTGCAGAACCACTGAGACAAATTCTAAATATATTCTTTGAGGAATAGTTGGCAAAAAAAAATTTCCCACACTGTGGGTTGTCTCTTTACTCTGTCATTGTTTTGTTTTATTTTTGCCATGCAAAAGCTTTTTAATAAGATGAGATCCCTGTTGTTGAGTCTTTGTGGTTGTTCCTGTGCAATCAGGGTTTTGTTCATAGTCTTTGCCTACAGCAATGTCTTCAAGAGTTCTACCTATTCTATCTTCCAGCAGATTTTGTATTTCTGTTTTAATATTTTGATCTTTGATCCATTTCAATTTTAGTTTAGTGCATGGTGAAAAATCTTCGATCTTCAGCATGTGGAAAAGCCAGCTTTTTCAGCACCATTTATTAAAAAGGCTGTCTTCCAATAAAGGTATTTGGCTCCTTTGTCAAAGATAAAGTGGCTGAGTACATCTGGAGTTGATTCTGCATCTTCTAATCTGTTCCATTGACCCTCAGGTCTTTTTTTTTTTCTTTTTGCCAGTACCATGTTGTTGTTGTTGTTGTTGTTGTTGTTGTTGTTGTTGTTGTTATCACAGTAGCTTTATAGTTGTAGATTGTGAAGCCTGCTGCCTTGCCTTTGTTTCCCAGAATTGCCTTTGCTATTCTAAGTCTCTTCTGGTTCCAAATGAATGTTAGGATTATTTTTTCTAATTCTATGAGTTATGTTGTTGGAATTTTGATGGAGATTGCACTAAATCTGTATAGCAATTTTGGAAGTATGGACTTTTTCACAATATTTCTTCTGCCTACTCAAGAACAAGGGCCACCTTTCCATCTTCTGTTATCTTCTTCAATCTCCTTTTCAGAGTACTATAGTTTTCCATGTAGAGGTCTTTTACTTCTTTCATTAGAATGATTCCTAGATATTTCATTTCCTTGGTTGCTATTGTGAAAGATGTTGTTTCCCTAACTGCTTCCTTGGTGAGTTTGTTATTCATGTACAAGAAAGCTATTGATTGAGTGTTCAGTTTATATCCTGCTATGCTTTTGAATTTGGTTATTAAATCCAGAAGTTTTTTGGCAGAGCTTTCAAAGTCTTCTATATAGAGTATCATGTAATCTGCAAATAATAATTTAACTTCTTCCTTTTCTATCCTTATTTCTTCTATTTATTTCTCTTGTCTAATTGATCTGGCTAATATTTCCAGAACTATACAGCATCAGATTGGTGACAGTGGAGATCCTTATCTTGTTCCTGATTTTAGAGTGAAAGCTTTCAGTTTTTTTCCCATTAGTATAATATTGACTATTGGTTTGTCATAGATGGCTTTTATAAGATTGAGATAAAGGGCATCTATTCAAATTTGTTGTAGGGATTTTATTATGAATGGGGGTTGGACCTTGTCAAACACTTTTCACGCATCAATTAAGATGATCATATGGTTTTTCTCTTTGTCTCTATTAAATGGTGTATCACATTTATTGATTTGTATATGTTGAACCATCCCAGCATCTCTGGGATGAACTCTACTTGGTCATACCCTGTCCTCACATTGGGTCATTCTGTTGAGTATACTTGCAGTGGAATTTTTCATCTCCTGGATATCTGTTTGAATGTGTTTCATGGATTCCATTTCTTTCTTATGTTGGGCATTTGTGGTTTCCATCATTTTCCTAAACTCCCCTATTTTTAAAATTTTTATCTGCTCTACAATTATTAACCATGTCTTTCATTATGTTTACCATTTCTATAGTTATCTGAGAGTATATCTGATTTGATTTTATCTAGAGCCTCATGCATTTGCTTTGTTACTACTGCTGCTACCACTTCAGAGTCCACCTGTGCCTAACATGGCTTTCAGATTGTTCCATCTTGCTGGGGAGTTAGCTCAGTGGTTCTGCTGCCTGCCTCACAAACACAAGGGTCTGAGTTCAATCCCCAGTAGCAAACAAACAAACAAAAAGAACACTTATGATCCAGATTGTTCCATCTCATTGTTCCCTAAATTTACCTTTGGTGAGCTGAAAGTCTGGGGTTGTATCTTGCCTGAATGCCTCCTCATTTTTCTTTTCTTTTCTCTTTTTAAAGTTTAATTCCTGGGTTGATGCCTATAAATTGTTTATGACAGGCAGCTTCACTGCTGGAATTTTGAACATTTAGGAAATAACTACTTCTCAGAATTGCTTTCCAGATAAAGCTGGATTTTGGTTTTTGAGTCTGTTGCAAGATCATGCCTCTTCAATTTATGATTATGTTTTATTTCTGATGTTATTACTTTAGCCAAGGTGACATAGTTGTTGTGATCAATTAATCCTCCTTGTATGCCAATATCAAGATTATCAGGGGGTCATAAACAATGCTATAGTTAATGCTAGGCTAAACGGGAAGTAACCCCTCATCTCTCATAAATTGAAGAGGTTGGATCTTAGGATAGACTCAAAAGCCACAAGCCAGGTACACGTAGGATACATCTCTGAAAAGTAGTCATTTCCTAAAGAGGTCATAATACTATTAAAAAACCTATCTACTACAAGCAATTTATAAAATTCAAAGCAGAAAAAAATTTTCAAAACAGGAAGTGAGAAAACATGGAAGCAAGATGCAACTGCCAATCTCCAGCTTGCCAAGGCACATTTAGGGGGAATTGAGGTAGAAGAAATCAAAAGCCATCCAGCTGAACTTTCTGAAATGGTGGCATAAGATGTAACAAAGCAGATGAAAGAACTTTAGAAAGAAAACAAATCAGAAATAATTATACATAACTGAAGAGATGATGACCATAATGAAAACCTGGTTAGTGAATCTAGAGTAGATACAGATAAAAAATAGAGGAATTTAGGAAAGTGATGGAAATCACAAATGCCTAACATGGGAAAGAACCGGATTCCGTAAAACAGATTCAAGCAATAGGCTAGGAGATTAAAACTTCTTTTGAAAGCTACAGCAGAATCAACCAGTGTGAAGACAGACTATCAAATCTAGAAGAGATGTTTGTGCTTACTGATCATCAAATGAAAGGCTTTTTGTTTTATTTTTTAATCTTTATTAAGTTTATTGGTACATTTTAGGTAAATAATACAGTTACATTCACCATTTGGATTTTGCACCTTTACATGACTTACCTTGGTTCTTATTTTTCCCTATTCTCCAGCCTTCCCTTTGCCTACTCCACCCTTCCCTGTTTACAAAGACATTGTTTCCATGTTTTTCCTTTTCACATATTTTATCTTTTCCCTTTTTATCTTTCCTCTATCCCTCCCAAGTCCTCTACTCTTTTAGACCTTTTCTCCTTATTAAACAATATCAATTATACATTTTGATCCTTACTTATACTTCTAGTTTTTTACATCAGAGAAACGATTTGGTATTTACCCATGGGTGACTTATTAATTTCACTTAAGAGCATGACCTCAATGTGCATCCACTTAGCTATAAATGTCTCTAGGCTCCCATTCTTTATGGCTAAGTAGTACTCCATTTTATTAAAAAAACACATCTTTATCCAGTCTCCAGTTGATGGGCAATTGGGCTGTTTCCAAGTTTTAGCTATTACAAACTGCTGCTATAAACATGGGTGAGCATGTATCACTGTGGTATGATTCTTTTAATTCTATTGAGAAGATATCCAGCAGAGGAATAGCTGGGTCAAATAGGACTTCTAATCCTACTTGTTTGAGGTATCTCCATATTGATTTCCATGGTGGTTGAACCAGTTTGCACTCCCACCAACGATGAAGAGGGGTTCCTATCTCCCTACAATGCTGCCAGTGTTTGTTATTGATTGATTTATTGATAGCAGCTATTCTTTCTGGGGTGAGATGGAATTTCAGTGTTGTTTTATTTTGTGTGTTTTTTGGTGTGGGGGATTAAACTCAGGACCTTGTGCTTAGGAGGCAAGCGGCAGCAACACTGAACTAAATCCCCAGCAAATCTCAGTGTTGTTATTATTTCCATCTCTCAAATGACCAGTGATGTTGAACATATTTTCCTATGTTTATTTGCTGCTTTTATTTGTTTGTCTGAGAAATGTCTGTTCATTTCAGATGCCCATTTTTTAATTGGGTTGTTATGTTTGGGGGGTCTGATTTTTTTTGAGTTCTTTATATATTCCAGATAGTAGACCTTTGTCTGAGTAACAGCTGGTACAAATTTGTTCCCACATTGTGGATTGTCTCTTATCTCTGCTTGTGATTTCTCTGGCAATGAAGAAGCTTTTTAAAAAGATGAGATCCCAGTTGTTGATTCTTTATGCTAATTCCTGTGTTACTGTGGATTTGTTCATAAAGTCTTTTCCTATGCCAATATCTTCAAGAGTTCTCCCTAATTTATATTCTAGCAAATTTAGGGTTTCTGTTTTAATGTTTATATCTTTAATCCACTTGGACTTTAGTTTTGTGCAGGGTCAAAGATACAGGTCTAGTTTTAATCTTTGACAAATTGAAATCCAGTTTTTCCAACACCATTTATTAAAGAGACTATCTTTCCTCCAGTGAGGATGGTCAGTTCCTTTGTCAAAGATGAGGTAATTAAGTATGTGTGGAGTTTTATCTACATCTTCTAATCTGTTCCACTGTTCCTTTGCCAGTACTATGCTATTTTTATCACAGTGGCTTTGTAGTATAGTTTCAAGTTGGGGATTGTGATACACCTGCCATGTCTCTGTTGCCTAGAATTGCTTTTGATATTCTAGGTCTCTTCTGGTTTCAAATGAATTTTTGGATTGTTATGTCTATTTCTGTGAAATATACTGTTTGGATTTCCATAGGGATTGCGTTGAATCTGTATAGCAGTTTTGGAAGTACAGCCATTTTCACTGTATTGATTCTTCCTACCCAGGAACAGGGGATGTCTTTCCATTTTCTTATATCCTCTTCAATCTCTTTTTTTCAGAGTGTTGTAGTTCTCAAAGTAGAGGACTTTTGATTGATTTGTTAGATTGATTCCAAGGTACTTCATTTTTTTGGATGCTGTTGTGAAAAGAATTGTTTCCCTAATTTCTCTCAGTGAGTCTGTTATTTGTGTACAAGAAGGCTATTGATTTTTGAGTGTTGACCTTGTATCAGCTGCCTTACTGAATCTGTCAATTAAGTCTAGAAGTCTTTTGGCAAGGGAAAACAAAAAAGCCAAACCAATAGCTGCTACATGATACGAAGAACAATAATATAATATTAATCAGAGTCCATGAAAAATCAGAAGATAGCACAAAGGATATAAAAAATAGGTTCATAGAAGCAATAGCAGAAAACTTCCCAAGCATTGAAAAAGAAATCAACACACAGATAAATGAGATATATAGAACTCCAAATACTCATGTTCAGAAAAAATCTACACCACAGTATATAATAATCAAATTACAGAAATTCAACACAAGAATAGAATATTAAAAGCTATTAGAGAAAAGAAACAAATCACTGGGCCAGGGATTTAGCTCAGCGGTTTGGTAGCCTGCCTTGCAAGTGCAAAGACCCGAGTTCAATCCCCGGTACCAAAAAAAACGAATTTAAACCCGGAACAAAAAAAAAAAAAAAAAAAAAAAAGAAACAAATCACCTATAATGGAAAACCAATCAGAATCACATCAGACTTCTCAACACAAATCCTTAAGTCAAGGAGAGGTTGGAGTGAAGTGTTTCAAGCCCTAAAAGAAAATAACCTCCAATTTAGATTGATGTATCCCACAAAATTAATTTTCAATTGTCAAGGGATTTAGCTCAGTGGTTCTGCCACCTGCTTTGCAAACCCAAGGGACCGAGTTTGATCCCCAGAACAACAACAAAAAAACAATTTTAAAAACTGACGTAGAAATAAGCTACTTTCATGATAATATCTGAAGAAATTCATGATGACCAAAACATCATTCCAAAATGTTCTAAAGGATATTATAGAAAAAGACAGTGAAGATACCAATTTCATTAATCCCCAAAAAATGAACCCAGCAGGCAAGGCAAGAAATTGAACAAAAAGAAAAGAAAGGGGGCCAACAACAGGAAAGTAATGTGACAAGGATAAGTCAATACATATTGTTATAATCATCAAGGTAAATGGTCTCAATCCACCAATCAAAAGAAACAGATTGGCAGAATGGATCAAGAAGCAAGATCCAAGAATATGCTGCACAGAAGAAATACATTTAACTCAAAAAGAAATGTGTAGGCTGAAAGTTTAAGGATAGAAAATAATACTCTATGCAAGAGGAACTTAGAAAAAATCAGGGGTAGCTATTCTATTTGCAGACAAAATGGATTTCAAGCCAAGACTGAACAGGGGAGAAACAGAAGGTCACTACGTACTTGTTAAAGGAAAAATCCAAGAGGAAGATAAAACCATCATAAACATATATGCACCAAATATCAGCACACTAAACTATTAAAACAAATATTAATTGATATAAAATTCAATAAGCAATAAGTACATTGTAATACAGGCACTAAATACCTCATTGTCACAAATAAATCAACTAGACAAGAAAATCAACAAAGAAACATGAAAACTGAACAAACCTTTGAACAAATGGGCTTAGTAGATTTGTGCGGTGTTCCACCACACAACAGAACACACATTCTTCTCTACTTCATACAGGACTTTCTTCAAAATTGACCTCATACTAGCTCGCTGAACTGAAATTATCCCATGCATACTATCAGATCATAGTGCAATAAAATTTAAAATAAAAGAAGCCACAAGAACTTCATAAACATGTGGAGATTAAATAATACACTCCTGAAAAACTAATGGATCATAGGTGAAATTAAAAAAGAAATTAGACTGTTTCTACAATTAAATGATAACCCCAATACAATATATTAGAACTCATCAGATGCAATGAAAACAGTCCTCTGAGGGAAATTTATAGTGGTGAATTTCCACATCAGAAAAATAGAGCAAGCTAAAATAAATGACCTAATATTGAAATTCAAGCTTCCAGAAAAAGAAAAGAAAGTGAAGCCCACAGCTCGTATGAGGGAGGAAATTATAAAGATATGAGCAGAAATTAATGCAATGGAGACTAAGAAAATAATAAAAAGAATCAATGAATTGAAGAGTTGTTTTTTTGTTTTTTGTTTGTTTGTTTTTGAGACAGGGTTTCACTATGTAGTTGAGACTGACCTGGAACTCACTATGTAGTCCAGGCTGGTCTCGAACTCATAGCGATCCTCCTGCCTCAGCCTCCCGAGTGCTGGGATTACAGGCATGAGCCACCACACCCAGCTGAAGAGTTGTTTCTTTGAATGACTAAATACTATAGAAAACTCTTAGCCAACCTTATCAAAAGAAGGAAAGAGAAGACTCAAATCTATCAATAAAGAATGAAATAGGTGCCCGGAGGGGGTTTCTTCAGCTGCCTGCCTGCCTACGATCACCCGGCGGCATGCGCGTGAGCTCCCGGCCTGCGCACGAGCTCCTGGCCTTCGCGACAACAGACCCAGGAAGGAAGGTAGTCACGTGGGCGCCTTGAAACACCTACACGACCCCCCCATTCTCAAAGCTCCTGATCGGGCCAGTCCTTAGACCAACTCTGCATAGGCATAGGTTCCCATGAAGGGTAGTTTTCTGAGCTCCCAACTTTGAACACATTTT
>NW_022900945.1:33056029-33060411 GCF_012274545.1 Fukomys damarensis
GAAAATGGATACATATTGAAGATATACTCCTAAGTGAAATAAATAAGTCACACATGTGTAAATACCAAATAGTTTTCCTGGTGTGAATATTCTGCAACAATGCATAAGATTTTAATAAGATTACTGACATTTAGAAATTTGAAGAAAGGAAGTAAAGGTGTAGGGAAGGTGTGATGGGTAGGGGAAGAACAAAAAGGGAAAAGAAAAAAATGTGAGAGAATGAAAAGATGAAAATAAAGTGTGTGTAGATGGGGAGGGGAGGAGGGGGTGAAGGGAGGGCAGAGGTAAGGGGAAAAAATGAGAATCAAGACTCGCCATGTAGAGATACATGATCCCAATAATGAATGTAACTGTACTGTATCCCTAAAATGTACCAATAAACTCAATAAAATTTTAAAAAAAAAGAATGAAATAGGTGATAGGGCCTGGGATTTAGCTTAATGGCACTAAGCCTACCTTGCAAGTACAAGGTCCTGAGTTCGACCTCTGGTACTCCAAAAATAAATAATAAATAAATAAATAATAAAAAAAGAAATGGGTGAAATCACAACAGATCCTGCAGAAATCTAGATGATCATCAATACCTACTTTGAGAACATTTACTCCAACAAGATGAAAAACTCAGAAGAAGTGGACAGATTCCTAGATACATATGATTTATCAAAACTGACTCAAGAATATGTAAAAATTCTAAATAATCCACTGTCATTCCATAATATTGAAGAAGTAATTTTAAAAACTAGCCAACAAAGAAATCCTAGGGTCTGACAGATTCATTGCTAAATTCTACAAGATATTTAGAGAAGAGCTAATGCCGCTACTTCTCAAACTCTTTAGTGAGATTGAAATAAAAGCAATACTACCAAACTCATTCCTGGAAGCAAGCCTTACTCTGATACCAAAACCAGAGAAAGATCCAACCAAAATTGAGAACTACTGGCCAATCTTCACAGTGAACATAGTTGCAAAAATCCTCAGTAAGATTCTGGCAAACAGAATGAAGCAAATCATCAAAAAGATTGTAACCATGACCAAGTTGGACTCATCCCAATGATGCAGAAATGGTTCAACATACACAAATCAATAAATGTAACACTACATTAATAGAATGAAGGAAACAAACCACTCGATCATCTCAATAGATGCAGAAAAAACATTTGACAAAGTCCAGCACCCATTCATGAAAAAACCCCTACAAGAAATTGTAATAGATGGCCTTTATCTCAATGTTATAAAAGCTATCCATGACAAAACAACAGCCAACATCATACTAAATGGCCAAAGGGGAAAAAAAACCTGAAAGCTTTCACTCTAAAATTAGTAACAAGACAAGAATGCCCACTATCACCACTCTTATTCAATATAGTGCTGGAAACATTAGCCAGAACAATTAGGCAAGAGAAATAAATAGAAGGAATTTGGATAAGAAGAGAAGTTAAATTATCAGTATTTGTAGATGATATGATACTCTACATAGAAGGCCCCAAAAGCTCCACTGAAAGACTCCTATATTTAATAACCAAATTCAGAAGCATAGCAGGTTACAAACTCAACACTTAAAAATCAATAGCATTCCTGTACACGAAAAACTCATTGAGAAAGAAATTAGGCAAATAACACCTTTCTCAATAGCATCAAGAAAAACAAAATTACTTAGGAATCTATCTAATGAAGGAAGCAAAAAACTTTACATTCAAAATTATAGTAATCTGAAAAAGGAGATTGAAAATGATATCAGAAGGTGGACAGATGGCTCTTGTTCTTGCATAGGCAGAACCAATATAATGAAAATGGCCATTCTTTCAAAACTGTTATAGGATCCAGGGATGTAGCTAAGTGGTATAGCACCTGCCTGGGAAGTGCAAGTCCTGAGTTTGATCCCTGATTAAAAAAAAACAAAACTCTCATAAAGATTTAATGTAATCCCAATCAAAATATCACTAGCATATATCATTGAATTGTAAATTTATTTAGATCATTTGCATTTCTCAAATTAACAGTGATGTTGAACATTTTTTCATGTATTTAATTACCATTTCTACTTATTCACCTGACAGATGTCTATCCATTCTAGATGTCCATTTGTGGATTGGGTCTTTAAATTTGGGAGGGTCTGAGCAAAGATCTAAATATTAAAGCAGAAGCACTTAATCTTCTGAAAATTAAAACAGGTAAAACTCTTGTAAACAGGTGTAGGTAAAGTCTTTATGAACAAAAGGAATTGCACAGGAAATATTACAAAGAATTAACAGCTGGGCTCATGCCACATTAAAAAGCTTCACACAACAAAAGAAACCATCAACAAAGTGAAGATACAATGCTCAGAAAGGAAAAAAAACCTTTTTTTTAACCAGTTATTCCTTATACAAAGAATTAATGTCTACAGTATATAAAGAACTAGAAAAAATTAGACTTCCCCAAATTTAAAGACCCAATCCACAAATGGACATCTGGAATGAATAGACAGGTGAATAAGTAGAAATGGCAACTAAATATATGAAAAAATTGTCAACATCACTGGTCATTTGAGAAATGCAAATTAAAACAACACTGACATTCTATCTCACTACAGAAGGAATGGGCATCATAAAGATATAGACCAATAATAAATACTGGCAAGACCATGGGGATAAAGGAACCCTTCCCCACTGTTCCTGGGAGTGTAAATTGGTATAAGCAATATGGAAATCATTATGGAGATTCTTTAAATGGCTAAAACTAAAGGTTCCATTTTACACAGCTATTCCCCTTCTAGATATCTTCCTAAAAGTGTTAAAATCATCATACCACAGCAATATATTCATACCCATGTTTATAGCAGTACAGTTTGTAATAGCTAAATATTGGAAACAGCCCAGATACCTACCAACAGATGAATGGATAAAGGAGATGTGGGTTTATTTTTTTTATACAGTGGAGTACTGCATTTCCATAAAAGATAAACTTGGGACATTTTTTAAGTAAAATGGATGCATCTTGAGAACATAATTTCAAGTGAAATAAATTGGAGAGACATGTTTAAATATTGCATTGTTTCTATTGTATGAGAAACCAAAAGGGTAAATAAGGATCAAAATGGATGATACACATTGGGAAGCAGGAAGAAAATGTCCAAATGGGAAGCGGGCAGAGGGAAGGGAAGAGAGAGAATGGGGATTAAAAATTTTTAAAAAATTAAAGAAAAGCAATAGAAGCAAAGTTTTTTAATAGGGGAGGGGAAGAAGGGTTGAAGGGAAGGGAGGGGAATGAGGGAAAAATAACTAACATGTATTATGCACAGATACAAAATTCCCTGCATGAATGTGATCATTACATATGTTAAAAGAGCTCCAATAAAATTAATTTTAAAAAAAGAAAATAGAAAGACTCAGCAGAACTGACATTGTTAAAATGATCACCTGACCAAAAGCAATCTTCAGATTCAATGTGATCTCATTAAATATCAATAATGATCTTCCCAGAACTAGAAAAAACAATCCTATAAGTCATATAGAAACACAAAAGACCTATAGTAGCCAAAGCAGTTTTAGCAAAAAAAAAAAAAAAAAAAGCAATGCCAAAGACATCACAATACTCAATAACAAGTTATACTACAAATCCATAGTGACAAAAACAACATGGTTTTGGCACAGAGAAAGACATGTAAACCAATGAAATAGAATAGAAAATACAGAAGCACACCCAAATATCTACATCCTTTAGATTTTTCTTCTTCTTCTTCTTCTTCTTCTTCTTCTTCTTCTTCTTCTCCTCCTCCTCCTTCTTCTTCTTCTTCTTCCTCTTCCTGTTCTTCTTCTCCTCCTCCTCTCCTTCCCCCTCCTCCCCCTCTTCCTCCTCTGCCTCTTTCTCCAACAGAGAAACTAAAAATATATGCTGGAGAAAAGATAGTCTCTAACAAATGAGACTAGGAAAACTGAATATACATATATAGAAAACTGGGACTAGTTCCTTATCTCTCCTCCTATACTAAAATCAAATAAAAATGGATTAAAGTCTGGAAACTTTGAAACTTCTGAAAAAAAAAAAAAGCACAGGGGAAACATTTGAAACCATAGGCACAGGCAAAGTCTTTCTGAATAGGATTCTAATAGCCCAGGAAAAATCAAGAAATGTAACTACAACAAATTAAAAAAAAAACTTTGGCGCAACAAAGGAAACAATCAAAATAAAGAGAACCTACAAAATGAGAGAAAACCTTTGTTAGCTACGCTTCTTATAGAGATTACTATCTCTAATATATACAGAACACACACACACACACATACACAGACACACACACACACACACACACACACACACACGAAAACAATAAAAAATAGCCCAACCAATTAATGGGCAAATGAATGAAGCAGAAAACTCTTAAAAAAAAAAAAAAAAAAAGG
>NW_022900945.1:33060616-33071068 GCF_012274545.1 Fukomys damarensis
ACACACACACACACACACACACACACACACGAAAACAATAAAAAATAGCCCAACCAATTAATGGGCAAATGAATGAAGCAGAAAACTCTTAAAAAAAAAAAAAAAAAAGGGAGGACAAATGGCCAGTAAGTATGTGACAAAAATTTCAACATCTTTAGCCATTAAGTAAATGCAAATCAAAACAACACTGAAATTCTTTCTCACCCCAGTCAGAATGTCTATCAACAAGAAAAAACAAAACAAAAAACAGAGAAAGCTGGTGAGAATGAAGAGAAAAAGGAATCCTTATACACTATTAGGAGGAATGCAAACTAGTACAGCCACTATGGAAATCAGCATGAAGATTTAAAAAACCCCTAATAATAGATGTGTCATTTAATTCAGCTACACTAAGCATACTATAGAGCAGTGATGGTGAACCTTTTAGAGATGAATACCCAAACTGCAAGCCAAAATATGCTTAATTATCACATAGTGCCAAAACTGCAATTAAACTTGAAATTCAGGCTTAAGTTTAGAAAAAACTACTCATACAGTAACATTGTTTGTCTTAAAAACAAAATGTATGCAATAGCTTTGCCACCACTGCTATGGGAATGCACGAATACCCTTTTTTGTAACGGTGTAATTCACAATAACCAAGCTATGAAAACAACCTAGATGCCCATCAAAAGATGAGTGGATAAATAAAATGTAGTATGTACACACAATGGAATATTTAAAGAAGAATGAAGTCATGTCAATTGCAAGAAAATGAATAGAACTGGGGACTACCGTGTCAAGCGAAATGATCCTGTCTAATTAAAATGTCATATTTTCTCTTGTATAAATAATTTTGAATAAAAAATAATAAATAAGAAGAAATGACAGGAAAATAAAAGGTAGATTTTTAAAGATGGAGAAAAGGAGCTGGCGAAGGGGAATAAAGGAAGAGGGGAGCAATGGGAATAAAAAACATGTAGAAGAGACACTGTCACTTCCCTGTTCATTTCAGCATGATTCAAAATAGCTGAGAAGTGCAAGCAAACTAAATAGCAGTCAATTGATGAATGGGCCTAGGAAATATAGTAATATACACAGGGGAATACTATTTAGACATAAAGAATGAAACATGTCATTTGCAATATGGGTAGAACTGAAGATGATTATGTCAAGAGAAATAAACCAGGCACAGAATTACAATTATCTTGCTGATTTTTTAATTCCCAAATTGTAAATTCTCAGAAATTTTTAGTAGAGTGGTGGTTACCAGAGGCTGAGTAGAGAAAATGGATGGGGAAAGTTTGATGAAGGGGTACTAAATTATAGTTAGACAACAGGAAGTAATTCTAGCTTGCTATTATGCAGTAGGGTAGCCATCACTACTAATAACTTGCAGTACATTTCAAAAAGCTAGGAGAAAGGATTTTGAAAGTTTTTACTCTAAAGAAATGATAATCATTAGATATGACAGACATGTTTAACCAGACTCAAAATTACACAATATACACATATATCAAAATGTCACATTACCCCACTTTATGTTTAATTTTTGTTTTTATGTCCTAGTTGAAAATAAATTTAATAAAGAAAATAATAGCTATGTGAAGACATTGCTTCCCCACTCTATCTCAAATTATCAGTGTTCTCTAGAAGTTCTTTAAGGACATAGGAATAGAGGAAACTGGGTGAGTAGTGGATAGGAAGTGGAGCCGGACTCATAAGATACTAAATGTGTGGCTATTTGTTGAGATTCAAGATTTTGCAACTTATGTAACAGGGAATACTTGTATTTCCTTTCTAAATCACTGTTAATGAGAAGTAATTTCACTCTCAAACTTCATGTAGCATTGAAAACTTAACTGGTGTTTAATTGGATTACTACCACTATTCATCTACTCTTTTTTAAAATGCATGTTAATCTTACTAGCTTAAATGTTTTACTCAGGGTCACATGGTACTTATGAAAGACAAAAGACTGGGATAGAATTTCAAGCCTTAGTTTTACAGCCAAACAAAAGATAAACAGAACCTAATGTCTTACCATGGGGATATTTATCAAGAGAAAATGAGAGCAGCCAGAGGCATTGCCTAGATACCATTAGCAAGTGTGTGCAGATGCCAGTGAGAAGCCCTCATAGACCCAAGAGGCACAGGTGCACACAGGTCCCAGCCAAGGCCACAACCAGACATGATAAGCTTGGGCCCCAAGCAAAGGCCCATTGGGAAAACAGCTGCACAAGCCCACAGGCAACAGCCAGAGACCCATCCAGATACCATTGGTAAGTATGTGCAAATCCCAGCAAATCCCCTATGGACCAGAGCAGTGAGGGTGCACCCAGGTCCCAGCCAGGGCCCCAGAAAATAGCTAAGCAGAAGGCAGGCCAGAGCCAGAGGCATGCCCAGATATCATCCTAAGTGTGAGCAGGCCCCAGTCATAACCCCACCTGGACAACAGCATAGTGCAGGGATCCAGAAGGCCACCTTCAGAACCCAAGAATTAGTGCAGTGGAGAGCAGCAGAGAGAAGGCCTCTCAGAGGCTTGTTGATAATTGAAGCCCACTGGGTGAGCAAAGTCTACTCAAAAAAGACACAGCAGGATGTGTCTGTTGAAATGAGAAGACATGTAAACAAGACTCAAAAACAAACTTCCAGATCACTTAAGGCAACCCTAAGGGACAACAAGATGAAACAATCTGATAATCAACCACCTGGACTCCCTGTACTGCTAACAAAAGAGGATCTGAAAAATGAAACCAGAAATAATTTCCCAGATAACAACAGAGGTTGTGTCCATAGTGAAAGTCATGATTAATAACTCTAGAGAAGACATAGATAAAAAAAAATGAGGAGCTGAGGAACATGGTGGAATCCCAGCACAGGAAACAAATGGAATCCATAAAACAGAGGCAAACAGATTTCCAGGAGATTAAAAACTCCAATGAAAGTTTATGCACCAGAATGAGCCACTGTGAGGACAGAATGACAGGATTGCAATTAGTGACCAGGAAAATAAAAATTTCTTAAAAATAATAAGGGACCAGGAGAAATCAAGCCAATAGCTCCTAGATGATGTAAAGAAGAATAACATGAGACTGATTGGATTCAATAAAGAAACAGGAGAGTGTGCAAATGACATTTTAAAAAATGTTCACAGAAGTGATGGCAGAAAACTTCCCAAGCAGGGGAAAAGACAAGACTCCAACTAGCCATCATCATCATCATCATCATCATCATCATCATCATCATCATCATCATCATCATGTCTACCCCTACATGTATAGAGCCTGGACTGAAGTATTTCAAGCCCTAAAAGAAAACAACCTCCAACCCAGATTGAGGTACCCTGAAAAACTCTTTCAAAACTGATGGAGAAATAGGATACTTCCATGACAAAGAGCACCTGAGGAATGTCATGAACACCAAACCAGCACTCCAAAAAAATTTAGATAATATCCTAGGAAAAGCTAATGAGGATTACAACCCCAGGAAGTCCAGCATAATGAATCCAATTTTTGAACAAATGGACTTAACAGATGTTTACAGAGTGTTCCACCCCACAAAATCAGAATACACATTCTTTTTAGTTGAACACAGGTTATTCTCCAAAGTAGACCACATCCTTACTCACAGAACATGTTTAAGTAAGTGCAAGGTAATTGAAGTTATCCCCTATATATTATCAGGCCATACTGTGATGAAATTGAAAACCAATAGCAAAAGAAACAGCAAGAATTTGAAAAACACATGGAAATTGAACAACACACTTCTGAATAACCAATGGATCACAGAGGAAATTAAAGAAGAAATCAGATAGTTTCTATAATTAAATGACAATGCCAGTACAACATATTAGAATCTGTGGGACACAATAAAAGCAGTCTTAAGAGGGAAATTCATAGCAGTGAATACTCATATTAGGAAAACAGAGTAAGCTCACATAAACAACCTAATGCTGAACCTCAAGCTTCTAGAAAAGGAAGAGCAAGACAAACAAATGTTATACAAGGGAGGAAATTATAAAGATCAGAGCAGAAATAAGTGCATGGAGACTAAGAGAAAGATACAAAAAATCAATGAAACAAAGCTGATTCTTCAAAAGAATATATACAATTGACAAATCCTTAGCCAACCTTATCAAAAAAGGAAAGAAAAGACCCAATCCATGCAATTAGGAATGAAAAGGGAGAAATTACAACAGACCCAGCAGAAGTCCAGAGGAACATCAATACATGCTTTAAGAACTTATATTCCAATAAGATGGAAAACACAGAAGAAATGGACAGATTTCTAGGTACATTTGAATTACCCAAGTTGGATGAGGAAAACTTAAAATTCTAAACAATCTAATATCAATCAACAAAATTGAAAATGTAATTAAAAACACCAACAAAGAAAATCCCAGGCCCTACAGGCCACACTATGGAATTCTACAAGACATTTAGAGAAGAAATATTGCCACTATTGTTTAAATTCTTCAATGAAATAGAAAGGGAAGCAATACTTCCAAATTCATTCCTGGAAGCAAGCATCATCTTGATCCCAAAAGCAAAGAAAGACCCAACTGAAAAAGAGAACTGTAGGCCAATATCCCTAATGAACAAAGATGCAAAAATCCTCAATAAGATACTGGCAAATAGAATGCAGAAGATCATCAAGAAGATCATACACCCTGACCAAATGGGATTCATCCCAGGGATGCAGGGATCGTTCAACATAGTAAACCAATAAATTTAACACACTGTATTAATAGAGTCAAGGATAAAAATCATGTGATCATCTCAATAGATGCAGAAAAAGCGATCCACAAAATGCAACACCCATTCATGATAAAAAAACCCTATGGAAGATTGGAATATAGGATCTCTATCTCAACCTAATAAAAACCATCTATAAAAAAACAAAGCCAATATCATACTAAAATGGTCAAAAGCTAAAATCCTTTATGCTAAAATCAGGAACAAGACAAGGCTGTCCACTAAAATCACTCCTGTTCAATATAGTTTTGGAAACATTAGCCACAGCAATTAGACATGAGAAAGAAATAAAAGGAGTAAAAATAGGAAATGAAGAAATTAAATTATCATTATTTGCAGATGACATGGTACTCTATATAGAAGACCCCAAGAACTCTACCAAAAGCTTCTAGACTTAGTAACCAAATTGAGTAGAGTAGCTGGCTACAAGGTCAACACACAAAAACCAATAGCCTTCCTATAAATGGCAGACTCACTGAGATAGGAACTGGACAATGAACTCCTTTCACAATAGCATCCAAAAAAAAAAAAAAAAAAAAAAAAAAAAAAACAAGAAATACCTAGGAATCAACCTAATGAAAGAAATCACAGACCTCTACTCTGAAAAATATAGCAATCTGAAAAGAGAGCTCAAAGAGGATATTAGGAAATGGAAAGACATCCCTTGCTCCTGGGTACAAAGTACCAACATAGTGAAAATGGCCATACTTCCAAAACTCTTATATAGATTCAATGCAATCTCAATTGAAATTCCAACCACATACTTCACAGACATTGAGAAAACAATCTAAAAATTCATTTGGAACAAGAAGAGACCCAGAATAGCAAAAGCAATTCTAGGCAACAAAGACAAATTGTAGGGGTTATCACAATCCTCAATTTAAAACTATACTACAGAGCTACTGTGATAAAAACAGCATGGTGCTGCCAAAGGAACAGAACTCAGGATCAGTGGAACAGATGAGAAGATGCAGAAACAACTCCAGACACACTCAGCCACTTTCTCTTTGACAAAGCCCGTTTAATAAATGGTGCTGGAAAAATTGGGTTTCCACTTGCCAAAGACTAAAACTAGACCTATATCTCTCACCACACACTAAAATAAAATAAAAATGGATTAAAGATCTAAATATTAATGTAGAAACACTAAACTGGCTGAAAAAGTGGATAGGTAGAACTCTTAAAGACTTTGTTACAAGAAAAGATTTCATGAACAAAACCTCGGGCACACTTGCACTAGCGCAAAGACTCAACAATTGGGATTTCTTCTTATTAAAAAGCTCCTGCACAGCAAGAGAAACCACCAACAGAGGGGACAACCCACAATGTGGGAAAAGTTTTTACCACCTGTTCCTCAGACAAAAGTCTAATATCTAGAATATATAAAGAACTTTAAAAAGTCAGACTTCCCAAATTTGAAGACACAATCCAAAAATGGGCATCTGAAATGAACCAACATTTCTCAGATAGAGAAATAGAAATGGTAAATAAACATATGGGATAATGTTCAAAATCACTGGTCATTCGAGAGATGCAAATGAAAACAATGCTGAGATTTCATCTCACCCCAGAAAGAATGGTTACCATCAAAAAATCAACCCATACAAAGCACTGGTTGGACCATGGGGGAAAAGGAATGCTTTTTCACCGTTGGTGGGAGTGTAGACTGGTGTAACCACTGTAGAAATCAGTACAAACATACCTCAAAAAACTAGGTATTCCCCTGCTGGGTATCTTCCCCAAAGAATTAAAAGAAACATACCATGACAATATATACACATCCATGTTCATAGCAGCACAGTTTGTAATAGGTAAATCTTGGTAACAGCCCAGTTGCCCATCAACTGGAGACTGGATAAAGAAGATATGGAATCTTTTTTTTTTTTTAATGAAATGGAGTGTTACTCAGCTATAAAGAATGAGAAACTAGATACATTTATAGTTAAACGGATACACACTGATGCCATACTCAAGTGAAATAAATAGGTCACATATGCTTAAATACCAAATAGTTTCTCTAGTGTGAGAAACTGAAAGTGTAAATAAGGATCAAAATGTATAATAAATAATGTGAAATAGGAGGAAAGGTCCAAAGGAGAAGGGGAGGTATGAGAGGTAGGGGAAAGGAAAGAAGGGAAAGGAATAATATGAGAAAAGAAAAAAAATGGAAACAAAGTCTTTGTAAATAAGAAGGGGTGGAGGCGTTGAACTGAAGTCAGGGGAATGGGGAAAATATAAGAACCAAGATATATTATATAGAGGTACAAACTTCCAATAATAAATGTCTGCATATTGTATACCTATGTGCCAGTAAAATTAATGGGGGAAAAAAGCAAAAATGAAGATACATATTCTATGAGAATAGACTGATTAATTATTTTTAAAACTTTATGTATTATTAGTACATATTTGTAGTACATAATGACTACTTTCACTTTGGATATTTGGTACATGTACATGACACATCTTAATTCTTTTTAAAGTTCCATTCACGGAGGGAGGGTCTAATTTGAGAGAGAGAGAGAGAGAGAGAGAGGATGTGTGTGTATGTGTATGTAAGTGTGTGGGTTTTTTTTATCATTTTAAAAAATGCAGTGCAGTTTGAATCAGTCATGAGTCTATAGCTGTTTCAGATTTCTTTCCAGCTGTATTTTAGCATCTGAAACTGCAAGAAACTTATTAAATATGATTCTTTTTACTAAACCGGCCTGACTGCTGTAGCTCTACCTTCCTACCCGCAACCGCCCACCCCAGAACAAAGCCCCAGGCTGTGTCCCAGCCGGTGGGAGGGGCCTGGGGAAGCCGCAGAGGTACCGCCCATCCCTAGGTCCAGTTTGCAGATTCCTAGCTGAGCTTAGAGGGTGTGCCTGTCTCTTCCTGGTGATTCTGTTTTGGCAAGAACACCATTTTGTTTTTTTTAAAGAGAAATTATTCAACATGAATGTGGAAAACAAAGATTTAGGTTGTGTCGCGAGCCGGATTGCCTTGGGCAACTCGGTCTGCGACTACAGGGGCCTGAACTGGTGACTCGCGAGCAAAGAGGCACACACTTAATACACAAGGAGTTTACTTTAGTCCCTCATCTCCGGACCTCTACCCCGCTCTCTGCCCCCGGAAGGGGTGGCAACATATATACCATAATGCAACCAATCAGCATACAGAGAACAGATTATTACCTTATAAGGATACATCAAACACCCACGGGAACATATCATGTGATCTACAGGAAAACTAAACCTTATACAAAATGGCTTCATAGGCTATATCATAAAATGGCGGAGGGGCGGATCTATGGTTCTCCACAGGTTGCAGATGTTAGCTTCCTGTGCATTGAGTGCGTGTCTGCACAGCTATATGGTAAGTGCGTGTATTGTGTGCCTGGCGGGAGCCAGCAAAGAGGTGTGAGTCATTAGAAAATGCTTGAAAAGAGATAAGCTGACTGCTCGATAATCATTCGCAGGTGTAAAGCTCCAAGTGTAAATAAAAGTGGCATTTAACAAATCTTTGCAGAACCAAGCACAGCTGACTATATAGCAACAGGAACTGAGCTACAGGAACAGTGGGAGCTGCTGACTCCCACAGGAGGGAGAGGACGGTAGACGCTCTGCTCTGTACTCTTTCTTCACTCTGTTTTTGTATACGGAAGGGGGTTCATGGGAAGTCATGGCGTTTATTGAAACAATAATGAACTTGATGGGCTGGGGATCTAGCTCAGTGGTTCTGCAGCCTGCCTTGCAAGCACAAAGACCCGAGTTGGATCCGCGGTATTAAAAACAAACAAACAAACAAAAAATGAACTTGATAACACGTTGGGGTTGAGTAAGAACCTCGGTGTTGCTTTAAGTTAGTTAACATTTTTTATTTTTATTTTTTAAAGCGGCAATGGGTGCTTTTAAGGACGTGTTGTGACTGTAAAGTTGATAATGCGAGTGTGGAGCAGCTGTGTGGTAACTGTGCACGGGGTGGCCGGCAGAGGAGTGGTGATGGGCTCATTAAAACCATATGTACTTGGGCTGGGGATTTAGTTCAGTGGTGCCGCCGCCTTCCTCGCAAGCACAAGGACCCGTTCGATCCCTGGTACCAACCAACAAACAAACAAAAACCACCACATATACTTGAAGAGTCCATGGCCAAAGTGCTCTGTGGACTGTAAATATGGACTCACAGACTGTTAACATTGCCTGGGCTGCTGGGACCTCTTCCACCCTGTCAGACTTGGACTTTTTTTTTCTATCTGGTTTCAGACATAAAATCATAGAACCCATATAATTTGCAGGAGCCATTCTGATCCACAATGCAGGTTGGTATTTAGTATCATTTGGATTTGGAGAAGTGTCAGTTACATGGCTGTGCAATAAAATTTTTATTAAAACTAAAAAATAAATAAATAAAGTCCCCTTCACCTCCCTTTCTTCCCTTCTTCCGTCTCTGCATTCACTTTCCACTTGCAGGAAATCTATCCCTGGATCCTTTTATCTGTTTTTTATTTTGCTCCTGGGCCAGGGATGTAGCTCAGTGGCTCCACACCTGCTTGGCAAACTCAAGGTCCTAATTTCAATCCCTGGTACTGAAAAGAAAAAAATATATTTTGCTCTTTATTTATAATGTCTTTAGGCATGCGTGTCTTATTTATATCACTTACCATGTTTTCAAGGTACATTTATTTTCCTATACATTTATCCTTCTTTTGGCAAGAGTTGTATTTGATATTGTGTGTAAATATCACATTTTCTTTACTCATTCATCTGTTGAAGGACATATAGGCCACTTCCAAAATCTGGCTATTGTAAAAACATTGGTATACATGTATCACAGTAGTATGATGTCTTTTTAAAAATTCATTAAGTTAATTGGTACATTTTAGATATACATTATGATCGCAGTAATCATTTGGAATTTGAACCTATGCATGATATATCTTAGTTCTTTTTGTTTTTCACTCCCCTTCTCTCCCTGCCACCCCTCCACCCTCCCAATTTACATAAGCTTGGTTTCCATTTTTCCTTCTTTTCTCTTTTTCCTTCCTTCCTTTCTTTTCCCCCACACTTTCTCTCTAATTTCCCTTTCCTTTGAACCTTTTCTTCCCATTTTACAATGTCTATTGTACATTTTGGTCTCGATTTATGCTTTCAGTTTCTCACACCAGAAAAACTATTCAGTGTTTACATGTGTGTGACCTATTTATTTCACTTGAGTATGGTCTCCAGGTTCATCAGTTTAGCTATAAATGTCTCTGGTTTCTCATTCTTTTTTTTTTCTTTTTATTGAGGTTATTGGTATAATCTAGGTATACAATACAATTACATTCATCCTTGGGATTCTGTACCTTTACATAATAGGTCTTGATTCTCATTTTTCCCCTTGTCCCTGCCCTCCCTTCACCCCCTACTCCCCTCCCCATTTACAAACACTTTATTTCCATATTTTCAGTTTCTCATATTTTTTCCCTCTCCCTTATTACCTTTCCCCCACCTTTCCCACTTTCCCTACACCTTTAGCCCTTTACTTCCCATTTCACATTATTAATTATCTCATTAGGATCCTGTGTACTATTGTAGTTTTTCACACCAAAGAAACTATTTGGTATTTCAGTTAAAGAAATCTCTGTATGAACATTAAAAATAGGGAATCCTAAAATAAAACTAAAAAGGAAAGTAAAAGAGAAAAGGCAATGATGTAACATCAAAATAATCCTTAATTCTGGAGATGAAAATGG
>NW_022900945.1:33072223-33081438 GCF_012274545.1 Fukomys damarensis
TAGGTTGGAGGTTGTTCTCTTTTAGTACTTGAAATATCTCATTCCAGGCTCTCCTTGCCCCAAGGGTTTGTGTTGAAAAGTCTGCTGTGATTCTGATGGGCTTTCCTTTGTATGTGATTTGTTTCTTTTCTCTTATCGCTTGTAGTATTTTGTTCTTCTGTTGGGTTTCTGGGATCTTGATTATTATATGTCTAGGTGTAGATTTTTTTTGATTGTAGCTAGTTGGGGTCCTATATGCCTCAGTTAACTGAATGTCAAATTCTTCCCCTCTGTTTGGGAAGTTTTCTGTCATTAATTCTGCAAACAGCTTTTTTAAGTCATTTGTATTTTCTCCTGCTACTTCATGTATTCTGATCAGTCTTATGTTATGCTTATTTGCATCATCTAGGAGTTGTTGGATGGATTTCTCATGATCTCTTATTGTTTTTAAGTGACCTCTCTTTTCATGGTCACTGACTGCAATCTTATCTTCTATATCTGAGAGCCTATCTTCGCAATCTTTTATTCTGTTGCGTACACTTTCAATAGAGTGTTTAATCTCCTGGATCTCTGTTTGAATCTGTTTTATGGATTCCATTTCTTTCCTATGTTGGGCGTTTATTTTTTCCATTTCTTTCTTATGCTGGGCCTTCATGGCTTCTATCGTGGTCCTGAGCTCATCTATTTTTTTGTCAGTTTCTGCTCTAGAGTCTCGAATCACGACTTCCATTTTGCTCACTATCTCTGTGGTTATCTGGGAAATTATTTCTGTTTTGAATTTTTCTACAGCCTGATTGATCTGTTTTGTTACTTCTTGTGCTTTGAGTTTAGGGTCTCCTGGTGGTTCACTATTGGCCTTTTCATCCTCATTTGCCCTACTGTTTGCCATTGGTGAACTAGAAGTCTGTTCTTGTGTCTTGCTTAAGTGTTTTATCATTTTAATTTTGTTGTCAGACTGTCCTTGGTTTAATCTCTGGATTATCACCCAAATCTTCCTGATATAGTTGCACCCTAGCTTCTGTGTCTCTAACGACCCACAGACATTCTCATCTTCATAACATCAGAGAAAACAGCCATCAAATCAACGGCAATGCTTTACCCCAACTAATACAATCAGTGACACATTAAGATAAGCACAACTTGGACACTGACCACCTGTGGTGGTAACTAGTCTATCACCCTTAAATCATTTGAATTAAATTGAAATCAAGAAGCAGTCCAGAACATGTCTGCAGTGAACAGACTTTTCAGTATAGTATATTTACCATTTAATGGCTCAGACAGAGCAAGGATGCAAGACCCCTGATCTCAGTTAGGTGACTGCTGAACCCCATGACGCTGACTGACCTCGGGCTGCAAGGCCCAGATTGAGTTCCCCATCCTTCTGAATGGTTGAACTCTGCAATGTTCTATTGCAGGTTTCCCATGACCTTTCTTTAAAGATGTTCAAAGTTGGGAACTAAGAAAAATACCCTTGATGACCACCTCTGTCTTTGCAGAGTGGGTCCAAAGACTTGCACAGTCAGGAGGTCTGAGAGTGTGTGGGGGGGATCATGGGGGTTCAGGGGCGCCTGTGTGGCTACCTTCCCGGTGCTTGAGCGATGACTGCTGGGTAGGGAGCAGGCGTGGTTCTCCTTCCCACGGTGGATCTGGGCCCGGCCTCTGGTTTCTCATTCTTTATGGCTGAGTAGTACTCAATTTTATTAAAAAAACAAACAAATAAACAAATATCTTCTGTATCCAGTCTCCAGTTTATGGGCTATTGGGCTGCTTCCAAGATTTAGCTATTACAAACTGTGCTGCTGTAAATGTGGGTGAGCATATTTCACTTTATATGATGTGTTTAATTCTTTTGGGAAGATTCCCAGCAGGGGAATAGCTAGGTCAAATGGGACCTCTAATCCTAGTTTTTAGAGGAATCATCATGTTGAATTCCACAGTGGTTGCACCAGTCTGCACTCCCACCAACAGTGGAGAAGGGTTCCTTTTTCTCCACAACCCAGCCATCATCAGTCATTGGTTGATTTCTTGATAACAGCCATGCTGAGTGGAATCTCAGCATTGTTTTTATTTGCTGGTCCAATGACCAGAGATGTTGAACATTTTTTCATGTGTTTATTTGCTGCTTCTAATTATTCATCTGAGAAATATTTGTTCATTTCAGATTCCCATTTTTGGATTGGGTCTTTAAATTTGGGGGATCTGATTTAAGTTCTTTATATATTCTAGATAGTAGTCCTTTGTCAGAGGAACAGCTGGTAAATATTTTTCCCACACGGTGGGTTGTCTCTTCACTCTGTTGGTGTTCTCTCTTGCTGTGTAGACATTTTTTAATAAGATGAGATCCCAGTCACTGATTCTAGCAATATGATGTCTGTAACTCTTTCCAGAAGATACCTAGTAGGGAAATAGCTAGATTGAATAGATTTTCTTTTTTTAGTTTTTTGAAGAATGTACTGCTTTCTAGAGTGGTTGTACTAACTTATATTCCTACCAACAGTGTAGAATGGTTCATTTTTCCCTGCAGCCTCACCAACATTGTTATTGTTTGATTTGTTGATGATGATCATTTATTCTGGGGTAAGATGTAATCTCATTGTTATTTTAATTTGCATTGCTCTAATGCTCATAGATCTGGAATATACTTTTGCATATTTATGAGCCATTTCTATTTCTATTTCTGAGAAGTGTCCATTCATTTCAGTCACTCATTATTTGATTGGGGCTTTTGATTTGGGAGATCTAATTTTTAAATTTATTTTTATTTATTTTGTTATTTTTTATATTTCTAGATAAGAGTTGTCTGCCTGAGTTGTAGCTAGCAAAAAGAAATTTCCCATTCTTTAGATTGTCTTTTTCTCTGTTTGTTGTTTTCTTTAACAACAAAAGCTTTTTCATTTGGTATCCCATTTGTTGAGTTTTGATATTAATTATTGTGAAATTGGGGTTCTATACAGGGAGTCCTTGTCTACACCTTCAAAAATTTTATCTATTTTATCTTCCATCAGATTAATTCTTGCATTCTATTTGTCAATATTTTATTGAAGATTTTTGTGTGTAAGTTCATTAAAGAGATTAGCTTGTAACTTTCTTTTTCAGTTGGGTTCTTGTCTGTCTATGCAATCAGAGTGATGCCTACTTCCTGGAAAGGGCTTGGAAATACTCTTTCCCTTTACATTTCATTAAAGAGTTTGAGAAGTATTGGTGTTATAACCTTATAAAAGTACTGTAGAATTCAACATTGAATCACTCTTGTCCTGGGCTTTTCTTACTTGTTAGGTTTTTCATTAAGAATAGCAGGGTCAAAAGAGACTTCTAATCCTAGTTGTTTAAGGTATTCCTATATTGATTTCCACAGTTGCAACAGTCTGCCCTCCCACCAACAATGAAGAAGTATTCATATCTCCCCGCAACCCAGCCAGCATTTGTTATTGGTTGATTTCTTAATAGCAGTCATTCTTTCTGGGATGAGATGGAATCTCAGTGTTGTTTTCATCCGCATCTCTTGAATTACCAGTGATGCTGAACACTTTTTTCATATATTTATTTGCTGCTTTTACTTTTATGTCTGAGAAATGTCTGTTCATGTCAGATGCACATTTTTGAATTGGGTCTTTATATTTTGGGCATCTGATTTTTTTTTTAGTTCTCTATATATTCTACCTAGTAGTCCTTTGTCTGAGAAGCAAATGATAAAAATTCTTTCCTACATTGCAGGGTGTCTCTGAGTTCTGTTGGTGGTTTCTCTTGCACTGCAAAAGCTTTTTAATACAATGAGATCCCAGTTGTTGATGCTTTGTGCAAATGCTCATGCTGCTGAGGATTTGTTCATAAAATCTTTTCCCATGCCAATGTCTTTGAGAGTTTTACCTAATTTACTTTCCAGTAAGTTTAGTGTTTGTGTTTAGATCTTTAATCTACTTGGATTTTTGTTTAGTTCATGGTTAAAGATAGGGATCTAGTTTTAATCTTTGGCAAGTAGAAAGCCAGTTTTTCCAAAACCATTTATTAGAGAGACTCTCTTTCCTCCACTGAGGATGGTTGGCTCCTTTGTCAAGGAAGATGTAGCTGAGTATGTCTGGTGTTATTTCTGCATCTTCTAATCTATTCCATTGATCCTCAGGGTTTTTTTTCCCCCTTTTCCAGTGCCATGCTGTTTTTATCACAGTGGCTTTGTAGCATAGTTTCAAGCTGGGGATTGTGATATACCCTGCCATGTCCTTGTTGCCTAGAATTGTGTTTGCTATTCTAGGTCTCTTTTGTTTCCAAATTATTTTTTGGATTATTTTCTCAAGTTCTGTGAAATATACTATTGGGATTTCAATCAGGATTGCATTGAATCTATATAGCAGTTTTGGAAGTATGGCCATTTTCACTATGTGGATTCTTCCAACCAGGAACAGGAGATGTCTTTCCATTTTATTATATCCTTTTCTATCTCTCTTTTCAGAGTTCTGTAATTTTTAGTGTAGAGTTCTTTTGTCTCCTAGATATCTCCTAGATATTCTTTTGATTCCTAGATATTTCCAGTTTTTTGGATGTTATCATGAAAGGATTTGCCTCCCTAATTTCTCTCTCAGTGAGTCTGTCATTTGTGTACAAGAAGGCTGTTGTTTTTTGAGTGTTTATTTTGTATTCCGCTACTGTACTGAATATGTCAAAGAGTTTTTTGAATCCTCTATGTAGAGTATCATATCATCTGCAGATAGTGACAGTTTAACTTCTTCCTTTCCTATCTTTATCCCTTTTATTTCTTTCTCTTGTCTAACTCCTGTGGCTAATCTTTCTAGAACTATATTGAACAGGAGTGGTAACAGTGGACATTGTTGCCTTGTTCCTGATTTTAGTGCGAAGTTTTTTAGTTTTTGACCATTTAGAATGTTATTGGCTGTTGGTTTTCATAGATAGGCCTTATCGGGTTGAGATAAAGACCCTGTATTACAATTTTCTGAAAGGTTTTTATCCTGAATGGATGTTGAATTTTGTTGAATGCTTTTTCTGCATCTATTGAGATTATCATATTGTCCTTAATTCTGTTAATGTAGTGTATTACATTTATTGATTTACGCATGTTGAACCATCCTTGCATCCCTGGGATAAATCCAACTTAGTTGGGGTGTATAGTCTTCTTGATGATCTTCTGTATTCTGTTTGCCAGTACTTATTGAGGATTTTTTGCATCTATGTTCATTAGGAGGATTGACCTGTAGTTCTCCTTTTTGGTTGTGTCTTTCCCTGGTTTTGGAATCAAAGTAATACTTGCTTCCGGGAATGAATTTGGAGGCATTACTTCCCTTTCAATTTCACTGAAAAGTCTAAAGAGTAGTGGCAGTACTTCTAAAGGTCTTGTAGAATTCAGCACTAAAACCATCAGGGCACAGGCTTTTCTTTGTTGGCAATGTTTCAATTACATTTTCAAATTCACTGAATGTAATTGGGGTGTTTAGACATTTTATATCTTCTTCATTCAACTTTGGAAGTTCATATGTGTCTAGGAATCTGTCCATTTCTTCTGTATTTTCCATTTTATTAGGGTATAGGTTTTCAAAGTAGGTATTGATGATCCTCTGGATTTCTGGTGGATCTGTTATGACTTTGCCTTTTTCATTCCTAATTGCATGAATTTGAGGCATTTCTTTCCTTTTTTGATAAGGTTGGCTAAGGGTTTATCAATTTTATTCATTCTTTCAAAAAACCAACTCTTCAATTCATTGGGTTTTTTTTTTGTATCGTTCTCTTAGTTTCCATTGCATTAATTTCTGCTCTGATCTTTACAATTTCTTCCCATGTATGAACTTTCAGTTTGCCTTGCTCTTCTTTTTCCAGAAGCTTAAGATTCAACATTAGGTTGTTTATTTGAGCTCGCTCCATTTTCCTAGTGTGGGCATTTACTGTTATGAATTTCCCTCATAGAACGGCTTTCATTGTGTTCCATAGATTTCTGTATGTTGTATTGGCATTATCATTTAATTGTAGAAACTGTCTAATTTCTTCTGTGACCCAATGCTTGTTCAGCAGGGTGTAATTTAATTTGTTGAAGTTCTTGCAGTTTCTTATGCTATTGATCTCCAGTTTAATGGCACTATGGTCTGATAATATACATGGGATAAGTTCAATTCCTTTGCATTTACTTAAGCATGTTCTATGAGCCAGCATGTGGCCTATTTTGGAGAATGACCCACGTGCAGCTGAAAATAATATATATTCTGATTTTGTGGGATGGAACACTCTGCATATATCTATTAAGTCCATTTGTTCTAAGACTTGGTTCAGTTCTGTTATTTTGTTGTTGATTTTCTGTCTAAATGATCTGTCTATTTGTGCCAGTAGAGTATTGAGGTCCCCCACTACAATTGTATTAGTGCTTATTTTGTTTTTCATATCCATTAATATTTGTTTTATATATATGTGTGTGTATATATATATATATATATATTTAGAGACAGGGTCTAACTATGTAGTTGAGATTGACCTGGAACTCATTTTGTAGCCCAAGCTGATCTCAAACTCACAGAAATCCTCCTGCCTCAGCCTCCCAAGTGCTGGAATTACAGGTGTGTGCCACCACGCCCAGCAATATTTGTTTTATATAATTTGGGGCATTAGTATTTCATGCATATATATTTATGATTGTAATTTCTTCCTCTTGTATTTTTCCCTTTTTTACAAGGATGTAGTAGGCTTTTCTGTCTCTCTTAATTAGTTTTGGTTTAAAATCTATTCTGTCTGCCAATAAAATAGCTAACCCTGCTTTTTTCCTGGATCCTATCCCATGAAGAACTGTTTTCCATCCTTTTACTCTCAGCCTATGAATTTCTTTGTGGATTAAGTGGGTTTCTTTTATACAGCATATTGTTGGATTCTGCTTTTTAATCCATTCTACCAGCCTATTTTTTGTTTTGTTTTGTTTTGTTTTGTTTTGTTTTTGAGACAGGGTCTCACGATGTAGTTGAATCTGACCTGGAACTCATTATGCAGCCCAGGCTGGTCCTGAACTCACAGCGATCCTCCTGCCTCAGCCTCCCAAGTGCTGGGATTACAGGTGTGTGCCACCACACCTGGCAAGCCTGTTTCTTTTGATTGGTGAACTGAGGCCATTTTCATTGATGGTTATAACTGATATGTATTAACTTCTCATTGTCATGTTATTTTCCTGTTGTTTTTTTTTTTTTAAGTTTTTTAAAAAAAATTCTCCCTCTCTCTCTTTAGTTTCTTGCCTTACTTTGCTCTGTTGGCCCTTATGGAGTTATGGTCTTCATTTACTTTTCCAGGATATTGTTTAGAAGTGTTTGGAGTGCTGGTTTTGTGTTCATGATATTTCTCAGGTGTTGTTTGTCATGGAAGAATGTTTCCTTATCAGTTTTGAGAAATAGTTTTGCAGGATACAACAGTCTAGATTGTAGGTTGTTTTCTTTTAGGGCTTGAAATACCTCACTCCAGGCTCTCCTTGACTTGAGGGTTTGTGTTGAAAAGTCTGCTGTGATTCTGATGGGCTCCCTTAGCATGTGATCTGTTTCTTTTCTCTAACTGCTTGTAGGATTTTGTTCATCTGTTGGGTTTCTGGGATCTTGATTATTATATGTCTAGGTGTAGATTTCTTTTGTCATGGCTAGGTGTAGTCCTATATGCCTCAATTATCTGTATGTCAAATTCTTCCCCTCTGGGAAAATTTCTGTCATTAATTCTATGAAGATTTTTATAATGCCATTTGTACTTTCTCCTGCTTTTCCATGGACTCCTATTAGTCTAACAATATTCTTCTTTGTGTTATCTAGGAGCTGTTGGATTGATTTGTCAAGTTCCCTACTATTTTAAAAAAATCTTTCTTTTCATGGTCACTGACTGACATCCTGTCTTCCATATCTGATATCCTGTCTTTAAATTGGCTCCATCGTTATGCATACTTTAGTAGAGTTTTTAATCTCCTGTATATCTGTTTGAATCTGTTTCATGGCTTTCAATTCTTTCCTATGCTGGGCATTCATGGCTTCTATCATGGTCCTGAGCTCATGTATTTTTTTTTTAATCTGTTTCTGTTCTAGAGTCTCTAATCATGTCTTTCATTCATCTCACCATCTCTGTAGTTATCTGGGGAACTATTTGTGTTTTGAATTTTTCTACAACCTCATTCATCTGTTTTGTCATTTCCTGTACTATCAATTCAGGGTGTCCAGGTGGCTGATTATCAGACTTTTTCACCTCATTTCTCCCAGAATTTGCCTTTGATGAGCTGGCAGCCTGTGATTATGTTTTCGCCTTGCTTGAATGTCTTCTCATTTCTATTTTTTTGTTGTTGTTGGTACTGCCCTTGGCTTGATACCTGGGCTAATACTTTGATCTTCCTGTTATAGCTTGTGTTTAGGTTTTGAGTCTCTAATGACTCTGAAGCAATCTCTTTTTCATCATACCGGGAAGGACAATTGATTAGATCAGTCACAACACGTTAGTCCAAGTGTTGCAATCAGCAACACAAAAGCATCAAGCACAGCTTAGAAAATGACATTTTGTGGCAGTTATTAATCTATCACCTTTAACTGTGTGAATTAAATAAAAATCTAGGTTGGCGTTCAGGACAATGGCCTTTATGATCCCTGTGCCTCTGTGATATGAATCCAGGTACCAGCACAGCCAGGAGGCCAGAGGTGTGTGGGAGGGGCTGTGGGGTTGCTGCAGGTACCCACATGGCTCCACCTCTCACCAGTCTGCTTCTGAGTTCTGCAGAGGGCTATGGCAGGGGCTGCAGTTTAGCTCCACACATTTCCACTTCTCACTAGTCTGCTGCCAAGGTTGGGGGGCTGTGGTGAGGGCTGCAGTCTAGCTCCACTCCATTCTAAATCTTACCATCTGCTGCCAAGGTCAAGGGGCTGGTGTGGGGCTGCCCCATTGCCCATTTTGATACTTCAAGCTCTTCCTCACATTGAGAACTGTACCAGAGTTACTCCCTTTCTACACTATTTAAGGCTCGCTTCTAGTTCTTCATGGAGAACTAGGCTGACTCCAGAATTTTGTCCAAATTTGTCAGAATTTTGAACTTGTTTCTTTTTCTTTCTGAACACATAGTTGTCTATCTTACAGTTAGTAAAGATATGTAATTTATTTCCAGCCATCAGAACAAGGGAACATGGGTGGCTACATGAAATGTAAGCCATCTCCAGAGGCGACCCATAATCCTTCCCATATCAGATAGTGCTCACCAGAGAAGCAGACTTTATATATATACATGTGTATATATATAT
>NW_022900945.1:33081544-33085408 GCF_012274545.1 Fukomys damarensis
ATATATATATATCCATATGGCTTTTATATAAAATATGGATTTACAAGGTAGGCTTACAGTGGCTGCCCATAGAGTCAGGTGTGGAAGAGTGCACAGGATCTATCTGCACACTGGAGTCTGAAGTCAAAAGTTGACCTGGAGCTCACTGTAGAGTCCTGTGAGAATCTGTATTAGAAAGCTGAAGGGTCTGCGCTGGAAACCAGGAGACAGATGGTCCGAGGGAAGCAGAAGACTGGAGCTCCTCTGAAGAAACAGAGGGGAGATTTCCTTTTTTCCTCCTTTTTATTCCATTCAGGCTATAGTGATTCTATTCATGGCCAGGCTAGGTCTTCCATCTTCAGTAAATCCACAGTCACAACCAGGACTATTCTAACTCAATGAGTTGGTCATTCCATACTCAAGTGGACATAATAGTTAACTATTGTATCTCACGTCTCAAGAGATCCTCCACTCTCTTCTCTTCCACAGCAACCTTGAAGGCTGCATAATGAAAATGACAGCCACACACAGTGGGAGGAATCAGTGTTTCCAGTCATTCCGTGGAGCAGTGTCCCTGACAGCACTATTTAGTTTGGGTGTGATGCCATTGCACAATACACTTTTATAGTTTTATCACACTGATACTTGGAGTTAACCTGGTATTCTAGTTAGGCATACTTTAACTTGGAGCTGTCCAATGCCCACTAGTTACATGTAGCTAAACACAAATTTTAATTAGTCAGTGTGGATCTTGAGCAACTGAAACATGGCGAATGTAACTGAGAAGCTGGATTTTAATTTAATTTGAAGTACTTAAAATTTAAATAGCCATATATTGCTATTGGATACCACACAGGACAGACAGATATAGAATGTTTCCATAGTCACAGAAAATTCTATTGAATGTGTTGCTCTCACTAATAAAAATATGGACAGAATTGTTCTTATTTTAAAAAAATAATCCCTATAGCAAAAAACAAAAACACAAAACTTCTTTAACGACTAATTTCTCATTGTCTAAAAGAAGGCTCCGAACACACTTTTCTCACATTGCCACCTCTTCCTGCCACTATGAGAATGAATTTCCTGTCTTGCTCCTCTACCAAACTCCTTGAATGGGTGATTTTTAATTCCTTGCAATCCTTTTCCACTTTCCCTGTGACTTGTCTTAGTCACAGTTGTTGCTGAAGTATTTGGCAACATCTCTCACTAAGGTACCTCCTCACTGGTTCTCTCTGCACACCTCTCCACCCCGATTTCTAGGCAACCATTTTCAACTTTTCAGCATCTCAAGGATACCAAGTGTAGAGTCCTGTGAGACTGATCAGAGACATCTTCTCAGATGGCCCAGGTCAACTATGAACCACATATGCCCAAACTGACATAGTTCATATTATTGTTTGTTTTGTTTTGGTGCCAGGGATTGAACTCAGGACCTTGTGCTTGCAAGACAGGCACAGTGCCACTGAGGTAAATCTCTGGTCCCATAGTGTATGTTATTGTATCTAGATGTTTCCTCAAAATCTTACGTGTTCATAGGTGATACTTTTCAGAGGTGGCTGGATCTGGTGTGTGTGATCCTGGGATTTAAGGGTGTGTGATAACTAAATGGGTTTAGCAGAGTTCTGGGTATAGATAATGGAGGTCCCACCCTGGGTTTAGTCGACACCAATCAATAGGCTTATAGCCTGGAAGAAATATAAAGGGAAGGCAGGCTTTCTACTGCTACTTCCTGTTCATTGCCTTTTGTCTGCCACTTTATGATTATTTCTCCTCTGTGATGCCCCTCTGCCATGCCTTCCTGCTTTGCCAGCAGACTATGGAATAAAACTATGAACTTTGAACTTTGACCCAAAATAAACCTTTCTTCCTTTAACTTATAGGTGTCTGGTATTTTGTCCCAGCAATAATAATAATAATAAAAAGGTAACTAATACACTATCCAATCAAAATAACTACAGGCTCTTTAATGTTCATTAGGTATTACCATGAAGCAAACCCTGAAGAGGTATGTATCACTGGATATTTGCAAGTTCTGAATAAAATGAACATTAGGAGACGGTCCCAGTACTACCATAAGGGCTTTTAACCACAAGCAAATTCACATGCTAGTCAGACTCTTGTGAAAGCTCTGTGCTCTAGGCTTTGGCTTGCTAAAAACCAAGCAGGAGAATTTGGAAGCAGTTCAGAGAATAGCCACAAAATACAACTGAAGCATGATGAAACGCAGCTCTGTTATAACAAGGTCAACTATATCAGGCTTTTACTGAGTACCATGTGGAATGTTACAATGCAAAGCATGGGGAACAGCTGTTGTGGGCCTTAACAAGAGCTAGGAGAGAAGAAATGAGAACAGGTGCAGATCAAGAATTTAGATCAAGAAGGCAGTCTGTTCCAGTAGGCAGTACCTGTGACCAGACCTGTCTGTGTGCCCCTAGAGGAGAAGTCAGACTGTGTTGGACTTAGGAAAAGCTGTTTAGCTTGAAGTTTGCTGCAAGAAACCTTCACAATTGCTCTAAAAATGTGGCAAGAGCAAAGTTCAAAAGGCTAAGTCTGTACAAAAACTTCAAGAGTGCAGTTAGCTATAAAAACAGTGATTTAGAGCAGAGCACGGTGGAAAATGCCTGTAATCCTAGCACTCTAGGAGCTAAGGCAGACCACTAGCAAAGTTAGAGTTCAGCCTGGGCAATTTAGTGACTTAGAAAACCCTATCTCAAAGTAAAAAAATGAAAGTGTGTGTGTGTGTGTGTGTGTGTGTGTGTGTGTGTGTTATAGCGAGGTGAAAAACGTTCAAACCCCAGTACAGGTTAGGGAACACCCTAGCAATGTACTTTGTTGCAAAGACTCAGAGTTCAAAGTGGACTTGCAGGCCGGGCATGGTGGCACACGTCTGTAATCCCAGCACTTGGGAGGCTAAGGCAGGAGGATCACTATGAGTTTGAGACCAGCTTGGGCTACATAATGAGTTCCAGGTCAGTCTCAACTACATAGTGAGACCCTGTCTCAAAAAACAAAAACAAAAACAAAAACACCCCCCCAAAACCCCGAAAACAAACTGGACTAGGCAAATGGATTGAATTAATGGTAGGTGTAATTAAGTTAAGGGAAACTGAAAGAAGAATCACAAAATGGAAAATGACCCACAATTTTAAAGTTGAGTATCAAATGCTCAACCTTGACAAGGTGATTTACCACCACACTCACAACTCTGGAAACCAAAGGTTTCATACACTGCATGAGTATCTGGCCTCCATCCCACTGTGTTTCTGATCCAAGATTAGAAGCACCCTGTTGGTTCATACATTTACTTGGATGGAGCAGGACAAAGTGCCACAGCGAAAACATCATTTAAAAAAATCTCCAGTCTTTTATTTATATTGCATTAGTTCCTCTAATCATTTTGTGCATATTAGAAATAGTGATAAAAGCCAGGCCTAGTGGTATGTGCTTATAGTGCTAGCTACTTGAGAAGCTGAGGCAGAAAGATCACTTGAGTCCAGGAGTTTAAGACTAGCCTTGGCAAAATAGCAAGACCCTATCTTTTGAAGAAAAAAAAGATATATAAATGCAATGTACTTCAATTTCAATAGAATGGAATTATTTCTTTAAGAGGTTTACTTTCAGATTTTAATATTTACTTAATTTAAAAAAACCCTTTCAGTTTTCACCTTTACTAGATATTAAGGTTCTCCTGAGTATTTTTGGAAATGTAAAAAGGACAGTTATTGTAGCTTCCCTTTGAAATATATGCAAATACATTAAAAAATCAAGTCAACATTCATAGAGAAAACGTATTGTGTAATTTACATAGAATTATCTTTGGGAAAGGTTTTAAATTCAATACCACTTTGATTTTTTTTTTTTTTTTAGTACCGGGGATCAAAC
>NW_022900945.1:33085449-33091039 GCF_012274545.1 Fukomys damarensis
AATTAATACCCCCTTTTATTTTTTTTTTTTTTTAGTACCGGGGATCAAACTCAGGACCTTGTGCTTGCAAGGCAGGTGACAGCACCACTGGGCTAAATCCCTGGCCACACTTTGATTTTTATATGATTAAAATTAGTGCACAAAACTATACTTAGTCAGGCACTCAGTCAGGCATAGTAGCACACGCTTGTAATCCCAGCACTCAGGAGGCTGAGGCAGGAGGATTGCTAATGAATTTGAGGCCAGCCTAGGCTATCATACATAGAGAATTTGAAACCAGCCTGAACAACACAGCAAGACCCTATTTCAAAAACCAAAGCAGAAGAAACAAAAAAAACACCATACTCAAAATACAGGAAGCCATTGCCATTTCTGTATCCTTCCTTAATAGGTGTTCAGGGGTATTGTTTTCCCTCTTATGTTGTTTTGTCTTTTAAAGGAAGATCACGTCTTTTATTCTAGTCATCTGAGTTTAGGTTTAAACCTCCCCCAGGAAGTTTTCCTAATATTCTGTTTACTATAGCTGGATGCTCTATTTCATATGATAACTATCTTTACATAATGAGAAAAGCTATGGCAACCCCTCCATTCATTAGAAAATACAGGTTTTTTTTTGTTTTTGTTTTTACTTGCTAAATGACAGTTATTTAGAGTACAGCATGCTTTTCCCAAATTAAGACTGAAAAATCATTTCTAATGACCTTCTAATTGCTGATCAATTCCAGTAGGCTATAAAATAAATGGCTTTCATAAAATGGTCTCATGTCTGTACTGCCAAAGGTCTGGGGAAATGATGATGTGCCAAAAGTGACAACTAGTCAGACACAGAGGCAGGCACCAGGAAACCCAGCCACCAGGGCTAAGGTGGGAGGGCTCCTTAAGCTTGCAAGTTCAAAACCAGATTGAGTGAAACCAGACACAGTGAAATCCCTTAAAAAACAAACAAACAAAAAAAAAAAACTAATCAGTATGAAATCTAAAGGTCAGGGTACATTTTAATTCTTAACTAAATATACTAACCTTTTGGTCCTAAAACACACATATTTAATAATAGAAACAGAAAAAAGACTTACACTATTTTACCATATGGTGACCTAAATATTTAAGCTATTGGAAGATTGAAATTCTATGGGGAAACACAGCGAGAATTACGTGACAGGGTGGAGCCTGAAGGTGTTTTGTTTTCTGCCATCTCCTCAGAAATCTCCTCAGTTCTGTCTGACCACGGAGCAAGTGCAAGTTCCCAGGTAGCTGTAACTTTCTAAACAGAAGTCTTAAAAGATGAAGAAAGAGTTGCTCTTCTCTTTGGCAAGGGTGCAATCTGTTATTTAGAAATTGCCCCGTTCCAGATTTGGTTGGGTAAATTCTGCTGGTGATTTTAATTTTTGGATACTGGATATTTCTATACTTTTCTAGGTTTGAAAAGTTTTCCATTATTTATTTGAATGCATTTCCTATCCTTCTGTCTTTCTTAAATCACTCTTGAACCTCAATAACACAAATACTTGCAGTCTTTTAGTATTGTCCCAAAGTTCCCATAAGATTTCTTCCTTCTTCCTGACTCTTCATTTCTCCTGACTGAATTTCCAAATGATCTATTTTTTGAGTTTTCTGATTCTTTACTCTGTCTGAGTTTGGGGTAGTGTTAGTGAAAGCAGTCCCTTGCCCACAGAGTCTCATACCTGGGCCAAACCTCATAGCTATTGAAACCTTTTACTGTGCTTTTAATTTCACTGAGTGTACTTCTTGGCTCAAGAATTAGATTTTTACAGCTGGGCATTGCGGCACAGGCCTATAATCCCAGCACTCTGGAGGCCGAGACAGGAGAATTGCCATGCGTTTGTGGCTGGCCTGGGCTACACAGTGAGACCACCCTCCATATACAAAAGAATGTTATTTGTAAAAAAATTGTTTCCATCTCTTCCCGTTTCTCTACTAGAGTATTGAAACACGCCTCTCTGTCCTTCAAGCTTGTTGACTTTCCTTAAGACAGTTGCTTTAAATTCTTTGAGAATCCTTCCACTCTAATTGCTATCTGGTTAGTTTCTAGAGGTTCATTCTGACTACAGGTGAGGTGGTACTTTTCAGAAGCCCCTAATGCTTGTTGGTGTGTGGCGTCTAGGCACCGAAGGATTAATTATTTACTACAGTCTTCCTAATGAAGCCTACTTCATGCCTGTCTTTCCAGAAATACTAAGTCAGCTGCTTATTTTTTCTTAGCCTATAGTCATATTCACTGTTTCTACCAGATAGCACACACACCCAGATTTGCCAGGAGTCTGCTATTGGTATGCTGCTACTGTTTCATTGCTACATTGCAACCCAAGCCCAGGTTTTCCCCAAATATACTGAAGGTATATTGTTTGGAATGAATCTGGTAAAGCATACTCTGTTCCCATAAGCATCTACCTGGGACCAGGGTTAGCCCAAACTAACCTGTGGTCAGGCACTGTGGAATTGTGCCAAGTTCTGGATAGAACCAGCCCCACAATTGTTTGCTTACATGTGTGGCCACCAATTTGGCCAATTCGTGTCACAGTCCAACCCACAGCCCCCTGAAAACAGCAGAGCTTTGAGGAGGACCAAGGCCTACACTGCTATGTGCTGTCTGTTGCTGAGCTGGATTTATGGCCCGAGAGTGTTACAGGCACCCACAGCTGATGCTGACTGGAAGAAAATACTGTTAGACAGGGGCCATATGTCTCCTCTTGGCAGCAAGACTGTTCCAGAGCCTCCACCCACAGGTGGACCTGCACACAGGAACCAGCAAGGTCTGACCAGTATTAGATTTCACCAGTCCGGTATGTTCCAGGGTAAAGTTCTAAGCCTACCACCTTATCCCATCTTTAGTGCTTGGGTCTTGCTCTGCACTGTGCTGCCTGAGTTTGGGGTAGTGTTAGTGAAAGCAGTCCCTTGCTACAGAGTCTCATAGCTGGGTCAAGCCTCATAGCTACAGGGTCCTGCAAACTACCCTTGACACAGGTAGCATGGACATAGCCCAATAGTTGAATCAGTCCTACCTGGACATATGCATTTTCCTGGTACTGTAGAAGAGCCCCACCTGTGAACCAAGCAATAGCTGTTCTGCCTGAAGCCCTTGCCACTGTAGCTGATGCCATGCTTGATCTCACCTGAGCCTTATGACTGCAGAGACCTTTGTAGTCTCGGGATAGGGGTGAGTATTCCCTAGGACCACTCTGAGGTGGCAGTTATCCTGGGAAAAACCCAAGTCTGTCCCATTTGCACAGAACTCTGCCTGATGGCACAACAAATCCAAGTTTGTGACCCCTGGCCTGCATCCAAGACCTTTGGTTTCCATCTAGTCCTGATTCTTATGTGGCATGGCTTGCACTGAGCTCTAAGACAAAGCCCCATTCTGGCTTTTGTGCTGTGCTCCAAAGTAGGTGGTGTCCTGGTCCCTTCTCTGCTGCCTGAGGTTGGAGTGGGCAGTGATGGTCAGTGGCCTGGGCTAAAGCAGTTCTAGTGGCTCTGTTTGCAGTGTTGCCCTAGCAACAGGATTATGGAGCTCTGTCAGGCATCCTCCATGGTTGGCCTGGTGCTAGCTTTCATGTCAAAGGTGTGGACCTAATTCCATCTTCTCCAAAGCAGGATGCATCTCTATATACTGAATTGATTGGAGTTGGAGGAGAGTTGATGTAGGTAACTCTTTCCTTCCATCCTTCTTCAATGTGTCTTCACTTTTCCTCATACTAAAGCAGATACTATGGTTTCTCACCTGGTTTCCTGAGCTGTCCAACTTGAGCTATGGGGAGATAATTGCTAGAGTATCTTAGCCACAGTCTTGTCCCACCCTGGACATAAACTACTTTTTTTCTTTTTTAATCTTCCCAGAAATTCTACAGATCCACATTCTTGGCCCATATTGTTAAATGAGGCTGACTTACTCCCAGGTTCCAAAGGCCACCGTAAGATTCCACTGTGACCAATTAGGATATTATATCCTCCTTCACAAATTGATGGGCATTTGAACAAAGCCAGAACAATCAAAACTATTCTTGGGAATTTGATTGTAAAGAGAATGTGAGTTCTGAGGAATAACATATATCTGGGGATCTGGTAAGCATCTTTGTTACCTTATTGGGTAAGGCTACCTGTGGGGGGATTGAGATTGAGATTTTATTTTGTTAAACCTTTGGGTCCAGCCATACCTGAAACAAATCTGAATATTTCAGTAATACAAACCAAATTCCTGTTGCAGTATAATCCAGTCAGAATTAGGCTTACCTCAGTGTGTCTCAGTTGGCACTTGAATGGAAACACATTAAGAAATTTCTTTATGTCTTACAGTCTTTAACCCAAAATGGAGAAAATTCTTTCTGTGACAGAGATTCACAATTGTCTCATAATATCCATTTGCTCCTTTACCTATAGTAACATACATTTACCCAAGCACATGTCCTCCAATTTCTTAGCCTCCCTTGCAGCTAGGTGTGGTGATGTAGTCATGGAGATTAAGGGGAAGTGTCTCACAACAGCTTCTGGAAACCTTCCTTAAGCAACAATTCACTCTTTCCTCCATGGAGTGTAAATATGGCTAGTGCTTCCTCCTGAACAGTGATGACAGGTGTGACCCCACAAAAGAATAGCAGAACAGAAAGCTGGGAGGACCCTGGGTCCATTACAACTTAATGGACCTGAGACTTCTTTTGCATGAGAGAGATACTCAGTTGGTGTTTGTTTAAGAAAGTATCAGTCTGTTTAGGTGCAGCCAAACCTAATTCTAACTGATATACTTATTCCAAAATGTTGTCACGATGATTAATGAAACACAGGGGTAGCACATGGTGCCTGTTACAATAACATGGGTTTCCTTTGTGATTGTTCGTACCTATTTAGGGCCTAGCAGCTTACTTATGTTCATATGTCCAATTTGCTCTTCATGACCAACAAGTGGGTAAAATTACAGGAAATTTGGAGTTCTTTTCTATCAAAATTAAGACCTCTATAAAGATGTTTCATTTTCTCTTGTCTTCTTCTACAACTAGAAAACAACTTAATGGAACATCTTGTCTTAAACATACACCTAGGTAATTGTAGGAGGACTTCACTATGGAGGAACTGTGTTAGATGACAGGAATCATAGTGCAAGGGCAGCGATATGATGCAGGGTTTAAGAGGATGGCTTTGAACACAGCTCTTCTTTTGTACCCTATCGCTGGCACCTATGTGGGGCCGGGAGCAGGCTACTTATCCTCTCTCAGACTTTGCTTCCTCTTCATTAAAATAAAAGAATACAGAGTTTCATCATGGCCAACCGGTAGCAGTGGGATGGGTGGAAGTTTCCTAAGATGTTTCAACCTTCTCACAGGTTCCCCCATTATCCAATTATCTCCTTTTGCATTCCTTCCTACTCCCACAAATATTCTCTCAAATCTCCACTCCACCGGCCTTCCACTTTAGTTATAATAACAATAATATTGACAGAGTATGATCTCTTTTAGCTTTCATTTTTTTCTTTATCTTTCTCTTCTTTCTGATTTATTCCCCTTCCTTTTTGTTTCCCCACCTATCATATCCCAGCCTGACAGCAGTATTTTATTACAGTCTTTTTTTTTTCTTTTTTTTTTTT
>NW_022900945.1:33091182-33126001 GCF_012274545.1 Fukomys damarensis
TTTTGTACCAGGGATTGAACTCAGGTCCTTACACTTGCAAGGCAGTGATGGTGCTACTAAGCTAGATCCCTGGCCCAACAGTCTTTTATGTCATTGAAGAAAAGCTGAATGTATGACAAGGTAAAAGAAGAATCCAAAAACACAGGTCAGGAAGGTGTTCAGCTAACTCAAAGGTGGTATAGCCAAATAGAAAATGGACTTAATTGATACAATTTATCAGTGAGTTTAAACAAGACACAAATACAAGCTGGGTGAGCTATCTGAGACAATCAAAGATATGAATGACCAGTTCAGTAAAGGATTAGACTGCACAAAAAGATATCAAATATAAATGCAGGATATAAAAAATGTACTGAAGGCATGGACAGCAGAAAAGGCTAATAGGAGAAGACAGTCTCACAACTAGAAGATGGGTTTGATGCAGGTGACCACGTACTCAGTGATGCCTTAGACAACAAAAAGAAATCATGGAAAATGGATCAAACAGCTGCTTGATGACTCAAAGAGAAGTAACCTAAAAATAATAAGAGTTAAAGAAAAATTAGAGGATGGCACAACATGAATAAAATATTTACAAAAATCATAGACAAAAAAATTTCCAAGTATAAGGAAAGAATTTCACCTACAGGTAAATGGGGAATATAAACCCCCTATAACCAAGTCAAAAAAGATCCTCTCCTAATACATCATAGTTGAGATTCTAGAAGTCCAACACAAGGACAGCTTTTTTTTTTTGTACTGGGGATCAAACTTGGGCCCTTGTGCTTGCAAGGAAGGTTGTGGAACCACTGAGCTAAATCCCCAGCCCAAGAATTAAAAGATATTAGAGAAAAACAACATATAACTTATAAAGATAAACCAATTAGAATTATAGAAGATTTCTTAACATGAACCTTAAAGGCCAGAAGATCTTGGAATGAGGTCTTTCAAGCCCTAAAAGAAAACAATTTTCAACCCAGATTAATATATTCTGCAAAACTATCTTTCAAAATTGGTGGAGGAATAAGGAATTTCAAATGACAAAGAGCACCTTAAGGAATCCATGAAATTCATGATCACAAAACCAGCACTATGAAAAAGACAAAGTTATTCAAGACAGAGAAAATAAGCTGATCAATAGAGAGTCTAAAGACATGAATACATGAAGCAGGATAAGGATATGCAGTCAAGCAAACTGAAAATAAAGGAATCAGCAGCAGAAAAACAATGTAACGACAGGAATCACTCAATGCCTTTCTGTGTCCCTGGATTCAACCTCTAGTACAGATTAAAAAAAAAAATAAGAGCGAGAGAGAGTAGAGAGAGAGAGAGAGAGAGAGAGAGAGAGAGAGAGAGAGAGAGAGAGTATTCTAGTGAAGATGTGTTAGTGAAAGATTTGAATTTTTGGCTCCTTTGTTTTAATTTCAAACTCTAGGAATGTAGGAAGTGCTTTGCCCAGCTTCCAGCCTTGGAAGTGGAAAGCCCACTAGATCAATAGTGCAGCAAAAGCCATGCTCCTGACTCTCTAACCTCCTCAGGAAGCCCTTCTACCCTGAAGGTCCTACACAGAACAGGACATTGATCCTGTGCTGAATTCTCAATGATGGCACTAACGAGATGATAATGGCAGGGATTTGGGACTGGATAGCTCAAGGCTTGCTTTGGAAATACAGAGAATATTATGAGCCAATGACCTTCAGAAAATAAAAGATTTACATGTGTTTCAGGACTCCCTTCTTCCAATTTTCATGTTAAATGAGGGGTAAATTTTTACTGATAATGTCATTCTTTATTTGAAATTTTGCAAGTGCAATTACTCCATCACTTGTTGTGTGAGTAGGAGATAGTTAATCTCAGGAAAATAACATTCCCACCCTGTGTTCCATACTTGGCTCACAACTTCCAGCAGAGCATAGGCAGAGATCATAAGATACAGCAAGAAAGTAAATACTGGATTCAGGTAAATAGGATCAGAAATCACATAAGACATTTCAAAAGAGGCTGGATTTAAAATGTTGCAATAAGATCGGCAGCAAAATATAGCCTCTCTGGGATCTAGAATTGAGAGACCTGAAAAACGGTTTGGGGAAGACAGAAAAAACAAAACAACAACAAATAGAGCTCCAGGAATTGGGAGGGAGATGACAGGGAAACTAGAAACTACAGAGAAGCTGGAGAAACACAGCACAATGCAGAGAAAAGGGTGAGCAGTCTGGAAATCTGACCTCAGCTCCCAGGGAGAGGAACATTTTCCATTGACAGAGGTAAGCCTGGACAGCATCAGCAGATCCAAGGAGAAACAGTGGATGGCTCTGGCAGTCCTAGCCCAAGGAAAAACCATGGCTGTTGTAAACTGCAAAAACAGCATGGGGTTCTACAGTGAGAATGAGTCCTTCTCCATGGCAAACTAGAGTTAGAGAAGAAACCCATTGCAGTGCCTGTCATATTGGAGAGTGTTTATCAGGAGCCATTTTCAGAAGGGGTGAATTGTTTAAGAATGACCATAGTTTAGGACTTTTAGTGTCACCCTATCACAGTGACGGGTGGCCACAAGAGAGCTGTGGAGAGGGCCCTAGCTAGACATAGACTCCCGGAGAAATTTAAATTCAAGCCAGGAAGGACAAGGAGGTCCTGCCCTCCACATTGAGAAGTAAGGCTGGTCATGAGTGGCTTTTGGAAGGGGCTGAGTCTGAAAGTGCTGGCATTAAGTCCAGCAGACTCCTTGACCTCTCCCCACTCTGCCATCTACATTTAATACACAGCTGAGTGGTTTGTTTGCTTTTCCCATCTACAAGGCTGATCAGGGATTTACCTTGGTTGGACAGTTGCCACAGTTCAGGGTATAGAGACACAGGGGGTTCTGAGTATATGGAGGGCACCCTGCAAACTCACAGGCTGTAAATCTAGGCAGAAAAATCCATGGCCCAGGGTAAGGGAAGGACATGGAAATATAGCTTAAATGTAGAGTGAATATAGCATAGGGTGGAAACCATCAATTCAACCCGCTCCAAAGGAAAAGGGGAACAGGATTCAGCATTCACACATAGAAAACTTGAACATGGAAACAAAGCAAAACAGACCTAGGTGGTGAGTCACTATCTTCCCCACCCCAGCACCATTTCTGAAAGATTCTAATACTACAGACCCCTGGAAGGAAACCACTCATTTAAAAACATGGAAGAATTTTTTTCTTGGACTCATTTCTCTTTTCTTCATTGATTTTTTTGGAACTAATATTTTTAATCTTACTGAGTTTATTGGTACTTTTTAAGTATACCATAGAGTTACATTCATCATTGGGATCTTGTACCCTTACATGACAGAGATCTTGGTTCTCATTTTTCCCCCCTACCCCTGCTCTCCCTTCACCCCCGTCCCCTATTTACAAAAACTTTGTTTCCATTTTTTAATTTTCTTTCTTTCTTTTTCTTTCTTTCCTTTCTTTTTGTTCTCTGCTTTTTCTCTTTTCTCCTTTTGTTTGTTCTTTTCTGTCACTTTTATCTAATTCTGTTAATTTTCTTTTACTCCTTAATACAACCCTTTATTTCACATTTATCTCACTATTCTCATTTCCATTTATTTTTCAAATTTTACTTCTTTCATTTTCTCATTTTCCTCCTCTCTACCTATACAAGTATTACTATTAAGCTTTATTAATCTTTAAATATTTAGCAGACTATGCTATTATTAATTTTTCTATTATCAATGGTGGCATAGATATTTACTGTACATCAATATGCAGCTTGTCTTTGTGCCTATATGATAATTACAGATCTTTTTTCTATTGCTAAGCTTGGTAGAGTGGCAGCTTTTATTGATCTTATCCAGTTTATCTTTTACTCTAATGTGGCTGATTTTTGTTGCTATTGCTAGAGTGGGAGAATTGTTGCTATTAACAGGATTTTTTTTTAATGCCAATATTTTGTTTGTTTTTGGATCATCATCAACACTGTGGTTCATTTTAGAGACCTGTGTACTGGGCCAATAGTATATCATTCTCCTTTCACCAAATTTTGAAAGTGGTTAGATCTTGGGACACTGGAAAAGGCCTGTAGTTAGCCATAACTAGACCACATCACTAGAAAACACACTAACAAAGGGATCTCCATACTAACAACAAAATATTTTTACTATAGTTGACCCACAACCCTCAGAAAAAAAAAAGAACTGTCTGAGGGTTAGAGAGGAGGCCATTTCCAAGGTTGAGACTGAAAATAACCCATACCTGTCTCTGTTGTGATTCTTAGTTGTGAATTTTCAAAATCTGGAGTTGAAATCTTGGAGCATCTGAATTTCTATTGCTCAGAACTCTATTTTCCAGCAGTGGAGGTTTGAAGGCTCTGAGTCTTCAACAAGTTCTTGCTGTCCTCGTGGCTTCCAGGAAGCAACCCTGTGAGGGTTCAAGCTCCTCAAAGGAAACAAGCTACTCTCACATCCTGCAAGGTGTGCTCCTAAATGCTAATTACATAAGTTGATGCCATTTCTGTTCCACAAGTATCAAAAGAAGGAGCAGATCACCATGGAAGAAATGCTGCACAGTTTACCCCCATGATTACTGTAAGGGCTTCTGTCTGAACTTTTGGAAACTGTGAGTCCATGCATCTGGGCTTTGGCATTGATACCAGGGAAGTGGATGGCTCTGGAAACACACATGAGCCCCATTCTGGGTTGCATGTACAATGAGATACTAGATGGTGATGATAAAAAACATCACTGACAGAATCGACATCATATTTGTCCTGTCTCTAATCTTCATGGAGGGGAACCGTATGACTGAGGAGGACCTAACCCAAAATGTGGAAAGATGGGAGATGTTAGCTCAGTTGAAACACACTCATTTTGTGGAAGTATGGAAATTCATCACCAAGGATCTGGTATGGGGAGAGTACCTGAAGTACCAGCAGATTCCTAATGATGATCCTGTTCATTATGAGTTCCTGTGGGACCCACAGACCCATGCTGAAACCAGCAAGATGAAAGTCCTAATGCATGTGGCCCAGTTTAATAGAGCAGATCTCAAGTCTTACCCAGAACTATATGAAGAAGCTTTGGAAGCAGAAATAGGCATAGAGTCAGAGTCCCTGAGGGAGAGGTGATATTGCATAGCCATGTCACTGACTTTATTCACACTGCAGAAGAAATGAGGCCCATTTTCAGTCTCTGTGGAGAGCAGGCAGTTTTCTAAGTAGAGAAGGGCCAAGGGAGAGGTAAAATACTATGCGTAACATCATGCTGTCTCTTCTATTTGGGTTAATTGAAAATAGATAGGGTTTTATTTGTGGCTTTTTGAAGTATTGTTCCTTTTTAGGGGAGATTGAGAGGAATGGTATTGATCTCCCATATATCTTTATATGTGATGTTTTTTGTGATGTTGATGCTTGTGTTTTTTGAAGGAAATGTGATTTTGAGCGACGCTGATCACAAATGGAGTATCTTTTCCATTCTGAATGTAAGAGTCTTTCCTATTGTATCTTACAAACAGGAAAACCATTGTTTATTTATGATAAAATGAGTGGAATAGGAATTTCCCTGGAAATCGTAAGAAGTTTACATCAAGTTGGATGTACCCTAGAAATAGTAATAAGGATGAAAATCAAATCTTGGCTTATTTCTTTTCCCTGGTTGATCTATATTATTAAAAATATATTTATTGCATACCTGAAAATAAAAAGCAAACAAGAAAGAGAAACATGAGAAGACAAGGCAACAAAATGCCTGCTGCAAAAACTCTAAACTCCCAAAGATAATCCATGAGGGCACTGGGTGTGGGGTGGGGATTAAAAGCCACATAGCTGAATTATTTGAAATGATGAAAGAGATTTTAAAAATGGACAAATGGGCCAGGGATTTAGCTCAGTGGTGCTGTCACCTGCCTCCCAAGCACAAAATCCTGAGTTTGATCCCTGGTACCAAAAAAAAAATATCAATAAATTAATTAAAAATAGACCAATAATGTACTTGGTGAGCTCCAGGAAGATCTAGCTAAACAGATAATGGACCTAGAAAACTAACAGAAAGCACTAATATTAAGCTAGCTAAGCTAAACAAAGTGCTACAAAACATGGATGACCAATTTAGCAAAGAATTAGAATCTATTAAAAGATAACGAAGAGAAATCTAGGGGATAAAAAATTATGTTGAAAGTATGAGCAGGAGAAGAGACCAAGGTAAAGGCAAATTGTCAGAAGTAGAGGTAGAACTGATGCAGATAACCATATATTCAACAAGAGAAGATGAAAAATGGACCCAACAGCTGCTAGATGATGCAAAAAGACCAATGTAAGATTAATTTAAAAATCAGAAAACAAAAATGGTATAAAATACATTTATAGAGATAATAGCAGAACATTCCCCAAATATAGTGAAAGAATTTAATATACAGATAAGTGTGGCATACAGAATCCCAAGTAGCCAAAGTCAAAAAAGAATTCCACAACACATCAGTCAAAATCCCAGACATTCAACACAAGGACAGAATCTTAAAAGCTGTTACACAATAGCAATATATAACATTTAAAGGTAAATCTATTGGAATCACAGCAAATTTTGCAGCACAAACTTTAAAGGCTATGAGACCTTAGAGTAAGGTGTTTTGAGCACACACACACACACACACACACACACACACACACACACAAAACAAACAAAAAAACTTTCCCACCCAGACTGATATATACTGCAAAACTATCATTCAAATTTTATGGAAAAATAAGATGTTTCCATGAAAGAGCATCATAAGAAATTCATAATAAAAATTAGCACTCCAAAAATTCTCATTTATGTGCTAGAAAGAGACAAAGAAGCCAACAATACCAAAGATCAACTGGAATGAATATACCAGGTAGGGTGAGCAGTTGAGTAGAGGGAAAAAATGGAATCAGCAATAGGAAAATAAAGCAATGATTGAAATAAAACTTTTCAGTAATTCTTCTCAATGTGAGTGTTTTCAATTTCTCAAATAAAAAACACAGATTAACAGAATAGAGCAAGAAACAAAGTCCAGTGGTATGCTGTATATAAGAAATACATGTAGGGGTCAGGGATTTAGCTCAGTGGTGCCTCCACCTGCCTCATATACGCAAGGTCCCAAGTTCGATCCCAGGTACATAAGCAACAAAACAAAACAACAACCACAAAAACATGTAACTCTAAAAGAATTCATAGACCAAAAATCAAAGGATGAAAAGATATCTGAAAATAGGCAGGAACATTCTATTTTCAGACAAAGTGTACCTTAAGACTAAACTGATCAGATGAAGCAAAGAAGGTCACTACTATATTTGATCTTAGCCAAAAGGCCAAGAAGCAATAAGGTCACTATGTATTGGCTAAGGAAACAATTCAGCAGAAAGAGAACACAAAAACAAAATAAATTATATATATGTATATACATACACACACACACACACACACAAACACTACTACTACTACTACTACTACTACTACTACTACTACTGGACACAAAAGATCAGTTACTGAAGGATCTCAATACCCCACAATCACACATAGATCAAATAAACAAAAATATCAACAAAGAAACGTATGAACCAAACCTTCAAACAAATGGACTTAACAAATATCTTCTGAATGATCCACTCAACAACTGAGTACACATTCTCCTCAATAACATGTGAACTTTCTCCAAAATAGACCATATACAAGTCCATAAAGCATTCTTAAATAAATACAAAAGAATTGATATTATCCCATCATATAGCCAGATCATAACGCAATGAAACTAGAAATCAAGGGCAAAAGAATCCATAGAGATCACACAAACATATGAAGACTAAACAATATACTCTTGAATGATCAGTGGGTCATAGAAGAAATCAAGGAAGAAATTAGATACTGCCTACATACCAGAGTTTATGGGAAAAAATAAAAGCAGTCCTAAAAGGGAAGTTTACTGTTGTGAATGCCCATATTAGAAAATAGAGTAATCCCAAATAAGTAACCTAATGATGCACCTCAAGGTCCTAGAAAAACAATCCAAAGCTAGTAGAAGGAAGGAAATTATAAATATCAGAGCAGAAATTAATGAAATCAAGACTGAAAAACAATACTAAGAATCAATGAATGGATGCTCTCATTCTTCAAAATGAAAAATAGAATAGATAAACCCTTAGCCAATTTTACTTAAAAAAGGAAAAACCCATATCAAAGTAACTAGAAATGAAAAATGTGAAATCATAGTGAATAGTGCTGAAATCCAGAAAAATTATCGGTCATTACTTAAAAATCCTATACTCCAATAAATTGGAGAACCCAGAATAATTGGATGGATTCCTAGATACATATGATTACCAAAACTGAATCAAGTAGACATAAAAACCTTGAATAATCCAATAAAAGGCAATAAAATGGAAGTAGTAATAAAAAAACCTTACCAACTAAGAAAAGCCTAGAACTTGATGGATTCACCACTGAATTCTACAAGAACTTCAAAGATCTAATGCCAATATTCTTCAAACTCTTTAATGAAAGGGCAGGAATACTCCCAAAGTCACTGCCAGAAGCCAGCATTACCCTGATTCCAAAACTAGACAAAGACACAACTAAAAAAGAATACTATAGGCAAATTTATTTTATGAATACAGACACAAAAATCCTGAGTAAGACACTGGCAAACAGAATACTCACTCAACAAATAATCAAAAATTACCAATTATGACCAAATGGGTTTCATCCCAGAGATGCAAGGATGGTTCAACATGCACATATCAATAAATGTAAATATACCACATAAAAAGAAGCAAGGACAAAAGTCACACAATCATCTCAAAAGATGCAGAAAAAGCCTATGACAAAATCCAACATCCATTTATAATAAGATAAACTTTGAATAGTTATAGAAGGACCTCATCACAATCTGATGCAAGATGTGACAAGCCTACTGCCAACATCAGATTAAGTGGTAAAATGTGGAAATCTTTCCCCCTAAAATCAAGAAAAAGACCAGGATGTCCACTACCACCACTTCTGTTCAATATGGTACTTGAAACTTAGCCAGAGGAATGAGGTAAGAAGGAAATAAAGGGATACATATAAGAGGAGAAGTCAAATTACCATTATTTGCAATGATACAGTCCTCTATGTAGAAGAACCTGCCTCTCCCCAAAAAATTCACCAAAAGACTACTAGAATAACCAAATTCAGCAATGCAGCAGGACAGAAAATCAACACACAGAAAAATTAATAGAATTTCTTTATGTAAATGATGAACTCACCGAGAAAGAAATTAGGAAAACAATACTTTTCAGAACAACATCAAGAAAGGTTAAATTCCAGGGCCAGGGATTTAGCTCAGTGGTTCCACTGCCTGCCTTGCAAACACAAGGTCCTGAGTTCAATCCCTAGCATACACACACACACACACACACACACACACACACACAAATTCACTTTCTAGGAATTTAAGTGAAAGATTTCTACAACAAAAACATTAGTACTCTGACAAACGAGATTGAACAGGATATCAGAAAATGGAAAGATGTCCCCTGTTCCTGGATAGGCAGAACCAATGTTTTTGAAAGGGCCATACTTTCAAAAATTGGATATGCAGATTTAATGCAACCTCAATCAAAATACCAAGTATCCATTAGACAAACTAGTGAAAACAATCCTAAAATTCATGAGAAACCAGAAGAGACCCAGAATAGCAAAAGCAATCTCGCCATAAGAGCAAAGCAGGAAAAATCATAGTTCCAGATTTAAAGTTATATTACAAAACTACAATGATATAAACAGCATGGTACTGACACAAAGGCATGGATCAATGGAACAGAATAGAGAATGCAGAAACAACTCCAGGTACATTTAATGTGCCTAACTGATCTTTGACCAAGGGGTGAGATATAACACTGGAGAAAAGATAGCCTCTTTAACAAATGGTGCTGGGAAAACTGGCTATCCACACACAGAAGATTGAATTTAGATCCACAGGACTCACCATGTACCAAAGTACAATCAAAATGGATCAAAGATTTAAATACTGAAACAGAATTAATCTACTGGAAGATAAAATAAATAAAACTCTTGCAGACATAGGTGCAGGCAAGGACTTTCTATACAGAAGTGCAATTGTACATGAAATAACATCAAATATCAACAAAAAGTTTCTGTATGACAAAGTAAACAACCAACAGAATAAAGAGACAACAAACATAGGGGAAAAAATTCTGTTTGCTACTCCTCTGACAGAAGACTAATATCTACAATATTTAAAGAACTCAAAAAAAATTAGGTCCTTCAAATAAAAGACCCAGTTGAAAAATGGGCAACTGAAATAAAGACACTATTCAGAAGAAATACAAATGACCCATAAGTACATTTTTTAAAATGTTCAACATGTCTGGCCATTAGAGCAATGAAAATTAAAATAATACTAAGATTCTACTTTACTCCAGAAAGAATGGCTATCATTAAGAAATCAGCCAGGGATTTAGCTTAGTGGTGCCACTGCTGGCCTTGCAAGTGCAATGTCCCAAGTCTGATCCCTGGTACCAAAAAAAGAAAAAAAGCCAATAAATCAAATAATAACAAGTACTGGCAAGGCTGTGGGCTAAAAGGAACCCTTCTACATTGCTGGGAATGTAAACTAGTACAAGCACTATTGGAATGGAGGTTCCTTAAAAAACTAAAATAGAAATTCCAGGGCTGGGGATTTAGCTCAGTGGTTTTGCTGCCTGCCTTGCAAGCACCAGGACCCAAGTTCAATCCCTGGTACAAAAAAACAAAAACAAAACACAGAAAAAGAAATTCTACTCACCCCACCTATTTCTCTTCTATGTATCTTCCCAAAAGATTTAAAGATATATTACAGTGACACATGCATATCCATGATTATTGCAGCAAGTCATGACAGCTAAATTTTGGAAGCAGCCTATATGTGCATTAACTGGTGAACGGATAAAGAAAATGTGGTATTTAGACATGATGGAGTATTACTCTGCTATAAAAAGGATACACTTGAGTCATGTGTAGGAAAATGGATGTATCTGAGACCATAACGTTACATGAAATAAATCAGACAGAGGTTAAACGTCATGTGGTTTTTTTCTATGAGAAACCAAAGGAGCAAAATTTAAGAGATCATCAGAAACAGAGACAGATCTTTTGCAAATGGGAAGAAGACCAAGAAATGGAGAGAGAGGGGGAATTTGCTACACAGAAGTGAAATTATATTTTTGTTTTTATGATTATTTAAAATCTCTTTCATGAGATGGTAAGCCCAATTGAGGTAGGGACCAGGAGGGCAGGCACCTGTGTACGCAATGCTTAGGACCATGCTTAGGATAGTGTAGATGTTTAATATTTGAATACAAAATAAATATATACAATGGAATATTACAAAGTCATTTAAAAATATGACAATGTACAATTGTTTATTGACATTAAAGGTAGCAATATAATGATAAATTTTTAAAAATCAAATTATAAAACTGTAGTTATACTATGATCCCATTTTTATAAAAAATGTTTACAGATACATACATCCAAATATTAATAGTGGTAGGATTATGGAGGCTACTTTGTAACTCTCTATATAATCTGAATTTTTAAACTAACAGCATTTATTTATTACTTTGATTTAAAAATTTTTTCAGAAAATAATCAAGTAGACAGCAAAATGACCTCTTTTGAAAACTCACGAAACATCACTTGAACAACTAATTTTGGCATATTGTATTAAATAGTACAATATTAGAAGCAAGCTAGATTCCTGAATTCAAAATTAGATGCCGGATTAAACTCATCATGATGCTGTTTCTGATTACAGCAGCCCTTTTTAAAAAATGACCAACATAAAGTCTTCATTTCTGTATAAAATTTATTATTTAATTTTATGTCCATAATTATCCATAAGACTCTTCTCTCTTTTTTATTCATGTTCCTATTCAGAATATGAATAGACTTTTTTTTTCTTTCCTTATCCTATTTTTAGCAAAAGATCAAGAATATTCGAGGACAGTCAACTTCAAAATAGTCTTAGGCTGCTACATTTGAAATATTTCTCCTCAGTGAAGCAAGACTGCAAAGGTGAAGTTTTTCCCAAGAAAATGCCAACGACACATTACCAAAATTCTAAAAGAATATCCATTTTATACATATACTTTTAATACCCTTACTGGTTAGAAAACTAAGAACAATTTTCCCTTTTAAAAGACATGAATTTATTTAAATAAGACATTTATAGAGCACAGTCTCTAAATGCAGCAAGAATATACTCCTTGGGTATCCTAACAGATAAGTATAATTGCACTTATTTTATATAACAATTGGCATAACTGTAGGGAAAGGAAATACTTTTGTATATGAACTCCTTTTCCAGACGGGTGCGGCGATACATGTCTGTAATCCCAGCACAGGAGATGCTGAGGCACGAGGATTGCTGTGGGTCTGAGGGCAGCCTGGGCTATGCAGTGAATTCAAGGCCAGTGAGGGCTACATAGGGAGATCCTGTCTCAAAAAAATTCCTTTTTCTCATTGAATTATAAATGTTTCACTAAATATTAGTTAAAATTTTAAAAAAGAGAAAGAAAGAAACAGAGAGAGAGAGAAAGTCTGTATGTATATGGCTGTCTTTTAGTAACAGTAACTTTGTTTTCCTGACAGTTTCAGTCCATCAATACAAAGACCAAAGCACCATATTAAGAAGTCACACTCTTGAGTTATGAAATGTGACAGTTCCAGGAGAACTGTTCCACCATTATTCATTTTCTCTAAAAGGTCTAACAAAATAGTGCTAAGTACTGTGCTTTAGAACCTTAATCATATAATACACATCATTTACAACACAAGTTACAAGAATATGTGCACCACAGCTAGGTTTTACATACTCTTTGGAAATTCAAAAAGTTCAAGAATGTCTTAATATTCATTTCAGATCTAGAAGCATAAAAGCTGGGTTTTCTAGGTAGGATTTCCACAAATTAGAGAAGCGAGCCATTGTAGCTCCGTCAATAATCCTGTGATCAGCGGACCAGCTCACATTCATTATCTGTGCTTTATATACTTCTCCTTTCTGGTTAAATCGAGGAAGGGCCTAGAAATAAGGAAAACAAACACAGAGTAAGTTTTCACTCGCTCAAAGCTCAGGCTCTGGTGAGTGGTGTAAGATCAGGCCAAGCCTCCTCCCGATGGCAGACAGCTGGTGGGCAAGCCAAAATGACTTTGGAAAATGATAGTTCCTAGTCCTCCCACCTTTGAGAGGAGAGGACATTCCTCAAGCTTTCCGTTTTCCTGAAAGAATCTCCTGGCCCCTAAACAGTTTCCACGCTGACATTAAATTTCATCTCAGATTTCAAATGTTAAACAATTATTCAATCAACACCTGTCATGTCCAAGGTACTCTTAGGGGTTTGGACAGAGACAGACAAGTAATACAATGAAGATATTAAGGCTCTTCACTGAGACAATGAGGGAACACACCACAGGGACACGGGGAAGAGGAGATGGAGGGCAGGGGTGACTGGGTGTCGGGCAACAGCAAAGCAGGAAGAGGAGCTGCCATGGTGTGTGGGGGTGAGGTTGAAGAGGGGTCACAGCCAAAGCAGAGCAACACAGCTGGGGTGAGGGCAAGTCACTGAGGACAATGCCTTTCAATCTATCTTTGGTAAAGGACCTTTTACAAAAAAAGCAACTTGAGGGCTGGGGATTTAGCTCCATGGTTCCACTGCCTACCAAGTAAAGCACAAGGTTCTGAGTTCGATCTCCAGTACCAAAAAAAGAAAAAGAAAAAAGAAAGAAAAGAAAAAGAAAAGAAAAGAAAAAGTAGTTTGAATCTATGTTGGAATATTTACAAAATATACTAAAAGTGAAACTATTAAAAATAGAAAAATATAAGCCCAACTTCTTAGTTGATTCAACAAACAAAATCACTCTGTCAAGCTGCTATGAAGTGTCTGAGTCCTACTCTGTATCTGTCCTTAACACCGTAGGGCCCGGATACAGCAATTACAGCACGATGTGGGTCCCTGATCAGGTGGAGCAGCATCTGTGCAAGTCTGGGTTGGCCACTGCAGCTGCCTTGTCTTAGATTCTGAGTAAGAGGAAAAGCCATGGAGGTGCCCGAGCCAAATGGCCATTCGCTGCAGCGGGGAGAAATAAGGATGAGTAGGCTGGGAGCTAGAGGGTGGTGAGGAAAGGACTCGTATGAGACTTAGTCATACAAACAGGGATTATGTGTTGGGAGTTGAAAAGTGAAGCTCTGTCTAGAGATAGGTATTAAACCTACTAGATTGGATAAAATAATGAAAAGAGTCAGAACTGAGCTCTGGGATGCTCCAATGTCTAGAAAGTGGGCAGATAGAGGGCAGGGCAAAGAAGACTCAGAGGGAAGAGGCAGTGAGTCAGGAGGACAATCAGTACAGCAAGACATTTTACAAGTCATCGTGAGAAAAGTTTTTCAAGGAGGTAGAACTGATCATCTGTGTCAAGTACAGCTAACAGGTCAAGAAAGAGAAGACTGGGACTGAGTACTAAGAAAGTTTAAATGAATCAGACAAATTGGCAAGGAGTTTAAGTTTTATAGTGAAAACAAAATAGCAAAGGAGAGATAAAATAGAGGCAGAAATGAATTAAATACTGTTTGTTCTTACCCAAAAAGGATTACATTTAGTCACAACTAAGGTTTATAGTCTAAACTGGGTGTGGTGGTCCATGCCTGTATTCCTAGCTATACAAGAGGCAGAGGCAGGAAGATTGCTTGAGCCCAGGAGTTCAAGACTAGCCAGAGCAACAAAGTGAGACCTCGTCTCAAAATGGAAAAAGTTTGATACTCTATAGAGTTCCCATACTTGTATTTTAAACAAGAACCCTAGTAACTAGGCAGCTAACAAACTATCTGCTAGAAGGCTTTGGATGTCACAGTAAAGTAGTAAACTCATGAACTCTATATCTAAGATGAAGAAATCTTTATTTTTAAATAGCTCTTCCAATGATTCTTTGAGCATAAGGTTTAGAGAAATGCTCTAAGATGCACTTCACGTAGTTATTAATAACAATTTGAATTGGTTTACTATTATTGGTATTTTTCAGTAAAGACACCAATTTTGATAGGAGCAGATTGAATGTATTTGTGGTTATCCATAAAGACTCACAACTGTGCCTGATATAATTATTAATGGTTGATCCGTACAGAAACAATCAGATCATCACCTTTCAGAAGAAAGAATTAACTTATTAGCCAAATTTCACAAACTCAAAACCTACAAGGCGAAGGGTAAACTTTAGGAATGAGTACTTCTATGTGTCCCTTCCCCAACTCACTTGTTTTTCGGTTATTTAATACACATACCTGGATTGACCCAAGGGCCCCAATTGCTACTTCAGGTGGCAATATCACTGCTTTGGCATAAGTACCACCAATCTGAACAAAAAAAGAAAGAAAAAAATTAAGTTTTCAGGGAGAACAGATGTAAATGACATTTTATATATCCAATTGAGCATATGATCAGAAATTTACCATATGGCTTATGAATTTGCACATCCTTACTCACCGATCCAATGTTGGAAAGAGTAAATGTTCCTCCAGTAAGGTCAGCAGTGCTGAGCTGACCCGAAGAACCCAGATCCTGGAGGCGGTTCAGTTCAGTGGCAATCTCAAATACAGAGGAGACCTGGACATTTTTCACATTAGGGACGATCAACCCCTGCTTAGTATCCATTGCTATCCCAATGTTATGAGAAGCCTAAGAAATAAAACCACTATCAAAAACCATTTTCATCAGACTGGCAATGATTCAAAGGATATTATTTTAAAACATTTTTTAGATTTTTTTTTTTTTTTACAAAGATGACCTTTTGCTGGTAGGAATATAGGGCAATCATACATTGTTAGAAGGAGCGTTGAGCAATTACAGACCTTGGGGAGAACATTTGACAATATGTATCAAAACTTATAAAACTGAATTCAAACCTTTACCACTTTTCTTGTTTAAATTATTCTCATTCTTAAAATTCCAGGAAATTAATTTTTTTTTTTTTTTTTGCACCAGGGATGGAACTCAGGTCCTTGCACTTGCGAGGCAGGTGGTAGAACCACTGAGCTAAATCCCTGGCCCAAGGAAATCAATTTTGAGAGAGCTGCTTCTTTGGGGGAGGGAAATTAGAATGGGTTTCTGTGTATTTCCATTATTTTAAGCAGAAAAACAAAAGGGCTTAAAATGGCAATTTAAGAATTGTTTTTTATTAGTATTTGCAGCACATGATTATATATCATGGGGAGTTGAAATGTGTACATAACACATTTTAATTTTTTCATCCCCTACCCCTCCCATCCTTCCCTGATCCTTCCAACTCTTGCTCTCTTTCCCATTTGCAAAACCTCTATTTGTTTTTTATCCTTCAATTCTTTAATTCCCCTTCCCATTTGAAAAAGATCTCCTACTTCGTATTATCTACTTTTTATTTTGATTTTTATGTATATTTTGAGTTCTTCACATGAGAAACTATGCAGTATTTATGCTTGTGTCAGATTTATTTCACTTAATATTATGGTCTCAAGTTATAACCATTTACCTATAAATGCCGTGAGTTTATCATTCTTTATGGCACCGTAGTACTCCATTGTGCATACATGCCACGTTTTCATTATCCATTCATCTGTTCATGGGCATGTAGGGAATTTCCAAGATTTATTGTGCTGCTATGAACATGGGTATGCAAGTGTAACTGTAATACGGTGACTTTAACTTTTAAGAAAATACCTACAAGGGAATAGCTAGGTCAAATGGAATTTCTGTTTTTAGTCTTTTTAATCAGTATGGAAATCTCCATTCTGATTTCCATAGTGGTTGTACGAGTTTACATTCCCACCAGCAACAGAGAAAGGTTCCTTTTTCCCTGTGGCCTCTCCAGCATTTGTTATTATTTGATTTCTTGACAATAGCCATTCCTTCCAGATTAAGATGGTATGCCAGAACGGCTTTAATTTGCACTGCTCTAATAGCCAGAGATGTTGAACATTTTTTCATGTATTTGTTTCGCATATTTTTTTCTTCTTCTAAGCAGCATCTCTTCACCCATTTTTTGGCTGGATCTTTTATTTTGAGGGAACCTAATTTTTTTGAGTTCTTTATTTATTCTAGATGTCAGTCTTCTGCCCAGGGCATAGCTGGCAAAAAAATTTTTCACATTCTATATGTTGTCCCTTCACTCTGTGGGCTGATTTCTGCTGTGCAGAAGCTTTTCAGCTTGACGCGATCCCATCAGTGTTATATTTCTTGTGCTGTCACATTTCTGTGCAAGAAGTCCCTGCCTATGCCTATGTCTTCAAGAGTTTTACTTATCTTTCAGCAAATCAAGTGCTTCTCTTTCAACATTTAGATTGTTGACCTGTTTTGATTTTAGTTTAGTACATGTGAGTGATATGGGTCTAGATTCAATCTTCTGCATGTGGGTATCCAATATTCCCAGCACCATTGATTATTTTTATTTATTTATTTTTTTGGTGTCAGGGATCAAACTCAGGATCTCGTGCTTGCCAGGAAGGTGTTATTACACTGAGCTACATTCCTGGCCCTGTCCTAGCACCATTTATTGAAGAGGCTATCTTTCCTCCAGTATAACATTTTGCCCCTTTGTCAAAGATCAAAGAGCTGAATGTGCCTGGGGTTGTTCCTGCTTCTTTTCTTCTGTTCCACTGATCCACATGTTTTTGTGCTAGTACTACACTATTTTTAATCATCATAGCTTTGTGATATAACTTCAAACCTGAGATTGTGATGTCTCCTGCTTTTTGTTACCCAGGATTGCTTTTGCTACCCTGGGTCTCTTCTGGTTCCACATACATTTTAGGATTGTTTTTCATAGATCTGTGAGGAATGCTATTGGTATTTTCATTGGTATGACATTAAGTCTATATAACAGTTTGGGAAGGATGGCCATTTTGGTTCTGCCTATCCAGGAGCAGGGGGCATCTCTCTATTTTCTACTGTCTTCTTTGATCTATTTTTTTTTAGAGTAATATCATTTTCATTGTAGAGGTCTTTCACTTCCTTGGTTAGATGAATTCCTAGGAACTTAATTTTTCTTGATGTGTTATGACTGGTACCGTTTTTCTAATTTCCTTCTCAGTGAGTTCATTACTGATGTACATGATGCTACAGTTTGTGTGTGTTGATTTTCTATCCTGCTATATTATTGAATTTTGTTATTAACTGTAATTCTAGGAATTTTCATGGAGTTTGTTTTGGGTGGTCTTGCAAATAATGATATTTTGTCCTTTCCTATACATATGTATTCCTTTTATTTCTTTCTCTTGTCTGATTGCTTTGGCTAATGTTTTAAGGATATGTTGAATAGGATAGTGGATATCTTCATCTTGTTCCTAATTAAGGAAGGAAAGCTTTCAGTTTTTCACCATGTAATATGATATTGGCAATAGGTTTGTCATAAAGAACTTTATAGGAATTTAAAAATCTAAACAGTATCATTATTAACCAGAAAAACCAAAAATAACAAATTATAAGGGGTCAGAGATTTAATTCAGTTGTACCAATGCCTGCCTTGCAAGCAGAAGGTCCTGAGTTTGATCCCTGGTACCTTAAAAAAAATTATACTTACTTTTTTATGTACTGCTAGGACTAAAATTCAGGGCTTAGTGCATTTCCAAATTTAGTGTTTTATACCTTTAAATGTAGCCTTTAAAAGGATCGATCACTACTTGAGGTATGACAGAAGTCTCTAACCTACAAGCACATTTGTACAACCTTTTACTTGTAATGAATATTTTTACAACACATAGCCAACCTTGTACGTTATAGTCTGGCAGTTTTCATCCACTGAAGAATTAAGGATTGGAAACTGTAGTAATCCCAAAGAAGTAGCCTGTTTTAACAGAAAGAGAATGTAACATTAGCACTTTTAACTATGAAAAACTAGAAGATTGAACGCAATGAGAGATATTAAAGGAGAGAGAGAGAGAGAGAGAGAGAGAGCTTTATGTTGAGTTTTAATTTCAAGTCTACATATGTATAGGCATATTACTGTATGTTTATCTCTAATCAATGTAAAACTAGGTCACCCTAGTCATTTAAGAATAAAAAATAGCAGGGCATGGTTGTCAAAGCTACTTAGGTATCTGAGGCAGGAGGATTGCAAGTTCAATACCAGCCAAGGAAATTTAGCTGGACCCTATCCCAAAAGCTGGAGATGTAACTCATTGCTACTTTGGTTCAATCACCAGTATTACCAAAAAAAAAAAAAAAAAAAAAAGAGAGAGAGAAGAAGAAGAAAAGAAATAAATATAGTAGATAGTTTGTAAACATCAAGGAGATTTTAAAAATAACTATACAGACTGAACAAAGTTTCAAAGAAAATATCTCAGTGCTGACTTCCACACTTTTCTGTAGTATCTTAAATATTCTATGAGAAGCAAACTGGTAATTCAAAAATACAAAATGCGAAAAATCAAAATGCAAACAAGTAGATAAGCTATTTCCCTGTGTAGAAAGAACAGGTGATAAGGATTTCAAAATGCACTGACTACGGGGACCAAGTGTTCCACCTGGTGTCCTTGGCCAAGCGAAGGTCAGAGCTGACTCCAATATTTATGTCAGAAGCCAAGTCTTACTGAATCGTATGTCTTTCCTCTGTTCTGCCTTCTCCCTTAATCTCACATTTTTTTTCTTTTGTCTCTTAAGATCATTCTACATATATAAATTCATATTTCCCTACTTGCACTCCAAATGTTCTTGATACTTAAATGTTTCTCTGCCTAACCAGGAACTAATACTTAAAGAGCACACACTGCATTTGGTGGGCGATGCTTTACATTAAATTTAAAAGATAGCAAAATAAAAATGCTTAAAATTGTTCTTAAAAAGAATTCCCTCCCTCTATTACCTTGTCTTTTCTCCCAATGTGTTGTTTTATTTTAGTCTGTAGGTTGCTGGTTTTGACAGAAAAAAAAATCTTTCAGTTAGAGAGTTAATAGAGGAGTTTAAATATATAGTTTTCACAGTTATTGGCTTAGCTAGGATAGGTTAAGGAAGTAGCTCAATGAAATTCAAATATAACAAAAAGATTTGCAATAAGTTTCTTAGTCCTTATGACTTGGAAGTTTCAGCAAGCATTTGACTTGATATCTGTAATTTTAATCTTCTTTATGTAAAAAGCCATAACTAAGGTTAATCTAAAGTGTTACACATAAAAACAGTACTTTGAGTATAATCCAAATTTTATAAAAGGAAGAACAAGCCATGTGCCCATTTTTCCTCTGTGTGATATTCTTTTTTTTCTAAATCAAATCTGTACTCTTGAAAATAAACATTTTAAAAATGATGTAATTACCATTTGGTACTCGGTTTGGAAATTAATATAACATTAAGTTTTTTTAAAAAAAAAGATCAAGAAGGAAATATGACATCATAATATTCTGTATCAGCTTTTGCCTGTATGGACTATGACCAGCTGCTGTAAAGTAAGGCAATAGAAAAACAGATGAAAATAAATTGGAAGTCATCATGGACAATAAAGGTATGTTATATTGTGCTTGAATTAAAAATAATCCAGGCACAAACAGATAACTGAAGTGGTAGACTGAATTCAAACCCACAAAGTGAAATACTGTGGTAGTATTGTATTTTCAGATGTTCTGAAACTTATATGTCATTTTAAAACAAAGTACACCACATTTTATTCTCAAACTACAGAAACTTCATTCAAATTGTAACAGTGAAGAAAAATGGCAAGAGATTCAATATGTAAATAGATTTGCCCTCACCAAGATCAGTAAGAGAAACTTGATCCAAAATAATAGTGAGGCTCTCTTGTGCTGTAAGTTGAACTTAAGACTCCCATGGGTGTCTTATTTATTTATTTTTTTTGAGGCCCTCTTTCTGTGTGGTTCCAGGCTGATCTTGGATGACTACAGTTCAGGATGGCCTTGACCTCAGGGGAGTTCTCCTGCCTCAGCTTCCCAAGTGCTAGGATTAGACGTGCGCCATCACAGCCAGCACAGCCTTGGGCTCCTTATGTCATTCTTCCCCAAGGCCAGGTCCTTTCTCCAGCAATACTTCACACACTTTTGGTCAGCCTACAAATCTGCTTAGCTTTTCCTTGAGGATGTGTGGGAGGGGAAAACCTTTCTTCCATTCACAAACAGCCACCTTAACTGCCTTCAGTACCACGCCCCATCTGCCTTTCTCTGTGTTTTCTGGGCGTCTCTTTTTCCTCAGCTTCCGCTCATTCTCCAACGTATGGCAACCGAGCTTCCACCTCAGAAACACCTCATTCAATCAGTTCTGACCCAGGCCACTGCAGCGACCTGTAATTTCTACTCCATTAGTCTGTTACTATCCCTTATCCTATACAACCTTTGTAAGCATTTGACCACTACCTACTCCCCTTAGAAGTTCTTCCTTCCCTCTGGGTCAGTGGTCCCATTCATGCACACACACACCCCTGCATTCACAGCCATGAGTAGTGCTCTCTCAAGTGCTAAGCTCAGTCATGTGACCTGCTGTTTGGCCAATGAAACAGAAACAAACTTTGATGGCGTTTGTTTGCTTGCAATAACAGGGCTTGACTTTACTGCCCACAAGACTGAGCCCCTTTCTTCCAAGCTCTGTTCCATCAAGTTTATTCTTGCTTCATTGAGAATTTCCATTCCATCTCTTCATCCCTACAGCACTATAACATGTCTACCAAGTAGGCTGGGGAGATGGAGGGAGACATCTGAAAGAGAAATGAGGTCCACCACTCAGGTCTTTCCACACCAGGAGTTCCTGACAACCTGCCAGCTGACTGCAGACACAGGAGAGCTCAACCAAGGTCAGTAGACTCACCATGCTCACCTGTAAACTTGGGTGAATCAAAAGAAGCTGTTGTTTAAACCATTAAATTCCCGGGTAGTAAGGTATATAGCAATAGAAACACCACTTAGTTGGCTTCTACGTAATTCTTTTCTGTTCTGTGGACACACCACTTCCTTCAGGCTCTACTCTCCCTCTTTCATTGTCTTTGCCAACTCAACACTGCCTACACCTGTGAAACCCTCAGCTGCTTTCCCATTCACACACAATTTGGCTGATGTTATCCATTTATTTCAATTTCCTTGTCTCAAGTCAAAAGTCTGCCTTTCATTTGGAGACATGACCACCACTCAGTGTTTACAGAGCATCCACTTACTTCTCTAAGTGGTTGCTAAAGGAGAGTGGTTTCTTTCTCATGAAGTTCAGTGTCCAGTGAGGAGACAAACAAGTAAATACTGGTGAAAATGGGAAACAAAACAGTTTTAACTCCAACAGTGACAGGCCCAGAAGGCCTTTGGAGGTTTATGCCTGAACACTATTCGGTATGCAGGATGTGTAGGTGTTGGATCAAGAGAGGATGGGCATTTCAGGTAGAAGTGTGTATTCCAGAAACTCTGTGTAGTTTAATGTGATTAAAACAGAGGATGTGACTTGACACAAGGAGGAGTAGAAAGCAGGCAGCACAGACTTCCAGTAATATCTGTATGTCGCCATTAGGAGTTTGGAAGCTACCTGAAATGCAACGAAAGTGAACTATTGGAAAGAATCAAAGAGTGTTACAATGATTTGATTTATGGAAAACCAGCCTCAGTGCAGAATAAAGAAGGCTGGAGCAGCATCATACTGGAATTAAAGGTATTATTATGAAATTTTGAGTAAAATAGATCAGAACTAGAAACTTGCTTTCCATTTGATAGCTATGTGTTCTTGACAAATATCTCAACCTCTTTCAGGCCTAATTTCCCTAACTAGAAAGGGAGGACAGTGATATTTACATGTCAAGGTTACTCTGAGAATTAAGAGATACTGCATAGAGCATGCTAGGGCTTGGCCCATGGTACCTGCCTGCTATGTCATCCTCATTAATGTGAGCTACACTGTAAGTTGCATAAGATCCACTGATGGTCTAATTCTATTCTATACTGGTTTCAAGGCCTCTGTATAAATCTGATAAATGAAAATAAAAACATGCCTGTGATATGCAAATTCAGTACCAAATCTCATTTCAGAACAACCCAGGATTTTTTGGTGATCCTTTCAGAATTAAAGGTTTTGCTCACCTCTCAGGACAAACCCACCTAGCTCAAAGAGGTAAGCAAATAAAAATATGGCACAGAAATTTCAATTTTATAAATCCCCAAAGAAATAGCTGGTTATAGATTTTTCTAACTATATGATATATAAGAAGTAATATTTTTATTCAAATCTAGTTAAAATATTACATCTTTGTAGAAAAAGATGTAAATGTCCTACTCAGCTTTTGTTTGAAATGAATGAAATCTCACCTTTATGAAAAAAGGCAGGAAGGTTAGTTTAATTCCACGAGCCAAAGCAATGGGTTTTAATTCTTCTCGTAGCTTGAGCAGTTCAGTAAGATCAACCTCATCATAATACCCAAAGTGAGGTATCTTCAGAGCTGCAGACATGGTCTTGACCATTGCTTTTTGAAAGCCTAGAAAATGTTGATGTTATTTATAAGTCTGTTAATACATTAAAATACAGAATTTAACAATACATATAAATTGAAATGTTTCCTGGAAAAACTGTCATTTCCCCATAAGCAAAATATATGCTGAATTTGAACTTTCTTTTTAGTAAGATTTGAAAACATCATATTATAAACATTCATCTACTGAATTAGCTTCCCCCAAATACATGTGTCATTGACTTACATTACTAATATTATTTATTACCTGTTACAGGTTCTGTTTTATCTTTGCCTATGAATACTGGAGGCTTTGATATTGATATGGGAACAGTCCTATCTTTTGGTTTTGGTGGAGGTGATATAATTTCAGCTTTTGGTGATGGAGGTAATATGGCTCCTGTCTGTTTTTCCAAATAGTTGAGAATATCTTCTTTAAGTATCCTGCCATCTTTTCCTGAGCCAACAACTTCACTCAACTTAATCTAAAAAAGAACACAGTTTACACTAAAAATACAATTACTTAAGAATAAATATGTAGTATAGTTTAAACATGAAATTTACTTTTTTTAAGACAGAGTCTTGCTGTGTATTCTAGGCTGGCCTGAAACTCATTACGTAGTCCATGCTGGCCTCAAATTCATTGAGATACTCTTGCCTTAGATTCTCAAGTACTGGGATTACACGCATGTGCCACCATGCCTGCCAGAATTTACCAATAAGTAAACTAATACAATAAACTTAGTACAAAGAAATAACAATTTCATAATCTTGAACCCTATGTAAGTAGTCATTTGTTAGTGTAATACATACTTTTTGTCTGCTCATATGGTACTACGAGGTATATAAGGCTTACATTATTAATCAGTTTTTTTAAATCTCTCATATAATTCTTACTAGATCCTTTCTATTTTTAGAGACTATATAAGAGGAAGAATAGAATTTAAAGAAGAAATAAAACACTAACACATTTAAATGAAGTTTTTTTTTTTTTTGGTACCGGGGATTGAACTTAAGTCCTTGCATTCGTGAGACAGGTGCCGGAACTACTGGGCTTAATCCCCAGCCCAACCAAGATTTTTGTGTACTAGGTAAAAATGAAACAGCTTGACGTCTGTGCCTGACTTGGCCTTCATATTTGATGCACTTAATGATACATAAAATTTCTTTAAGGACATAAAACATAATTTACATAAATGTTCCCTGATTTTGTGCATACATGAACCTAATTTTTGGCCATATAAAATGTAAGAGCCAGGCATGGACACCTATAGTTTCTGCTACTCAGGAGGTTGAGGCAGGAGGATCACAAGTTTCAGGTCAACCTGAGTAACATAGTAAAATCCTGCCTCAAAATAAGAACTAAAAATGGCTGAGGATGTGGTATAGCAACTTGTCTAACATGTGAGGCCCTAGCTTTGATCCCAAGTACAGCAAAACTAAGCAAAAAAATATATGGAAGAATATATCCTAGGTTATTTTCTTGGGCTAGTATACCAAAGACAAGATAACTGCCTGAATGGATATAAAATTTTAATGAGTCTACAATGGATTTCAGAAATGCACACTTTTTATTTCCACTATATCAACTACTTTTCTCAAAAACAAAATGTCTGCATTTTGGGGCACAGTGGAAAGAACTCAAGCTTTGGAACCAAACAGATTTGTGTTCAAATCCTCAGTGCATTTATTCACTTGACTTTATACAAATTAGTCAATTTCCCTGGATTGTATTAGTTAGCTTCTTATCAAGGGGACCTAATACTCAATACCCACAATTTAAAGGAGAGAATTTTTTGCCTCATGGTTGCAGTAGATTCAGTCCAAGGCAGGAACATTATGTCAGAAATGGATAGCAGAACAATGCTGCTTAGTTCATGGTGGTTGGGAAGCAGGGCAGGGGAACAGTGGCAAAGAGGTGATGGCCAGGGAGCAGAAATGATAATGTCTGTAGGACATACCCAGATACACTCAGAAGTGTCTCTGCTAGACTCCTAGGCAGCTCCCAAGCCAATCAAATTGACAATTTAGCTTAACCATCACAACCACCCCTGTCAACTTGACTCCCAAACACAGCTCCCTAAACCATACTTAATCTCCAAAGGAACACAATACTAAGTCAATAATTGTACCTAACATACATAGATATTTTGTCTACAACCAAAACTGCACTAATTTTTTACCTAGAATAGAAGGCAAAGTTTTCTTTTTGGTGACCCTCCTCCTGACATCATATAACTTATAATACAGATTTAACAACACATTAAGTACCTATATTAAGTCAATCAATGCTATGTTACATGGTGTAGGAATACAAAGAAAGAAAACAAAGATATCTCCTTAGTATATGTTTATATATGTACAAGCACATGAACAATATAGGAAAGAAATATTCATGACAATTACAATTTTCATTTTTATCATTGATCACATGGATTGGGGCTGGTACAGTGGTATCTTGGTTCATGAACATGCTTTTTTATGAACAATTTGGCTCACAAAAAGAAGTATCTGTCAAAATTTTGTTTTTGTTTGCAAACTTTGCATCAGGTGACGAACATGACCATGACTATCTTTTCCAGAATCATGGAACAAATTAAGTTTGTGAACCAAAGAATCACTGTACTTATAACTGCCATCTTCTACTACCTAATTTTGTTTTCACTTGGCCTTCAGCTAGTACTTTCATAGGTCTTGGTTCTTTTTAATGTTGCTAATCTCTTCAACATCATACCTTCTTTGGCATCAACTTCACGTGGTTCCTTTTCAGATAAAATTTAAGTTTTTTTTTTTTTAAATTTTTCTGCTGCTGATTTTCAGTATAAGTTTGACTAAAAGCAGCCAGCAGTACTTATGCTACAGCTTCAACATTGGACTGCCTTAAATTTCTTCAGCCTGATCACTTAGTCCACCACCCTTAATATCAGTCTCCTACAAGACTGATATTAGGAATCGGGTAAAATGTAGACAAAATTTTTGCCAAAGTGTAACATATTTGACATCTGGTTGAATTGTCGATGGAGTCTTTATTCCCAACTTAAACCACCTGAGCCTGGCCTTTCCTATCCTCACTCCTATGTGCATTCTTGTCCTCTGAGTTTTGACCAGAACCAAATATCATGCTTTGAGTACAGCCTTCTAGGCTTTCTCCAGGCAATTTCCAACCTTCTCCCAACTCCCTTAAAGCAGTTCCAAAGATTTCCAAACCTCACCAGCAGGTACATTCACAGTAACAGATCCTTCTTGATATCAGTTTTCTAAATTAGTCAGTTTTCTTGTCACGGCAAGCAAATACCTAATACCTGCAATTTAAAGGAGCCAATCACATTGACAGTTAATCTTACTCATCACACTGACTTTTCTCATCAGCAAAATGGAAAAAAGCCAAACCACCCTGGCTGTGGGGTTGTGAGAATTAGAAATGTGTACATTGTTGGGCACATGTGTGCTCAAATAATAGAGGCAATGATTGTTGAGGAAGTATATAATGACTGAGAAAATTGTTTTTGAAAAGACATAGACTCACTGTTAAATTCTTTTTGATATTTGTTTTTTGTTTGTTTGTCTTTGTAGTTGTGGTTCTGCTATATAGTTCAGGCTGGTCTTGGACTCACTATATACCCTACTCTTGAACTCCTAGGAATCCTCCTGCCTCAACCTCCCAAGTGCTGGGATTACAGGCATGTGCCACCAAGCCTGGCATGACTCACTGTTAAGTTCTGGCTCCACTGCTATATCAGCTGTGTAACCTCAGACACATTACCTCCGCAAATCTTAGAATAGCTCTGTATCTCACTGGGTAAAATAAAGTAATATATAAGTACTTACCACAATGTCAAGAAGCCATCTTTATCGGCATTCTACCCTCCATTCAGTTAACAATTGTGCTATAGTTTGGATATGGAATGCCCATGTGTGTTAAAGGCCTAAAACTCAGTTTGGTACTATTGGGAGTTGGTGAAAACTTTATGAAGTAGGATCTAGCAGACAGTCCTGTGGTTACTGGGAATGTTCCCTCAAAAGTAATTGTGGAATGCTGGTCTCTAACTCTTTCTCTTTTAGTTCCTTACCATTGGGTAAAGACACCTCCCCTGTCACATACTACTATAATGTGCTATCACTCACTGATCCAAATGGTCACATGGTCATGGACTGAAACTTCTGAAACTGTGACAGAGAATAAATATTTCCTCTTTATAAACTGGTTCCCTTAGGTATTTTGTTATAGCAACAGGAAGCTAACACTGAATGACAAAGGAAATACAAATGACTGGCCTCCTTGCCTCAGAGTGGTACAGCTCCGTGATTGTCCTATTTGGGGCAGATCTTTAACACCATATTGATGCCTGGACCACTTCTCTTCTCTTTCATGTCCCAACCTGCTTCTCTCATTTCCTGTATAGGGCTTCACTTCAGCAAATCAATCACAGGGAGCTAAATTCTTGTCTCATCGTGTTCCAGGTCACCTGGCCTGTGACCCTGGTATTTCCAAGTGCTAAATAAATATTAGCTCTGACTGTTACTTGGCGCTAAAAAAGAATGAAATAACATGCTTACTTAATGTTAAACTAATAACAAGTTTATAATGTCTTCTCAGTTCTCACAAATGCTTTTCTGCCACTATCACTTTTCACTAATAGATATTTTATATATTTTTATCAATGCCAATTTGGGCCATTTCATCACAGGATAGTTGACTATTTTTTTTTTCAGAGATACAAAGTTATACTTTCTATGCAATCTTTTTTCTCTCATTGAGTTTATTGGTACATTTTAGGTATACAGTACAGTTACATTCATCATTGGGATTTTGTACCTTTATATGACAGTTCTTGGTTCTCATTTTTTTTTTCCTGATCCCTGCCTCAATTTTAAATTTAAATATATAGCAGACTTACATTGTTTTCCATAGCCAGGCGACGCACAGCAGGAGTTGCTAGTGTTTTTTGGCCCTTTATCTCTTGATGTGTGTGTTCATCGTGGGATACTGCAGGAGTTTCAACAACATCTTCTTCTGAATCTGGTAAATAAGATAAAACTTAACTTCAATTGAAAAATATATCTTTAAAAAGCTTAGTGGCCTATATCTAAAATTTAATGTTTGTAATCAAAATATGTTTGGCTACTTTAGAATAGGAAAACACAGCTTTCCCAATGGTTGATGTTGAGTGGGGGTATTTGGTAATGTTTAAATATTTGTACTAGGGTATCTTTCTAATCTCTTAGAAACATACGGAAGCTACAAATTAATTTGAAAATTTCTTCTGTACATTTTAAATTTGTATTGTTTTTGACAAAGGGTCTCCCTATGTAGTTCAGGCTGGCCTTTAAGTCATTATATAACTCAGGTTGGCCTCCAATTTATAGAAATCCTCCTGCCTCAGCCTCCTCAATGCTGGGATGACAGGCATGTACCACCACATAAGCCTCTTCCATAAATTTTTAAATATTTCCCTAATATTATATTTCTACACAGTGTAAAATAAGAATCAAATGTGATGTAAATTATGTGAAAGAATCCTAAATAATCTGTGACTGTCTTAAATACTCTACTAAGATGATATAGCATTTAAATTTTTGTTGTGCTCTGAATGTGGCTTAAGGAATGTGGTGTGGTCAATGCTAATATGGTGGGTCTATTCTAGAGCTTGAGAGTCCTGATACCAGAAAAATTATCAAGCTAATAATATCATGTAATTTTGGAAGAAAAAAAATTGAGAGTATTTAAATGTTGAATTTTGTTGCTAGAAAGTCAATGACATATAGCAGAACTGTCTAAATTAATAAATTAAAAACTGAGCTTCTAAAAATCAGTAGACAACCTAGTCTATTTTGATACTCAATTATTATTTTTATCATTTGGCAGTACTAGGGCCTTAAGTTATTGAATCTAGGGCCTTAAATTATTGCTGATACTACTAAGACATATTAGCATTAGGAACTAAAATCTAAAGGAAAATCTAGGGATTCAATTGCAGGAACCCCAACATTAGCTTGGATAATGCGTATTTGCTGAAATAAAAGAAATATATACATACTAAAATATATCATGCATCAAAATCATATTTATATTTTTCAAAATATAAATTATTTATAAAATATAAATATAAAATATAATTTTATTTATATATTTTTAAATGTTTATGTTTTTCAAAAAGATTAAGTAATTCACTGCAACTCACCTTCTTGGAAAACAATTTAATTTATCACTTATAGAAGGCCATATTTCAGAGTAACTCACTTGTGAAAAGTCATTCAGATATTTGTAGTTTTTATATATAGTTGTTGGAAGAAAGCCCTCTTAATTAAATACTATCTTACTGATCCCAGCAAGATGGCCACGTGAAACATCATGGCACAGGTCCCAGCCAGGGCCACACCTACACACCAGGAACTTGGACCCAAAGGCTCCAGTCAAAGGGCCACATGGAGAAGAGCTGCCAAGGTACACAGACAACAGCCAGAGTCCCTCCCACATACCACCCATAAGTGCACACAGACCCAAGCCAGAAGCTGCTCAGACACCAGAGACTCAGGTGTACAGCGGCCAGCCAAAGGCCCTCCCAGGCAACAGCCAAGCAGGTGGGTAGGCCCCAGCCAGAGGCACAACCAGGTGACATCCCAAATGTACACAGGCCCCAGCTAGAATCCTGCTTGCACAATAGAACAGCACAGGAATCCAAAAGGCTACCATTCTGAACCCAGGAACTGGCACAGTGGTAAGCAGCAGAAAGAAGGCCTCTCCAAGGCTTCCTGAGAATTGAAGCCCACTGGGAGAACAAAATGTCGCCTCAAAAAAGGCACAGCAAGGCTGCATCTGTTGACATGAAAAGACGCGTAAATAAGTGGAAAAAACCCCAAAAAACAACAGACTTCCAGTAAACCCCAAGGGGCTATGAGGTGGAACAATCTGATACTCAACTATCTGAACTCCCTGAATTGGCAACAAAAGAGGATCTGGAAAAAATGAAATCAGAAATAATTTCTCAAATAAAAACAGAATAATGAATGTAACTGTACTATATACCTAAAATGTACCAATAAACTCAATTTTAAAAAATTCCACTGAAAGTTTACACAGCAGAATGAGCCAATGTGAGGACAGAACATCAGACGTAGAAGACAGGATTGCAATTAGTGACCAGGAAAAGAAAAATTTCTTAAAAATAGTAAGGGATGATGAGAATTCAATCCAGGAGCTGCTAAATGATGCAAAGAAGAATAACAAAAGACTGATCAGAGTCAGTGAAGAAACAGGAGAGAGTGCAGATGACATAAAAAACAACTATTTACAGAGATAATGGCAGAAAACTTCTCAAGCAGGGGAAAGGAACTTGATATGCAGATAAGTGAGGCATATGGGACTCCAACTAGCCGTGATAAAAAAAATCTACACCTAGGCATATAAGAGTTAAGATTCAGAAACCGAACAGAAGAACAAAATTCTATAAGCAGTCAGAGGAAAGAAAAAAGTCTCATACAAAGGAAAGCTCATCAGAATCAAAGCAGACTTCTCAAAACAAACCCTCAAGTCAGTAAGAACCTGCAGTGAAGTATGTTAATCCCTAAAAGAAAACAACCTCCAACCAAGATTGATGTACCCTGCAAAACTATCTTTCAAAATTGAAAGAGAAATAAGATACTTTCATGACAAAGAGCACCTGAGAAACTTCATGAATACCAAACCAGCACTCCAAAAATTTTAAACAATATCCTAGGAGAAGACAATGAGGATCACAACACCAGGAAGCCCAACAGAATGAATCCATCAGGCACAACAAGTAAGTAAATGCAAAGGGGGAGAATCCAACAAAAAGAAAAAGTTATGGCAATGATAAGTCAATACATATCAGTTATAAACAATAATGTTAATGCTCTCAATTCACCAATCAAAGCAAATAGACTGGAAGAATGTGTCAAGAAGCAAGATCCAATAATGTGCTACATACAGGAAACACACTTAATTGAAAAAGAAATTCAGCTATGGCTTTAGCTCAGTGGTTCTGCTGCCTGCTTTGCAAGTGTAAGGTCCCAAGTTCGATCCCCAGTACCAGCAAAAGAAATTCATAGACTGAAAGTTAAAGGGTGGAAAACAATACTCCTTGTGACAGAAACCCAAAAAAAGCAACAGCTATCCTATTGGCAGATCAAATAAATGGATTTCAAACCAGCACTAATTAAGAGAGACAAAGAAGGCCACTATATCCTTGTACAGGGAACAATAGAAGAGAAAGAGATGACAATCATAAATGTATGCACCAAATACTAGTGCACCCAACTATATAAAACAAATACTTCCCTTAGTAGTATTTGAAAAATCAAACAAACACCAATACAATAGTAGTGGGGAGGAGCAGGGATTTAGCTCAATGGTGCCGCCACCTTCCTCAGAAGCACAAGGTCCCAAGTTCGATCCCCAGTACAAAAAAAAAAAAAAAAAAATGGTAGTGGGGGACCTCAATACCACACTGTCACAAATAGATCAACTAGACTAAGAATAAACAAAATACTAGAACTCAATCAAAATCTTGAGATGTTTACAGAGTGTTCCACCCAACAAAATCAGAATACACATTCTTTTCAGCTGCACACACGTCCTTGTCTAAAATAGATCACATACACACTCATAGAACATGTTTAAGAATTGGGAAGGAATTGAAGTGATTCCCTGTATATTATCAAACCATAGTGTGATAAAATCGGAGATCAATAATAAAAGAAACCAAAAGAATTTCATAAACACATGGAAATTGAACAACACAGTTCTGAATAACCATTGTGTCACAAAGGAATTTAAACAAGAAATCAGACAGTTTCTACAATTAAATGACAGTACCGATATAACTTATCAGAATCTATGGGGCACAATGAAAGCATTCTTATGAGGGAAATTCACAGCAATGAATAGTCATATTAGCAAAACAGTGTGAGCTTAAATAACCTGATGCTGAACCTCAAGCTTCTAGAAAAAGAAGAGCAGAACAAACTCAAAGGTCATATAAGGGAGGAAATTATAAAGATCATAGTGGAAATCAATGCAATGGATACTAAGAGAATGATACAAAAAGTCAGTGAAGCAAAGAGTTGGTTCTTCACAAGAACAAACTGACAAAACCCTATCCAACCTTATATATTAAAAAAGAAAAGAAAAGACCCAAACCCATGCAATTAGGAGTGAAAAGGGTGAAATTACAATGGAGCCAATAGAAATCCAGAGGATCATCAATACCTACTTTAAGAACCTATATGCTGCCAGGTGTGATGGTGCACGCCTGTAATCTCAGTACTTGGGAGGCTGAGGCAGGAGGATCACTGTAAGTTTGAGACCAGCCTGGGCTACATAGTGAGTTCCAGGTCAGTCTCAACTACATAGTGAGACCCTGTCTCAATAAATAAATAAATAAATAAATAAATAAATAAATAAATACAAACAAACAAAAAAGAAATTAAAAAAGAACCTATATGCCAATAAGATGGAATACACAGAAGAAATGGACAGATTTCTAGATATATATGAATTACCAAAGTTGAACAAGACCTAAAAATTCTACACAACTCAGTATCAATCAACAGAATTGAAAATGTAATTAAAAACTTACTAATGATGAGTCCTGATGGCTTCACTGCTGAATTCCACAAGACATTAGAGAATAACTATTGCTGCTACTGTTTAAACTCTTCAATGAAATGGAAAGGGAAGCAGTACTCCCAAAATCATTCCTAGAAGCAATCATAACCTGGATCCCCAAAGCAGTGAAAGACCCAACTGAAAAAGAGAACTATAGGCCAATATCACTAATGAATATAGATGCAAGAATCCTCAATGAGACACTGACAAACAGAATGCAGAGGATCATCAAGAAGATCACACACCCTGACCAAGTGGGATTCATCCCAGGGATGCAGGGATGGTTCAACATCTACAAATCAATAAATGTGATACACTGTATTTATAGAGCCAAGGACAAAAACCATGTGATCATCTCAATAGATGCACATAAGCGTTCCACAAAAATCCAACACCCATTCATGATAAAAGCCCTACAAAAAATTGGAATAGACAGTCTGTATCTCAACCTGATAAAAGTCATCGATTAACAACCAAGAACCAATATCATACTACATGGTCAAAACCTAAAACCCTTCACACCAAAATCAGGAACAAAACAAGGATGTCCATTATCACCACTCCAGTTCCATTAAATTTTGGAAACATTAGCCACAATAATTAGAAAAGAGAAAGAAATAGAAAGAATAAAGATAGGAAACAAGGAAGTTAAACTGCCATTATATGCAGATGACATGACTCTATATAGAAAACCTCAATAACTTTGCCAAAAATCTTCTAGACTTAACAACCAAATTAAGCAGAGTAGCTGGATGCAAATTCAACACACAAAATCAATCAATAGCTCTCCTGGACATGAACAACAGATGTACTGAGGGAGGAAGTGGAGAAACAACTCCTTTCACAACAGCATCCAAAAAATGAAATGCCTAGGAATCAGCCTAATGAAAGAAATCAAGGAGTTCCACTCTGAAAAATGAAGCACTCAGAAAAAAGAGATTATAGAGAATATCATAAAATGGAAAGACATCCCTTGTTCTTGGGTAGGAAGTACCAATATAGTGAAAGTGGCCATACTTCCAAAACTGCTATACAGATTCAACAGTATCCCAATTGAAACTCCAACAGCACCCTTCACCTTAAGAAAACAAATCAAAAATTCATTGGGAAGAAGAAAAGACCCAGAATAGCAAAAACTATTCTAGGCAAAAAAGACAAGCGGGCTATCATAATTCTCAACTTAAAATTATACTACAAAGCTACTGAGATAAAAACAGCATGGTACTGGCAAAGAAACAGACCCCAGGATCAGTGGAACAGATGAGAAGATGCAGAAACAACTCCAGACAAACTCATCCACCTCATCTTCAACAAAGAAGCCAAGCACTCTCACTGGAGGAAAGATAGCCTCTTTAATAAATAGTACTGGAAAAATTGTGTTTCAACTTGCCAAAGATTAAAACTAGACCTATATCTCTCACCATGCACTAAACTAAAATCAAATGGATTAAAGATCTAAATTTTAAAGCAGAAACACTAAACCAGCTGGAAGAGAGGTTAGGTAAAACTCCTGAAGACATTGGCGTAGGAAAAGATTTCATGAACAAAACCTCAGTTGCAGTTGAACTAGCACAAAGAATAAAAAAGGGGATCTGTTCTTATTAAAAAGCTTCTGCACAGCAAGAGAAACCACAACAGAGCTAAGAGACAACCCACAATGTTTGAAAAAATTTTTATCAGTTGTTCCTCAGACAAAGTTCTACTATCTAGAATATATAAATAACTTAAAATCAGTCCTCCTGAATTTGAAGACCCAATCCACAAAAGAAGGAGAAGGAGAAGAAGAAGAAGAAGAAGAAAAGAAGA
>NW_022900945.1:33126275-33210432 GCF_012274545.1 Fukomys damarensis
AGGAGGAGGAGGAGAAGAAGAAGAAGAAGAAGAAAGCAGAAGAAGAAGAAGAAGAACTAAGATATTTTATGTAAAGGTACAAATTCCCAATAATGAAAATCAGGATGTCATAATCCTAAAAATGTACCAATAATATTAATGTATAGCACTTCAAATAATTTGAAAATTATTTTTACACAGTTTCCCTTTTGATGATCATAAAAGTGTTATAAATAGGTAAGATGATAATTACCATTGTAGAAATGGACACTGTGGGTGTGGAATTAAAACTAAACTTAAATTTCATCACTTTTCTCAAATTGGTTTTAATGGTTGTAGTAGTACACTCTAGTACATGAGATTTAGTCTTCTACGAGTGAGTTTTGTTGATGAATCAGAGTACATTTTTAAAGTTTTAATAAAATTGTAAGAAAGAACAAAAGAATGTTGGTAAATAAGCACTTTTTCTCAGGAAGCCTCATATAAATTTAGCAGATAAAAATCCTGACTTAAAACAAATATATAATAAACCGCATTATTTCAGATTAACTTAGTTAAAAAGTAACCAAATTTGTAAAAATATAAAATGTAATATGCCTTGGCATTTCAAAAATCACTTCTTAGAACTATATGAAGTAGTCCAGTTCAATTACCTGGGGGGAAATTGGGTGGGGTTAAATACTACAGCACACGTGTGTGTTTGGAAGTTCTTTCTTCATAGCACAAATGTAAACTTTAGTTTGGTTCCTGCCAAAATGATCATAAATTGAGAATTAATGCCATTTAAAGTAATGAGATTCCACTGCATTTTCTTTCTCACTTCAAATTATTAAAACAGTAGCAGGGTATAGAGTAGTGGGGCACGGCCCGTAATCGCAGCGCTTGGAAGACAGGAGGGAAGGTCACTGAGAGTTCAAGGACAGCCGGACAGCACAGCAAGACCCTACCTAAAATCAAAGCAGGCTATTTAATCTGAGTCTCAGTGTGGCTAGTGTCAAATGCAAATAATAATCTACATGAGTAAATGAAATAATGTAGATCCAGCATAGAGAAAGCACTGTAAAGGACAAAGTTGACACTAAGGGACAAATGTAATATCAAGTAGAATGATATTAGTTTTATGGAGTAATCTAACACCAATGTCCTCCCTCTTTCCCTTGGTACTTACCCGTGGCAGTAAGACCCCTCACTTCACTACATAACTTCACTCTTACCCAGTGGCAGACTGTCGCCGTAATTTAATCCTGCAGGCCCCGATTACTGAAAATAGCTGCCACCCAGCCTCAGCATGAAAACTACACATTTTCTCCAGAAAAAAAAAAAGACATTTAGCCTCTTAATCAGATTCTGTTTTCTCCTCTTAATCAGATTCTGTTTTCTCCTCTTAATCAGATTCTATTTTCTCCTCTTACAGTTGTCTCTTGGTATGCATGGAGGATGGATGGAGTCCTGGACCTTCTGCAGCTACCAAAAACATCAGGATAATCAAGTCCCTTGTGTAAAATGGTATAATATTTGCATATAGTTGACATACATCCTCCCATATACTTCAAATCATTTCTAGATTACTTACAATACCCAATTCAATGCTGTTGCGTAGCTACTATACTGCACTGCTGAGGAAATAGTGGCAAGAAAAAAATCTGTACATTTTCAGCCCAAATGTAGACCCCATCCCCAGGAATTTTTTCAATCTATGGCTGGTCCAATCTGAGGATGCAGAGCCTGCAGATATGAAAGAACAAATTGTATATGCCTCCCAAATACCACACAGTTGGTATAAGTGAATCCAATTAACTCTTTTCTTTCTTTCTTTTTTTTTCTTTCTGGTACAGGAATAGAACTCAGGATCTTGAGCTTGCCAGGCAGGTGCAGCAACACTGAGAAGCTACATCCCCAATCCTTCCAATAAACTCATTTCAAGCAGAGGTTGTTCCATAGCCAAAGCACTCATATGTAGGACTTGGAGGTCGCAAATAATAGTTTCCATCTTCAGAATAATCATGGCATTCCAGTCTTGAAAGCAGACTGCGATCATGCTAGGACCATAGATTATCACTGGCATTTAAACACATCCCTTAATTTCCAGTACTCCTGTTAATGTCTCTGCTTTTGCTGGACTACAGTGGTGTATGTGTGTAAACCAGGCTACTCAGGAGGTTGATGGATGAACATCACTTAAGCCCACAAGTTTGAGGCCAGCCTGAACAACTTAGTGAGTCCTTGTCTCAAAATGAAAGGGGGTGGGGATGTAACTTAGTACAAAGTCATGGGTTTAATCTGCAGTACTAGAGAGAGACAAGGGGAGAGAGAGAAAGGAGAGGGATAGGACAAGAAGAAGAAGGAAGAGAAGTAGAAGGAAGAGGAGAGGTAAAAGAAGACGGACAAGAAGGAAGAGGAGGGGAAATAAAAATATCAATGTAGAATAAAGACGGAAGTAGCCTTAGTGCCAACATTATGGCCTCACATGCATTTCACACTAAGAAAGAACTTCTGAAGAAACGGAGGATGCCAACACTGGGACAGGAAAAATATAGGGCAAGTCCTGGAACTTCTTGGGCTCAAAACAAACAAGCTTCTAAAAGTTAACAGGGCCATGTTAAAAGAATGCAGGGGAGCAGCTGGCTTGAAGGAATCACCACTAAAACAATTTGGGTATCAAAAAACTTAATGACTGTAATAGGCCATCAATTAAAACAGAGAAAGAGAGAGAGAGAGAGAACTGGAAAAATGAGTATTACAATTTGAACTGCTTTGTATACCAACTCCTTATTTTGAAAATAGGTAAAGGAAAAGACTTAGGTATTTATTGTCTTTCCTGTAGAAATTACACTGCAGAGTAACTATAGCCCCAATTGATGAGTCTCCACTTTATAGGATAATTCCAGCTAATAACATTAAAGAAAAGACAGAGTCCAAAAATTATCGTTCTAACTACTAAAGTAATGGCTGATGTAGAAAGCATTTTGAAAAATATTATAAACTACCTATATACTGATGAGGTAACACCACATAGATAACCTTCGCTCTGCAAAGGGAAAACAAAACCACACAGTGGAGGGGTAACCTTGTCTCTACATCAGTGTTTAAAATCAGATCTCTATGGCATGTCTTCTGGTCTCCTGTATCCTGATGGGAAGCAGGAAGAAGTATACAATATCAGAATTATTCTAGAAATAATATTTAACTAAAATCCAGTGTTGAAAACCCACTTCCAATTAACAGGAAATGTACAGATAAGAGGATGTGTAGCTGCATTTTTAAGTGCAAGGAACCAAAATGTCCACCACTGAAATACTTTATTAAGACGTGTATTCATTCACTGAAGGCCACAATTGTAAAAGGAGAAAAACTACTATACCTTTGTGCTTCCCCTGGGATAAATAGCAGTCTAAATAGGTTTCAATCACCTGGGTGGGGGGCCAAGGTCTTAACCCAGCCTTTCCAGGAAATACCCCTGACCCCCACCCTTACTGAAAATCCTTGTATGCTTGCTATGGGACTTGCTTCCCCACTTGACCCCCACTTAATCAATATTACCTGGGTGACTTTACTTGTAATCTTATTGGTTGGTCATGGTTTTGCCCCACTTCATGACTACCTTGTAATTTTCCATTGGATCTCACAGTTTTGTTCCACTTTGTGCCCACCTCATCACATGGCTTTGCTGTATAAAACATCGTTGAAAATTAGGGTGAGTGGGTAACCCACTTTCCAGTCCCCCTTCTGTCTCGTAGAAGCTTTCTTTCCCTCAATAAATTTTTCCTACTCTTAAAAAAAAAGAGCACATGCACATTAACAAAATAAAGTTCCTATGCTCTAATTAAAAAAAACATGGGGGAATGAGCTAGAGTGAAAGAAACTCAAGAGATGTAGCAACAGGTGCAATACAAAGTCATACACAGGATTCTAATTTGAGGAAAACAACTGAAATTTCAATGACATTTGGGGACAACTGGAGAAACTGAACATACAGCCTGGCAATTAGACAAAATAAGAATGCACTGTCACGAAGACATATTTATCACTAATCAAATATTGGATTACAGCATGTACAACCTATTATTTTATATTGGTATTTAAAAAAGCGATATGTGTATATATGTCCTAGAAAAATGTCTGGAATGATACAGACTTACTTGTTAAGTGGTGGTGATTTCTGGGTAAAGAAACATGTATTTTTACTTTCTGATTTTTGGTTTTAATATATTTTATAACTTATATAGTACACATATCTTGCTTTTATAGTAATAAAAATTAAATTATGAAAACTTTCAAAAAGCTATCTTCTCACTTTTTGAGGTGACATTATAGTGAAAAATCTACTGTGTGATCAAGACATCTAAGTTCTCCATTCGGCCCTGTTGGATCTGGGGTGTAGCTCATGGCCAGAGTGCCTACCTAGCATACATGAAGCTCTGGGTTCAATCTCCAGTACTGCAAAAACATAAATGAGTACTTAATTTGGTTCTGCCACTGACCATTGAGCAAAGAGCCCAAACTTTCTAGCTGAGTTTATTTCTTTATCTGTTAAGCTAGATTTCCTCAAAGGGAAAGACGAAATAAAATAATAGTGTAAAATATTTCACGAGCTGTGGATGCTAGCATAACAGTTCCACCACAGAACTTACTACTCTTCCAGTTCCTGCTTATCAAAGTTATTCCTAGAGGACATGACTAGGTGAATTTCTGAGCTAGCGAGCCAGATATCCGCCACCAATGGGACTGCTCACTATTTTAGCTTTCCTCTGCAGCAACCTCATAATGAATCCCTTTTTGTCATGACATCTACAACTTGTAAAGTCCATGGTTGCTGCTTTTGCTGAATGCTGGCTTCCTCATATTCACTGATTTTCCTTCTTTCAGCTTATATTTTTCTTGAAGAAGTTTGGCTTTCATAACCACCACCTATTATTTTCCATAGACAGTCAGCCAGACAGACAGACAGATTCTAGCAGCTGCTATGGTTTGGTGTAATTTGAATGTCCTCCAGGGGTCCACTGTGATTAGAGGTGTGGGTACAGGCTGGCAATACTGAGAAGTGCTCACGGGGTCCAGTCCTTAGGACACTGGTGGGGGGGCATACTCTCAGAAGGTAGTTCTGCTATCCCTGAATTCTCTCTTTTTGTTCACAATGTGACTGCTTGTTCACACACATGTTCCTGCCATGATGTACTGCCATCTGCCACTCTCACCAAATGCCAAACCAATGGGCTTCCTGATCTTCAACGTTGAACCTATAAGATTGTGAGCTGCATTAAACTCCTTTTCTTTGTGAGTAGTCTATGTAAGGTATTTTGTTTCGGTAATGAAAAGATGGCTAATCCAACTGTCAAACAGAGCAAGCCTATTATTTGGATTTTTGCATACTCCATTGTTCTTAGTGACCAATGCTCAGGACCTGAAATTTTTTTTTTTTTTTTTTTGGTATTGGGGATGGAACTCAGGACCTAGTGCTTGAGAGGCAGGTAGTAGCACCACTGAGCTAAATCCCAGGCCCAGGACCTGAATCCTTAATTCCTCGAACACTAAGGTTTCCAGATGGCAGGACTCCAGATAAATGAAATCTTACTTTACATATTTTTAACTTATTAACTGGTCAAAAGCAATCATGAGCTGAGCGTGGTGGCACACGCCAGCAGTCCCAGCACTTGGGAGACTGAGGCAGGAGGATGACTGTAAGTTTGAGGCCAGCCTGGGCTACACAGTAAGTTCAAGGCCAACCTAAGATTCATAGCAAGATCCTATCTCAAAAAAAGGAAAAGAAAAATAAAAGAAAATCCTGTATCACAGAGAATCATCTATTTCCTAATTATGTCTTCTAAATCCTAATGTCTAATCCTATGAGTTGTTAAAAGTAAAGATCACTTTTCATTAAGACCCAGTGACAAAAGGACAGCAATAAGCATTTTGGTAAGACAGATGAACATGTTTACAATACCTTTTAAAGCTTCCGTCTCTATGTCTACTAGTGGCTTCCCCACATAGGCAACATCATCTAGATTATAATAGAGCTTTTTAATGACTCCATCATAACGACTAGTGATGGTAACAGAAGCTTTATCACTCTGAACTTCACAGATGCTATCAAACTGAGACACTGTATCTCCTTCTTTTACATACCTAAAAGAAACACAGGAGACACTTGTACATAAACATGATTAGCAAACATCCTGACAAAGTAAATGCTGTGCCAGGTTACATCACTATGAATCCAGCCCCGTGTGTATTCCATATGGTGCACAAAGAAATGCTTCAGAGACCGACAGTGGCTTCCAGAGTCTCTATAACGTATCTTCAAATCACATGAAAATTTTGGGCTCACTCCACCCGCATTTGCTGTAATCCAGCAGTTGGGAGGCTGACAGAGGAGGATCATGGCGAATTTGGGACCAACCTGAACTACACAGTGAGACCCTGTCTCAAAAAACAAAAATAAATACTAAAAAGTTAAAAACCATTCATGGATCTAAAGATTTAATTACACCTTTAGGTTTTCTGCAGGATCCCATTCTTAGGAAAAGAAATTTATAAAATGTTTCATAAAAAGAGGTACTGCCTTTCTTATATTATAGGTTGAACATTCCTAATTTGAAAATCAAAATCTAAAACGTTTTCAGCATTGATAGAATGCTTAAAAAGGTTTTGGATTTTGGGATATTTCAGCTTTTTGATGCTCAATTATGAAGTCTATGCAAAAATTCTAAAAGACAAAACAAAAAAGAAAATGAGACCTCAAAAATCTGAAATAATTTTCATTTTAAGCATTTCAGATAAAAGATACTAAACTTGTATGTTTTTCTAAACTTTAAGAAATATGCACTCTTTCTAGAACTAACTTTAAAAAACCAATGATATCCTCAATATACATCCTTTACAATTTCATGAATTTTAAATGAGTCCCCTCAGTCTTTCTAGAATTATTTTAGCTTGTCCTTGCATATCAGTACTTTCAACATTTTAAATATGCGTTAGAAGGCTTATTTACAAGAATATGTGAATCATAGCTAAGGCAGCCAATATTTTTTAAAGTTGGTCTCTTCTGATTTAAGTTTATTTTTCATCTCACAAGTCTATAATGTCACTAAAAATATATGAATGTTTATATTCTCCTTTAACTTTCAAAGAAATAATGCTAAAAAATACAGGAAAATAAAATTCAGTTGGCTGAATCCGATCTTTAAAAGTAAAAACTACGGTGGGAAAAATCTATCCATCTTAATCAATATTTCTAAAAACCTGTAAAAGTTCAGTATCCAGAAATTATTTTTTCTACAAGGCCAAAAAAAGAAGAGAAGATAGCTAAAGAAGTAGAAGGTTTCTGACTTTTGTTTCAACCATAAATGTACATAATAATTTGTAATGTTTTCAAAAATTATTTTTGATTTATTTCCTTTAGGCAAAATATTATTTCGACATATAGTCAAACTCTCATGCAATGGCGAGTCAAATACACATTCTTACTGAAATCATTTTCAGTATGGTGAAGAGAGTGTAGAGTATAGGATGATTTTTTTAAATGGTTTGGCAGGAAATTATGAGGTCAAACATTAAATACTTTTAAAAACATGGATTGGGAGTATAGCTCAATGGAAAAGTGCATGCTTATCATGTGCAAGCCCCTGGGGTTTGATCCCTAACACCATCCCCACAATATATATCTACATATATATCTATCTATCTACGTAGATATATATGTAGATATATATATCTATCTATATATATAGATATATAGATAGATATATAGATATCTATATATATAGATATAGATATATAGATATCTATATATATAGAAATATCTATAGCTATATATATAGAGAGAGAGAGACACACACACACACACACACACACACACACATGGTCTCATTATGGTCTTATATCAATTTATCATCTTTTAGAAGTCAATTTCTGTTTAGCTGAAGTAAGGGATAAGCAGCAAGATGATTTTTTTAAAAGAAGGTGTAATCATTAATAAATCACATCAAACAGAATGCCTTGGTATGATAAATTTTATACTATCAACACAAAGTAATTATACTTTACTGCTTACAAAATGCAGTATGTCATTAATGTAGTTTCTCAATACAAACTGAATCCTACTTATTTGTATTTCAATTACTTTTATATTTTTTTCAGATTAACTTACCATTCTTTAACAGTTACTTCTCTGATTCCTTCTCCAATGTCTGAGAGTTTGAATTGAACAACCTGTCCATGCAGAGCTTCAAAGACAAATGAGAAATAATCTCATTAAATATGTATTGCCAATAGTTATTTTTATATCTAAAATTAGAAAATTTTCTCCAGGAGAGGCAGAAACTGTTCCATCTTTCAGATAAAAACACCATTTTATAATTTTAAAAGCAAAACCATTATTCATAATCATTAAAAATTTAAATGTTAGGGCCAGGGATTTAGCTCACTGGTGCTGCACCTTCCTGGTAAGCACAAGGTCCTCAGTTTGATCCCCAGTTACACACACACACACAAATTAAATGTCATTTCAAAACAGTCTTACTAACTTGCCATAGAAATTACATTTTCCAACTTCTAAAATAATGTCCTTTTTTCCCTAGCAGTATTATTTATTGTTTAATGATAATAGTTTTTCCAATTCTGAAATCAGTACTCCAAAAGTATTTCTCTTTATTTTGAATCCAATTTAAGAAAACTAGTAGAAAATGCAAAAAGTGTTCTTTTATGTAGCAGCAGAAGGCCCTAGTAACAAATTAGAGAGATTCTGAAACAATAGTAAGGAACAGAAAGTGGAACAAAAATATTATATAAAGAGGACCCAGATAGATCTCTTTGTTTTTTGTTTTGTTTTGCTTTTTTTGTACCGGGGATTGAACTTGGGTCCTTGCGCTTACAAGGCAGGCCACTGAACCACTAAGCTAAATCCTTGGCCTAGATCTCTTTGTTTTATCTTATAAAATTAATAACCATTAATGGTCTTAGTTAGATTTCTTTTGACTTCATATAACCATTCTTACTCTTTATGGGTGAAAACTAGATGCTGTATAGTTAGCAGACTCGATGGAGAAATTCTTATATATGCAATCCACCTTCTGATAACTTAGCCATCAGACTTCTCTTTCTTCTTTCAATTTTCTGTCCCTTTTCAAGTTTCTATCCCCAAACAATAGTGCAATGCCAATGACACTGTATGATTAATTGTTCCAAGAAGACAAAGGACTTCTGGTCAACAGAAGACACATAGGAATCCTCAGTTTTCCAGGCTACAAATGGCTCTGATCCTATTCAGGAATGTAGAGAAGACTCTTCTCCATTAATGGCAAGGACCTCCATGGAGCGAGAGCTGAGCCAATTAGAATCTGTACTCTGCTAAAAGAAGTTGGGCCAGGGATTTAGCTCAGTGGTTCCATTGCCTGCTTAGCAAGCACAAGGACCCGAGTTTGATTCCCTGTACCAAAAAATAAAAGAACTCAATGAATTGTGTTAAATAACTCAGAATAATGTCACCAAGGAAATCTGGAGTCACTACTTGAATTACTTACATTACCCAATATCATCTAAATAAAAATCAAAGCTTGCTATACAGTTTTCATTTGTAAAATGTGTATTTTTTCCACTCTTAAAGCATCCTAAGCGAAACTTTACATGACATCTTGTAAATCACTGTAGTGCATCAATATAGTTGTAATAAACATGCGATCTCATAACACCCTAAGTAAAATCTCAGAGACACTATGAGTGTTATGAATCTACAAGCATAGCTATCTGTTTATAGCAATTTGAAAAGAGAGTCAAATATGCAACACTTCATAGCAATTAAACATTGTCTTTTTCTTTATTTTTATTTTTTGGTTCCAGGGATCATGCTCGGGACCTTGTGAGGCAGGTGGCAGAACCACTGAGCTAAATCTCCAGCCCCATTGTCTTTTTATTTTTAAGTCTCAAATTAATGATCCAATGACCTCCTGAATAATTATTAAGCTTGAACGCTATTTAAAAATTCAAGAATAAAGGTAAATCCTAATCATCAAAAGACTGAAACCAATTCTTTACAAACAGTAGAAGAAATCAGGCATCCACATTCACTCTTTATGTATCCTTGGCCAACAAGGAGGCTAGATTAATACACTGTCCTGTATCTGTTTATTTGAATTATAGATATGTTTGGTTAAATAATAACTTTTTATAATCAATCATATGAGACAGAGGCAGTGACCTGACTAGGAAACACTCACTTGAAGAACCAAAAGAATATGCTTACAAATCTTCCTATTTAAGAAGATAAACATTAGTTAATATTGGGCTATATTTAACAGCCAAATAAGGTTAATGGAATAAGCAAAGAGATTTAGAATATTAGATTTAACTATGAAAAATATTGAAGTTATACATTTTAGTTGCACATAGGGACCCTCAGTTTTCCAGGTTACAAATGGCTTTGAAGTTATTCAGGAATGCTCCTTTATCTTTAGACCATTAAAAATGCTTACTTATAAAATATATAACAAGTTAATTAGGTTGTAGAATTTTCTTTAATAAATATGAGGAGTTAACAGAAAAGAAATGTAAAATACATTTTTGATATGAAAGTATTAGCTACCTTGTTTCCTCTGTAATGCTGAGCCCTCTCACTGCCTACTGTCTTTTCTAAAAAAAAAAAAAAATTGGGCTGGGCGTGGTAGAATACCCCTGTAATCCCAGCACTCAGGAGGCTGAGGCAGGAGGATCACTGTGAGTTTGAGACTAGCCTGGGTTACATAATGATTTCCAGGTCAGTCTCAACTACATAGTGAGACCGTCTCAAAACAAACAAACAAAAAAAAAAAACTGGCTTTCTGTAAAAAGCCTTGTAAAAATAAATGTACATCTTTAACTCAATAAATAACCCCACTTTTAAGATTGTTTTCCCCCAGGTGTGGTGGTGATTCATGCCTATAATCTAGCATGCAGGAGGCTGAGGGAAGAGGATCACCATGAGTTCAAGGCCAACCTAGGCTACCTAGTGAGTTCAAGGCCAAGGCCTGCCTGCATTACACAGACTCTGTCTCAACCTCTCCCTTTCCTGATTGTTTTTTTCCCTAAGAAACAATTCAAAAGTTATGCAAATATTTGTGCTCAAGAATGATTACTAAGGCCGGGGATTTAGCTCAGCAGCACAGCCTGTCTGGCATGCATGAGGTCCTGAGTTCCATCCCTAGTACCAAAAAAAAAAAAGAATGATTACTAAAGGATTAAAATAAAAAAACTGAATAGAGAATGACAAACAGGTCTATATGACTGACTATAGGTATGTGGCATGAAATTAGGCCAGAGAGATAAAAAAAGACTTTGTATTCCTTTTCCTAAAGGCCATTAGAAGCCAGTAATAAATGAATGTGGTCATAAATCAATGTGAACAATTAATAATACGGTCATAAGTTTTTTGCAGCTGCTTCCATCAAGAGGTACAGTCTATTGCACCACTTCTTAAATCTGTGCTGGCCTGTGACTTGCTTGGCTAAGAGAAAGCTGTAGAAGTAGAGCTAATCAAGTTCAGGGGCGTATGCCTGAAAGCTCCTCACAGCTTTCTCTGCTGTCTCCCTTTCGGACTGGTGGTCTACTTGAGGATAAAAAGCTATATGGAGAAGAAATAAGTTGTCCTAGCCAAGAGCAAGCAGAAATTTCCAGATACATGAGTGGTGCTCCTAGTACAGATTATCTTCTAACCAAGTAGTCTAACTAGTGAAACTAGTAGATGAACCTCCAGCTAACCTACAGAATCCAGAAAACAATTAATCAATGCTTCTTTATTGGGGTGGTTTGTTATTCAGCAGTAACTAACTGATACAGAATCACTAGCAGATCTGAGTCCTTAGGTATATTAATTTCAGAAAAAAAAAAGTATCTCTGGCAGGAGTATGGTAGATGGGGTTGGATGGGGATGGCTGAGGCAAATGAGGCCTGGAAAACAGAAGCCTACTTCAGGTAAGAAGCTGAAGCATAGAACTTACTTTTTTTTTTCCCAAAACTGTCTAAAAAGCAGCATACAGATTTGATAAACAGAAAACACACAAAACTGATAGGCTTTGGGAATCGATCTGCTGTGGGATAGGAGTCAGGATGAACCTATATTTCTAGCTTAACTATTTACTGAGTTAGTGAATATAAGAGAAGACTTAGGTTTGGAAACTGGCCTTTACATGGGACACTAGAGATGTTCAGCTGCCAACTGTTGAGTTGTCTGAGCTACAGCTACAGATTTTGAAGTGTTTGATGAATAGATGGTAGTTGAAGGCATGAGTGTAGGTAGGGTATATATAAGAAAAGGCAAAGGGGTGGAATCACATGAAATTTAAGAGAGAACCAGAGGAAATGGGCCTTTAAAAGAGAATGAGTGTCCAGAGAAAGTTGGTACAAATACTTTAGATATTATAATTTCTTTAATCTAGCAAATTATAAGCATGTATTTTGCTTACTGATATATGTGCCTTAGCACATAGTGGATAATCAACAAATGTTCATTGAATTAATGAATTTTGACAATACAGTAACACAACGAATTTAAGGCTATGATTACTTCCATTTTCCAGATGATAAAACAGACAGATTAAGTAACTTGCTAAATGTTACACAGCTAGAAAGTGGTAAGACCAGTAAACCCACATAGCCTTGAAATGGTGGGTCCAGGAATCTGAAGTTTGTGATAAGTGTTTAGAGGTTGGAGCATGAATTTGACAGTTTCTGCTTGAATGACCTCCATTTTCTCTGGGAAGAAACAATAGAAACAATACAAAACAAAACTGGAAATTTTGGGCAAGGGTTATAATTTAATGGTAGAATACAAGTTTAGCATATGCAAGGCCCAGGACTTGGCTCCCAGCACACACACACAAAAGTGGTGAAGGTAATGGTTGCATATTTTAGGCTGTTGTGGAAGATGAAATACAAAATGCATGGAAGAACAGCATCTGCCTGGAGTTCCTCTATTTTTCACTGCTGCCACACAGTAAGGCCTCATGTGTTTGCCAAGGCTGAATTATTTAACAAGAGTCTAGGATTTTTTTTACAATCAGGATTCTAAACAGAACATTAGGAAAAAAAAAAAGAAAGAAAGAAAAAAGAAAGAAAGAAAGAAAGAAAAAAAGAAAGAAAGAAAGAAAGAAAAAGGGCAAGCAAGCTCTTGCCAAGTTTAATATTTTGGCCCTGGCATTTTTTTACAAAGAGTAGAAAAAGGTAACTAAACAGGAAAAGAAGGGAACTTTTCCATTTAGGAGCATGTCAGCTGGTTTAAATTCACCATCATAATATGGCAGAGTAGGTGCTTCAGCTAAGAAATACAAGTGTGGGGAAAAAGATAAAGATATTTCTATCAAGTCAACACTTCACCTTAAGTAAGAAGGTCATACCCATGCTAAATATTGCACTTAGATGAGACAGATGATAAAGAACAGGTGGCCCAATACATCCCAATCCTTATACACTGACACGAGCTGCAAGGAAAGTACGGGGGAAGGAGGACAAAAATGGGAAATGGATAGATGTGGGAAAAAACAATCTAAAAAACAGTCAACTATTTTTTTTTTTTTTTTTACTTTGGTAAGTCTTCAGTTACATTTTTAAAAAGGCTAAAAAGCATTATTTTATAAATGCTAATTCACTTACCAGCAGCTGTTTTCAGCAAGTGATATGGATGACTATACTTGAAGGAAGGGTAACCCAACAAACACATACATTTTGGCTTCAAAACATGACCACTACTACATGCTTGAAAATAGCGAACACAAATCTACAGAGAAAATAAAAAGAGTTGATAAATTATTGTAAAGGCTTATTTCTTTAGGTATATGTTGAATTTCAGTTCCTCTAAAAGTAGAACAATTACTATCACAACATTAAAAATTTTCTAAGTTTTGGAATAATTGGCAGCTGGAATAATCAAGTAAATAAACATTGGTTATTTTCTTATGTATTTTTTTCAAGAAATCAAAAGAACTCAAACTCTAGCAGTAAGACAATGTTTTAGTGCTGTTCTGTTTTTTTTGGGGGGGTTTTGTTTGTTTTTCTTTTTATTGAGTTTATTGATACATTCTAGGTATACAGCACAGTTACATTCATTACTGGGATCTTGTACCTTTATATGACAGGTCTTGGTTCTCATTTTTTCCCCTTGTCCTTGCTCTCCCTTCACCCCCTCTTCCCCTCCCCATTTACAAACACTTTATTTCCTTTTTCTTTTCCCTTATTCCCTTTCCCCTACCCTTCCCACAGTGCTATTCTGTTAGTAATCATATTTATAAAGTCATAGTTGTTCATATGTTAATTAGCCATGTCCAGAATCCCCTATACATCAGCTTATAGGTGCATGTAAGTCATTAGACTTCCTGAAATAAAGCTATTAAAGAATTATAATTATTTTAGCATCTCAGACACTGAAAAATATGTATGGTATTATACCCAAAGGGTCCTCTGATCTACCTTCATGCCAGGAACCATATCCAGGACTTGGTATATGCTTTATACAACACCTTAGTACAATGCAAGACAATATATTAGGCCCAAATCTATTTAGCTTGATACATCAAAATGTAGGTGTCTAAAGGGTACAGTACTTTATTTTGAAAGTTAAAATTTCAATATAATTAATACACTACCTGATAACTACAACACATTACATTACCATAATTTCTAACTACCTTAGTATTTCTGAGAATACTGAGATATACCTGAAATTTTTCATTTATGTAGGAGAATATCACTTTTCTTTTAAAAAATCATGCATATAAGTGGCAATTAAGTATTAAAATTTTAAAACTATGTCATAACATGTATTATGTTATGTTTTATAATCTTCTGGTTTGTTTTGTTTGTGGGATGAGGTCTCCCTCTGTTGCCCAGGCTGTTCTCAAACTCCTAGGTGCAAGAGGTCCCCCCACCTCAGCCTCTCAAGTAGATGAAACTGCAGTGTGTGCACTGCCATGTCCAGCTTGCAATAACCCTATTTTAATACATATCTCTAAAAAACAATTTTGCTTTTTCCTGAAAGCAAATAACTTAAAATCAAAAGTTTGTTTCACCAAGAGGAACAATCAATACATTTAAATTAAGTGACTTTTTTTTTAACTTTGATTTTCAATTTGTTACGGGTTTCTGAGGGCAAAGAAAATGTAAAGAAGATCCATTTCTCAAAACAAGGATCACCTTAAATTATGCATCTAAGCTTCACTATAAAGAGCTCATCCTATATCAAGTGGTCTTTATAGCTAACCAATAAACTGTATTTTATTTGTGTTAAGATTAACATGCAAGAAATATGAGGTCAAATTAAAATAATTAAAATTGTTAAGACTGAGCAAACAGGGAAATAAGTCTTTTTCCCCAACATCTCCGTTTTGTTTGTTCTTCCTTTCTCCTTCAACTCCCACAATCCTGGCCCTTAGTCAACAACAAAATCAAATAAATCAATCTCCACTTCCTTCATCAGTTCAAAAATGTAGGGATAGTAAACATTGTGATTTAATTCACATAGTTCATTATTTTCAAACCTTTCAAAGAAACCTAAACCTCTAGAAGGTCCTAACTGGCACTGCAAAATGGAACTGTAAAAGTTAGATTTTTTCCCCCCTTTGCAGTCAAATGGCTTCCATACTTCCTCAGGCCTAGGGCATGAATAGCTCCCCAGCAAAGACAGAATATGCAGATTCTGGCACCAGGAGGTCAAGCTCAATTTCATTTCCAAGGGAGCGAGAGGTCTGGGTCCAGGAAGGGATGGAACTAGACTGAAAATGTTGCTTCATAACTGACCATTGCAGAAATACAAATTAAAACAACATTGAGAATCATCTCATTCCAAAAAGAATCGCTACCCTTAAGAAATCAAATAATAACAATGCCAGAAAGGCTGGGCAGGGTGTATTTGTGGGGGGACTTCTTCATAGTTGGTGGGAGTGTAAACTGGTATAACCCACCATGTAAATCAGTACCAGAGATTCCTCGGAAAACTACAAGTCAAATTCCATTTGACCCTAGAATTCCCCTTCTAGGTACCTTCCTGAGTAAGTTAAAGATATCAGGTGATCCACGCATGCCCATGTTTATAGTAACACAATTCATAATAGTTAAATCTTGGAAGCAGCCTATATGTCCACCAACAAATGAACGAATAAAGAAAATGTGGTGTCACTTCTCAGCCTTTTGGCTAAGATCAAGTGCAAAGAAAAGTGGTATTTGTACACAGTGGAGCACTACTCTGCCATAAGAAGGATAAATGAGTCATTTGTAGGAATATGGATGCACTTTGAGTCCACAAAGTATGAAGTAAATCAGACACACAAGCTTAAATGTCACATGGTTTCTCTTACATGAGAAGCCCAATATTTAAAGTATAAAATAAAATAAAAGAAAATAGGAGAAAAGAGAAAGAGAGAAGTTATTGTAATCTAGCATGGCCAATGTATCTAAAAGTATACCTTGATTTAGTATAATTGTTTTATATGCCTTTTGGTCTGTTCGTCTGGCTGTTATTCTGTGTTTATGATAATTAACTTGATGAAAATTTAAAAATAAATAAATCGGATGCTGGCACACACAAAAAAGATGTTATGTACATGTACAACTCCCACAATGAATATAATCATTATGTATTACAAACACGTAGTAATAAAAAAATTTTAAAAATATGTTAGTTGTTGTTGTACACTCAGACACACCTGAATATGTGAGATAGTGATTTGAGGCAGATAGGCTCTTCTATCTCCTCAGAATAAGCATTGTATAAATCCTTTTTCCTTTTTACCATTTTTTCCCCTATAGTCCCCTTGGAGTTGGTCTGCAACAGACAACAGCAGTGCAGTAACACTATGTTCAACAACACAACCCTGACTGAGGAACTATTAAGGGATCCAGGGAGGCACAAACTAACAAATTTAGACCTTATCGTATGCGAGGAACTTTTTGTCTTTGTATACAATATCTTCTTCATTTTTTGTTGGTACAGAGATAGAACTCAGGAAGTTGTGCTTGTCAGGCAGGCATAGTGGGCGCCTTTGAGCTACATCCCCACCCCTTAAAATATCTTCTTTATATCTCACAACTACTTCCTGGAATATGCTTGTCTGCCCTCTTTAATATGTGAGAAATTGATGGGACAGGTTAGGCAATTTTCCAAAGGTCAAAAAGCAAGTAAGTGGCAAAATTAAGCTCTAAAGCCAAATAAATTTCATATCAAAGCCCAAGATCTTTTTATTGTATCATATTGCCAGAAACAGATAAAATATTTCTACTTCCAAAAGTTTATAGGATAGGTAAGACAACACACACACGACAAAAAATTAATAAATGCTAATAAAATATAAATGAAAATACAGAGATGGATTAAAAGACATTAGAAAAAAGGAAAAATGAATTTTTAAGCAAAAAGACTTTTTTTTAGAATTAGACTATTAGACTAATAAAGTTTAAAGAGCAGCAGGTAAGCAGAAAGTTTTAAGCCTCCAGTTTGAAAAATCAAGCTTACAGAATTAACAGTTGTCTTAGTTACTTATGCACTGCTGGAACGAAATAGTCCACACCCCCAAGTTAAAGGAGGAGAAGTTTATTTTAGTGCCTAGTTTATGGAGGTTTGAGTTCATGGTCAGCTGGCTCCAAGGCAAGGTAGCATAGCAGAAGAGCACAGCAGAGGAGAAATAGTCCATAGAAGGACAAGCAGGAAGCATCAAACAGCCATCACACCACCCTTTTCTGCCTTTATATTCCATCCAGACTATAAACCCACTGGTTGGCTCCACCCACACTCAGGGCAGGGCAATCCTCTTCAATAAATCCATTCAGCCACACCCAGAACTATACCAATCCAGTCAGTGGACTACTCTAGTCATGACATACCCTTAATCCAGTATCACACGCCCTAGGTTCAGTCAGCTCTGAAAAGCCCCACTTATGAGGCTTTAGGGAGGGGTAGCATCTAGACACAAGCTATAACTCCAGTTATCTATTTTATATTTGAGGCAATTCTAAATTCACCTATGGATAATACTTAAAGACATCTAATTCTATGGAGACTTCCAGTCCCAACTCGTCTGAGGCAATCTCCTTTTACTATAATGTAATTACTAATAATTCAGTGTCTGCAATCAGAATACAGAAAGGAGGGAAATGAAAACATTAAACAGATTAGCATAATGAAGAAATAGAAAATAACAACTCAAAAGGTAATTTTTGAGAACTCTTAAAGTCAGATACTGTACTGGAATCAGAATGTAGAAGCTAAATATGAGGCAGTATGTAATCTCTGGTTTCAAATTATTTACTTTTCTTCAGGAAAAGAGAAACCACAGCAGTCTGACATGGCTAAGTTAATGAAGAGTCAAATGCATGATATTCTGGGTAAATGTAAAACATGGCATCATAAGGACATCTGCACCTGAACAACTTACTCTAGGTGGTAAGAGCTGTTTCTTTTTTTTTTAATTAATTTTATTGGTACATTTTAGGTATACAATATAATAACATTCATCACTGGAAATTTGAACCTTTATGTAGTCTATCTTGGTTATTTCCCCCCCCTCCCCTCCCTCAACCCCCTACTCCCCTCCATATATACAAAGAGTTTGTTTCCATTTTCTTCATTTTAATAAGAGCTGTTTCTGCTTGCAATGTTTTATTATGTAGTCTCTTCGTTATTTCCCCCCCCTCCCCTCCCTCAACCCCCTACTCCCCTCCATATATACAAAGAGTTTGTTTCCATTTTCTTCATTTTAATAAGAGCTGTTTCTGCTTGCAATGTTTTATAAAAGATGAAGGGGACAACTGGTGTTTTGTTCTGGGGTTTTGTTTGAGACGGTATCTCCCTATTAATTCCAATGTAGCCCAGGGTGGCCTCAGACTCAGTTTTACTCCCACCTCAGCCTCCCAATGCTGGTTTCACAGGCGTGTTCCATCATGCCCAGCAAACATTTATGAATCATTCAACAAATATTTATGAGCACCTACAATGTGTCTGGTGTTTGGGATTATATATGAAACAAAACAGACATAATTCTTTCTCTTATGGGAACACAGAGCGAAAAATAGACAAGAAAAAAGGTGATTAGCACAGAGCTACAACAGAAGAAACAGTGTCTCAAGGAAATCCGAAGGCAGAGAACCCAGAATTTTATGTTGAAATAAAACCTGAGGGATAGATGGGAGCACCCCAGGAGCAGACTTGTATTGCATATAAGGCCATGGGAAGTAAGGCAAATGTCTCTAAAGCAAAGAAAATGTATGTGCAAAGGTCTGGAAGTGAGACGAATACATGATTAACTCAAGTTATTCAACAGAGTTCCAGTCTAGGCTAGTGTGGATCAAAATGGAGACGTTCCATCAGACTTGAGACAAATTTATAATACAGAATAAAGCCCGAGCAATTGGAAAAGTCCAGCTCATAAATATCCTCAGTTTTGGACATCTTTGTTGAGGCAGTCTTAAGCAGAAACATTACATTATCCAGTGAGTGTCTTACTTTATAAGATCACCCTGGCTACACTATGGAGAAAGGCACAGATCAGAGGCAGAGGGTTCAGTTAGAAAGGACCAGGACTTTCCCACTGAGGGCAGAGTGGAGAACGGTGATGAGGAGAAAGGCGGGGTGGTAGCGGGAGGGAGAGGAAGAGGGAGAGGGTGAGGAAGAGAGAAGGGGGAGAGGGAGAGAGAAAGGGAGGGACAGTGTTACCAGCTACAAGAGAAACAGGTTTTCAGGGTCAGTTCTGGAGCCTAGAGGATCTAGTGTGTCCTTAAGGCATTACCGCACTCGGAGATGGCTGCAGATGAGCTTTGTCAAGCTCCCTTGCAGTAGGCTGCCTCACCCTATTCTAGATAGCAAATCCGCTTGGTACCGCCTCTTCCTCTTTCCTGCCTTGACTATTTAGTAAGAAGCTGGCATAGCCCTTTCCTAATCAGGAAGGAAAGGTGAAATGAAGTGACAGCCTAATAATAATGTGCCACTTCCCACTGTCATCAAATTTGGGGATGCTCCATACACAGACATTTAACGTCCTATTCATTGGTTAGGTTTTTATTACTTGCAGCTGAAAAATACCTTGTATACACGCAAGTGAAGAGTTTTTTTGGAGAGTATCCTATAATGGATCTGTAACAGACCTGGATGGGAGCCTGGGGACCTTTAGTAATCAGCACAGATAACTAAATCCAAAGTGGATGAGATAGGAAGTAGGAAAAGTTCAGAAGGCCCATGTTAGAGCCCTTGGAAATACCAATAGTCACACATGGGTTCACGACAGGTCTATGTTTTGAGAAAGGTACTGTTGGGTGATTTTATCTCTGTTAGCCTCTTAGAATATGCATACCAAGCCGGGCGTATGCCTGTAATCCCAGCACTTGGGAGTCTGAGGCAGGAGGATCACTGTGAGTTTGAGACTAGCCTGGGCTACATAGTGAGTTCCAAGTCAGTCTCAACTACATAGTGAGACCCTGTCTCAAAAAAAAAAAAAATAAATAAATGCATACCAAACAGAATGGCACTGCCGACTACATACTATGTATGTAGCTGTGTGGTATAGACTATTGTTCCTGTGTTCAAACCTATATGTGTTACTGTAGGCAACCATAACACAGTGGCATCTGTGTATCCATTCATCTAAACATACTGGAGAATAGGAATTTTCAGCTCCATTATAATTTATGTTATGACTGACTGGAACATCCTTTTGGACCATATGTCTGTTTTTAAAAATTGTGTAGGGAAAGGAGATTGGAATACAGTGGCCAAAGATGTTGGAAGAATACTGGGTATCGAGTATCAGGAAAGCCTAAAGAAGGGAGCCAATACCCAGTATGGTGTTACTGACAGGAGCTCTCTTTTGGTTACCTCCTAACCTTCACAAACTTCAGGCTAATCAGTATCCTCTCTGACTTCTCTGACCTGAAGGCCCCCATAGATGTCCATCCTATAGCTCTTAAATCCATTTGGGGGTGTGGTGATCGAACTAGGGACCTTGAGCTTGCAAGGCAGGCAGTGGCACCACTGAGCTAAATCCCCAGCCCTATCTACAGCTCTTGAATCTGGTGCCTTAGATCACTTGCCCTCACGACACCCCATCCTATAGCTCAATGCTCACTACAGCATCTCTCCTGCCCAGTTGTCATTGCTTAATGGCTATTGCTGCCTTTTTCTCCCCTGGTCTCTCTGCAAGACTGCGATCTCTGGGCAGGAAGGGATGGTGCTGGTCTGTCTTATATTTGCATCCCCAGTGTCTGCCACAGTATCTGGTACAAAGAGGCTTTTGAAAAGTTTCATAGGATATGGAGCTGACCACCACAGGAACAACTACAGAAAAGGAGGAGTCGGGGCTGGGAGGAAAAACAGGTGAGCAAAAGGAGTGAAATACTACTACTGGGATGTGTTTGCTCTTGTTACTGAAAGACTGTAAAAAAGACTGCAGGTGAAATGGGGGGAGGGGATCAATGATAAATGATCAAATACTTTGTGGTGCGGACACAGGAACAGAGTAAACTCCTACAGAAGCGGCTAGGCGTGGTGGCGCAGGCCTATAATCCCAGCACTGGGAGACTGAAGCGGGTTGACTGCCGCGAGTTCAAGGCCAGCCTAGGCTATATACAGTAGTGAGCTCAAGGCCAGACTGGAAGACAGAGAAAAACCCTGTCCAAAAAAGAGTGAAGTTCAAACTGTCAATTCCTACAAGGTAAGAATGAATGTACAGTGATCCTCTTTGGTCCACTGATTTTGTTCTAGACTGTAAATCCCCAGGGATCACAGCTTGTATTACAAGTACCCGGATGCTCAGGAAATGCTGAATGAATGCACCTTTGCTTGCTCAGCACTTAACACCACATCTGGCATCTAGAAGACGCTCAATGAAAGGCCCCAAGTGAAGGACTAGCAGGGCCTCAGGGTGTACAGAGAAGCAGGGGCAACCTAGTCACGGCAGAAGGAAATGTGTCCAGGCAAGGGAAGGCGTGGATTTCCAGACTGGCGCCCTCTCCAGCTTTTGGCCGGTCGCACGCATCCCTCCACCTCTCCATCATGCGTCCCCAGACACGCTACACTCGCGGGAGAAAACAAGACACGGCTCCTACACAACTCTGAACACAACGCTCCTTGCCCATCTCAAATCCACCCCAAGCTGCTTACCAGCCGCCCAGCACTCCGGCCCCAGGTCCTCAGGATTCGCACTGCAGCCATTTTTCTCCGGAAATGACAACCGCACCGCAGCTGGGAGAGACCTCGCCGCTGGACCCGGATCTGGAGGCGGGGGACTGACGCGCCTCGCGTGGGATCCAATGCAGAGCAGAGGAGCGAGCCTCCCACCCCGCAGCCAATCAGGAGCTGCACGGCCGAGCCACCGGGCCGTGGGGGCAGGAGGAATGCGGGCGAGCCTTGGGGAAGGGCGGCGGGGTCGCGGCAGGATCTAAATTCTGCGGGCAAAGTTGGCACTGGGTAACTAAGAAGCAAACGAGATCTTTTTGGTCCACGAAGTGGGAAAAGAGAGTGTTAAGGGCGCACAGAGAAAGGTCACTCACTTGGAGAAAGTTAGGTTGAAGACCTGAGGGGCGAGCAGGCAAACATCCTTCTTGGAGTTGTAACTGTACAACTTGGAGTTGTTCTGTACAGAAAAATGGAACAGTTCTTATACTCTGCGGAAAGGTTCCTCGCCAGTATTTGTTTCAGACGCCCACGGGGGATCACTTCCCAACGACTGGCTTTCTTAAGTCAGCATTTCTGATTTCCAAAAGCGGCTCTCGGTTTGTTTTTCATGAAAGGGGAACAAGGATACGTAACATAACGTAGTATTACCTTTATGCAGCCACCCAGCATAATCGATACTGTCACGCACATAGAACCTTGATTTACTTGCCACTTGAGGAAATGTAAGATTTGAGGCAAATGGAACAGGCGAGGATCAGTTTTGCCCTAATAAGCTGGGAGGCTAACTTATAGACTTGATTACTCAGAATCTCAATGTGTGGGAAACCACCCCAATAAGCACATTTTGGATTTTCTTTTCAATAGTTTTTCCTCGTCTGTTGATAGATCATAATTTTCAAATGTTCAGTGATCATCAATCCCACCTTGGTCATCATATATTGTAAATATTGGTGAATTTGGTTGTCAATATTTTGATGGAAACTGGTGCATCTGGATTATAAATAAAGCTGGCCTATGATTTTTCATCCCTATGTCATCTTTGCTCATTTTGGCATCAAAGTCACCTAGTCTTATAAAATGAACTGGTGTGCTTATAAAATGAACTGGTGTGCTTATCTTGTTCATACTACCTGGGAGAGTTTATATGAGAATAAGATGGTCTACTCCCGGAAAACGGGGTACATTCTATCAGTGACCCTCGGGCCATGTTTCCTATCCCACTTCCCTCTTAATTACTGGCTTATTGGATTTCTTTAATGGTTTTAGTGTAAATAGGGCTATTACTTCTCTCCTTTCCTTTTTGTAATCCTACAAACACTCAACAGTATCATCCATAAGTCTTTGTTTTTCACAAATTGTTTAAGTCAAGATCCAGCTAACTTCACACCATCACTTTTTTCTTGCAGTTCCTTTGTTGAAGAAAATAGGGTTTTTTTTTAATTTTTTTTTTTTTTTTTTTTTTTTTTTTGGCAGTACAGGGGATCAAACTCAGGACCTTGTGCTTGCGAGGCAGGCGTGGTACCACTGAGCTAAATCCCCAGCCCTGAAATCTAACTTTTGACTTTCTTATTTGGTATTATCTTATGTTTGTTTAGATTCACTTACATGTTTACAATTTCTTAGTTCATTTTTTCTTATATTTTAATTTTCCTTCTAGGCTAATTTTTATTTCTGCAATGCACAGATCCTTTAAAAATTCCTTTTGAAAATATATATGGATGTTAAATTCAGTTTCTATATATCTGAACTTATTTTATTTCTATATTTCACCCTTATTTTTGACAGATAACTTTACCTGATATTCAATTCTAAGTTGATGGCTATTGTCAGTCATGCAGGAGTTTGAAAATGCTGTATGAGTCCACTGTTTTTTATTTCCACTGTTCAGTTGCCACTGTTCAGTTGAAGAATCTGGTATCAGAAAGCCCTTTCTTTGTAGAAAATTGAAAAGACCCAGGGTTTAACCCAACTGTGCCACTTACTTGTTCCCTCATCTTGGAATGTCACTTCAGTTCTCAAATTCTCAAGGCCTGGTTCCCTTACTGGTCAAAAAGAGACAAGAACATCAAGCACAGTTTTAACACAGCACTATATAAATGCTTATTCTTATCTACTCTCTTGGCTGATTTTTTTTTTTTTTTTTTGGTATAGGGGATAGAACTCTGGTCCTTGCATTTGCGAGGCAGACAGTGGAACCACTGAGCTAAATCCTGGGCTTGGCTGATCTTTATATCATATTGCCATTTTATTCACTTTTCCCTGCCATTGAAAGTAGGGGGCATGGGGGAAAGGGCCAGAGCCAGAAACTCATAATGAGAATCAAAAATTAAAAAGGGAAGGGCCGGGGATTTAGCTCAGTGGTTCCGCTCCTGCCTCATAAGCGCAAGGACCCGAGTTTGATCCCCAATACCAAAACAAAATAATAAAAAGGGAAAGCCAGGCTTGGGCTCTCAGGGCTAGAGTGCTTGCCTAGCGTGTGCAAAGAGGGGGTTCAATATCCAGCAGTGAAGTAAATAAATAATACAAAGGATGAGCCTTCTTCAGAGGTTTCCTTTGATGAGACTACAATGTGAGATGAGAGTACAATTTTTACACTCCAAACCCACTGACGCTGCCTTACTTCAATTTTTCATTGTCTCCTGCCTAGACAATTGCATCACTGACATTCCTCCCCTCCGGCTGTTGGGCCTCTATTCACCATTCTCATACTGCCCAAGTCATCAATCTAAAATAAATAGGATTACCGCCCTGCTTAATATCTTATACCGTCTCTGTGTTCCCAGAGCATTTTGTAAGAAAAGTACTAAGAGAAGGAGACAGTGATATGTACATCAGATTACCCCGGTTCATTTCCCAATCTGTTAGTTAACCACTGTGTGACTTTACCACTAAAACCTGCAAAACACTTGAATTCATCTGGGTGTGAACGAATGTGGTGAAGGGTGCAAAGCCGCTAAGCACTCAATAAACTCTGGCTGTTATTGTTACAGTTTATCATATTGTAACTGTTGCCCCAGTGAACCCATAAGTACGTATTAATTATTGCTATTGTGGATGACATTGTAATTCATTGTCATTCCTCACATTACACCTCTAATACCTATGTATTAACTGCCTTACTCTTCTTTGCACACCTGGACTTTTCTTACAGCAGCACAATCCTGGATAAAACAGAGATAAAGCACAAGCCTGCGCGACAACAGGAAGATTCAGTTAGAAAGGCACGAAGGCCTTGCGCAACCTGCGGGTCTATCTTGTGTTCTAGCCTGTGTTTCCCACGGCCTCCAGAGCGGCACGCAACTGGAACCCACTTCCGGGTCCGGCTGCGACCTTTTCCAGCGCAAACTCGACGGTGCGCATGCTCAGTGACTGCCCGAGCCTGCGGGCCTGGGTAACTGGGACCTCAGTGGCAGGGTCGGGGTACTCTGGTGACCTCTCTTTTTCTCTCTTTCCTTAAGCCCTGCGGCCTGAGTGTGGGCCGAGATTTCAGCGTTGCGGGGGCGGGAGCCAACACCTCTTCTCGCGCTGCAGAGAGGCGTCGTCCCTGCGGACCAGGGCCCAGGACTCGCCCCATGGCGGGGCCGCGGGTGGAGGTGGACGGCGGGATCCTGGAGGGGGTGAGTGTGGGGCTGAGGCCCAGCGGCCGGGACGCGCAGCTGGTAGTGGGGATGTTCTCACGTCTCTTCTCCCCACACCCCGCTCCTGCAGGGCGGCCAGATCCTCAGGGTCTCCACGGCCCTGAGCTGTCTCCTGGGCCTCCCCTTGCGGGTGCAGAAGATCCGCGCGGGCCGCACCACTCCGGGTCTGAGGTGAGCGGGGCGACTGGGGAGCCGGGTGCGGGCCGTGGGGCGGGGTCCTGGAGGGCGCGGGGCGGGGGATCGCGAGTCAGAGCCTTGCAGCCCTGGAGATCTGGGCCGGGTTGGTCGTGGCTGGGAGATCTCAGGGCTAGTCCTGGCGAGCGGCCCTCAGGCCTCCTTTTTGGTCCCCGGATTCTGCCTGAGCCGTGGCTTGATAATGCGATCTTGGAAGCATTAAGGAGCAAATATAGAAAGAGGCTCGGATTTTCTCTGTTTGGCTGTAGTTGTTTCATTTGCTAAAAAGCTCTCTTGGAAACAAACAAACAAACAACAAAAAAGCTCTGTTGAAAATGCTCTCCCATCTCTTGGGGCATTCCAGGCACACCCCTGTGGATTAAATAGGTAAGGGCAGAACCACCTCAAAGGCCAGAGAAAAATCCCTCTTTTAAACCAGTGCAGTCTGTGCTGCCACACATTTTCCAGTCATAGAACAGGAGAGGAATCTGAGAGGCATTATTTCAGCTTTCAATTTCAGATTTCTAGGAAGGTTTGAATATGGCCAGAATTATCAATTGTGGAGAGGGAATGCCTAGATCCTTAACTCTGTCAGGGAAGCGGCGCATGCTGCTAGAAAAGTTTAGGTGCACCTGTTAGATGAAGACTTAAGTTGAGGCCAAAATGATTCCTTTTTATGTATTCTATATGTATTCCATTTTTTGAGAGGAGCTATTTCTTGTTCTTTTATCCACAGTTTGAAATCGTAAAAAGGCAGTATATCCATAGGATGACCATTAATCTCCTTTGTCTGAGCAATTGTTGGCAGCAAGTCCAGTACACCGGTGGAGAAATCCATCTCATTAAAGTTGTGCTAGGTATTTACTGGTTTGCTAGCGTAGCCGTAACAGAATATCACAGATTGGGTGGCTTAAAGAATAGACAGTTTTTTACACAGTTCCAGAGGCTGAGTCCAAGGTAAGGGTGCTGACAGCATTGGTTTCCTCTGAGGGCTACAAGGCAAACATCTGTTCCAGGCCTTTTCCTTTGGCTGGGAGATGAACGTCCTCTTGCTGCCTTTAATCGAGGTGGTTTCCCTGTGCACCCTACCACTGATGATGTCGCTCTCAACATCCTAGTCTGTTTTCACAAAGGTGCCCGTAAGGTTGTATGGAGGCTTACTCTAATGGCTTCCTTTTTACTTAATTCCATCTGTTTGAAGTTATAATCACATTCTAACATACTGGGGATTGGGGCTTCAGCATAAATTTTTGGGAAACCCAATCCAGGCCGTAACAGTTACAGTAGATTATACAGTGAGATACAAGCAAGACTTATAGCCCCTACTTTCACCAGTTCTCTTTTGTACACATCTCATTTGTAAAAGTACATCAGTGTGTGTTTTTATAGCCAAAATAACTGGTCTCAAAGGAACTCTAAATGGTGCCTACTAGTAGTCTTAAGTGTTTAAAACCCCAAAAGGAAGCCCTTGTACTGGAGATGTAACACCTACTGTGCTTAGACCTTGCTGTTTGCTTGCCATTGCAGTTGTGTAAATATCATAAAATGTGAGGATATAGGCAGTCTGAATGCACACATTTTGATGTAGTATTATGACCTGAAGGCCTCAACATTTATCTGGACTGGAAATGATTCGAGATTTGTGTGATGGGCAACTGGAGGGGGCAGAAATTGGCTCAACAGAAATAACCTTTACACCAGAGAAGATCAAAGGTGGAGTCCACACAGCAGATACCAAGACAGCAGGGTATGTATCATTTACCTGTCATTCAAGTTTTGGAGTTAGAGTCAGATCCAGTTTCTATACCTTATTGGGAAAGTTGCTTAACCTTTCTGTGCTTTAGTTTCCTAAATTTAAAAATGTGAAAAAGATACATTTGCAGGTTAAAGATAATGAATATAAAAGTTTGACTGTTTAATAGCTCAGTTGTAGCTATTACTATATCTGACATCTTATCATGGGTGTAGTGTGAGGCCCCTCCCTCCCTTTCTCCTTCTGTGGTGCTGCTAGTCAAGTGCTCTTCCAAGAAACTATCTCCAGCCTATACTGTTTTGAGAGTCTCCCTAAATTGTTCCTGCTGGCCTTGAATTTTCATTCTTCCTGTTTAAACCTCTCAGGTAGCTGTGATTACAAAAGTGTACCACTATGTCCAGCTTGAAGTCTGTCTGTCTCTCTCCTTCCTGCCTGCCTGCTTGTGCTCCCCCCCCTTTTTCCTTCCCTCCTTCCTTTAGTTCATTGAGACAGTATATTGCTAATTCGCTAAATTGCCTGAGGGTGGGCTCAAACTTGCCTCAGCCTTCAGAGTGCTGGAATTACAGACATGTGCCACTGTAACCAGCTTTTACTATTGTTAGAATCTGATTTTATTGGAGGGAAAATAAATACTTTAGCTGGGCCTGGTGGTGCACACCTGTAATCCCAGCATTCAGGGTTGCTGAGACAGGAGGAGCTCCTCAAGTTGGAGGCTAGCCTGGGCATAATGAGTTCAAGGCAGCTTTACCTACATAATCAGACCCTGTCTCCAAAAATGAGGTGGGGAGGGAGGGAGGGAGGAAATACTTCATATATTAGATTACTCAGAAGGGATAAACAAGTTCATTTGTAGTTACAAAGCTCTGGCTTACAGTAAAACAAACATTTCCAAGTATTTTTCACTTGCTCCTTGGCCCAACTCTCTGAGAACAAGGATTATATTGCCTACATTTTTCTCTTCCAATACCAAACACATTTCAGTTAATAAATATTTATTGAAAAATGAAATTATCAGTGATAGAGACTTTCATATTCAGTTAATGTGTCAAAAGACAGTTAAGATCTGTGTTTTGGTATATGGGAGTTAATCAAATTCCCTTTCAAACTACAGTTTACTTTTGAATATGTTTGTTTCTTGTGACTTTGAAGAAGGGGGCTAATAGCACACTGATTAAATATTTCATTTTATAAAGTACTTCGTGTTTTGTGATTATTTCTTCTGATTTCTCACATTTTTTTACTATAAGGATGAACTTTTCCATATGAAATATTTTTAACTTCAGATTGTAAAACATTATTCTTTGCTATCATGGATTCCATGATGATAGCAACTGTATCTTTTTTTTTTAGACAGGGTCTCACTATGTAGTTCGGGCTGACCTTATCACTGTACAGCCCATCCTGACCTGGAACTCAGTGATGAGAGGCGTGTACCACCGTGCCTGGCTAGGAACTGTATCTTGACTTAATAATTAGAACAGTGCCTTGTGCCTGGTAGCAGCTTAGATAAAAACAGTTGCATAGTTTTAGATTGTGATTGTCTTGAATGCAATTTTCTTAAACTACTACTTTCTTAAACTACTACGTTTTTAAAAAAACATTTGAAGAATGCTTTACTTTTTTATTTTTTTTACTTCTTTGTACTATAAAGAAAAGTGTCAGAAGTTAGCCAGGGTTCACTCAGTGTGTTGAATTCAAACCTAGATTTCTTTAACATTTTTTGTTTGTTTTTTGTGGTATTAGGCACCAAATTGGGGCCTTGAGGAGAGTAGGCAAATGCTTTTGTCACTGGGTGTCGTACTGTCAGCCTGGTTGGCTTATCAGAAATACTTTCACTGAAATATTTTCTTTAAGATTCAGGATTTTACCATTCAGACACTGAAGCATAATTAATAGTACAGCTTTTTTTAGATTCTTGAAAAGACAGTACAGTTAAGCCTATTCTACCTTCTCCTTAGGAGTGTATGCCTCTTGATGCAGGTTTCAATGCCTTGTGTTCTCTTCGCTGCTGCTCCGTCAGAGCTTCATTTGAAAGGTGGAACTAATGCTGAAATGGCACCACAGATCGACTATACGGTGATGGTAAGGGCTTGGTTAATGACAGCCTGAGATAACATCACATTCTGCATCTTCATTCCCTACTTAAGTATATATCCTGAATATTTTTGTATATATATATCCATTTATTTCTTCATAGTGTCTAGCTTTTGTGTTGTATATTACTATTCACAATGAGTTTTTTTAAAAATCTGGAGTGCAGTTATAATTTATCAGTCATACAAGAAGTATGATTTGGAGAGAAACTAAACATTTTTTAAAAGATAAAATTCAGGGGCCGGGGATTTAGCTCACTGGTTCGGTGGCCTGCCTTGCAAAGTACAAGGACCCGAGTTCAATCCCCAGTACCAAAAAAAAAAAAAAGATAAAATTCAATACTGACATCAAGCAACTAAGATTGACCATCCCTAACCTGAAAATCTGAAATATAAATGCTCTCACATCTTGAAACTTTGTGAACACCAACTTACTGTCACAAGGAGAAAATTCCCTGTCTGATTTCATGTGATGGATTTTACTACAATCTCAAGGTGTACTACAATACTGTATAAAATTACCTTAAGGCCATGTGTACAAGGTATCTCTGAAACATAAAAGAAATTTCATGTGTAGATTTGGATCCTATCCCCAAGATCTCTGATTATACAAATGCAAATATTACAATATCTGAAAAGTCTGAAACTCAGAGTACTTCTGGATCTGAACATTTTGGAATTTCACACAAGGGATACTTGAGCTGTATGATCTTTTTTTCTTTGTGTTTATTGTAGTGTGATTTTTTTTTTTTTTTTTTTTTTTTTTTTTGTTTTTTTTTTTTTTTTTTTTTTTTTTTTTCTTGTGCTGCTGGTATTGATTGAACCCAGAGCCTTGTGCCTGTTAGGCAAGCACTCTACCATTGAGCTGTATCCGCGGCCTCTCTAGCATAATTCTTTAAATTTTCATTTTTAATATACACTCTAGTTTCTGAATTTTTGGACAAACATATACATCTGTGAATCAGCAGCCAGAATTAAGATGTGTAATAGTTTCGTTACTCTAAAAAATTTCCGCAGACCCTTTGTAGTTAATCCCGTCTTCCAGCCCTTGGTAACCACTGATCTGTTTTCTGTCGTACTCTAGTTCTTCCTTTATTTATATTTTTAGAATGTCATATTTTTAGAAGGCATACTACTGTGTTTAGCATTTGAGCCTTGTTTTTGTACTTACCACAATAAACTTGAGACTCACAATGTTACTTGTATTAGCAATAAAAGCTAAGTAATTGTTCTGTTATATGAATGTACCAGTTTGTTTATCTATTCATTTGTTGAAGAGCATTTGGATTGTTTTCAGCAACCAGTTTTTGCCAGTTATGAATAAAGTCCCTACTACCATTTATGTACAGGTTTTGTTTGAATATAAATTTTCATTTTTCTTGGGTAAATACTTAGAAGTAAGGCTGCTGGGTTTTTATAGTAAGTGGACACCTCTAATTTTTGAGAAACTGATATCCATACATGGTTTTATATTTTCAGCAGCACCTCATAACAATTTCAGGTGTTCTGCATCCTATCCAGCACTAAATATCCACCGAGATTTTGTTGTTGTTGTTGCTTTTGTTTTTTGTGAGATAGGGTCTCACTGTATAGTCCGAGCTGGCCTTGAACTCATGGTAATCTTTCTGCCTTAGTCTCCTGCATCTTTAGTGTTGGGATTATAGGAGTGTGCCACCATGCCTGGGTCTTCCGCCTTTTATTTTTAAAATTTTTTCTGTTTTTTTTTTTTCTTTCCTTGGTGGTAATGTATGCTAGGAAAGTGCTGTACCACTGAGCTATTTCCCAGCCCTACTTTTTTTTTTTTTAAACAAAAGTTTATACCTATATAAAAGTGTAGCATGTATACCTGTACAAAAGTTTAATACATATACCTGTTGCGTACATGAGGGATAACCCTGAGAACTGAGTAAATCTATAATGGATATGAAGAGGCCTTAGACTTAAGGATTAGATTCTGTCTTCCTGTGAAGCATTGACATTGTAATGGATAGTATAGTCTGAAAGTCAGTGTGATAGAATGTATAGTGAAAGTTTTTCTCTCTTTACAGTAGTAATTCCACTTTAAGGAAATTACCCTCATTAAATATTACAAAATGAAGCAAAAGGCAAATGTTAAAAAAGTATTTGAGCAGAGCATTATATAAATTATGATTACCATTATATAATATATATCATTATTTAGCTTGGAGAAAGCTTAAATAAATTATGCTTGGTTGTCATGCAGTCATTCAAGTATTTAGGAAGAAATTTATGATTTTAGAAAAATGCTCATGTTTATAATATTAGATGAAAAAACCAAGGGTTAAAATATTGTGTATGTAGTGAGATTTCAACTATATTTAAAAACTGAGGAGACAAAATGTAATTTTGTTTGTTTCTCAATACCCCCTAATTTCTTATAATGTATAGTAGTACACTGATAAAGCTCAAGAAATATTGGCTTCTGGAGTTGAACAGCCACTGGGATCAAGTATCCTGAGTTCTGATTATTATGTTTAATTGATTGACTTGTACATCTGATTAACTAAATGTGAAACTTAAAAACTTAAAAAGTTAGCTACATACCAGTTTTTTCCTTTGAAAAATGGATCTAGCCTATATGTCCTTGATGTCCTATTTACTTGTAGCACCTAAATACAGAAAACTTTTCATTTAACAATTATACTTCCTGGGGCTGGGGTTTTAGCTCAGTGGTTCCGCCTCCTGCCTTGCATGGGCAAGGACCCAAGTTAAATCCCACGTACCAAAAATAAAAAAAACAACCACAAAAACAATTACACTTGTTGAAACAGTGAATATTGGTAGCTAAAGTAACAATTGATTTTTCAGGTCTTCAAGCCAATCGTTGAAAAATTTGGTTTCAAATTTAATTGTGACATTAAAATGAGGTAAGTTACTTCTTGTCCTTTTGATCTATTACTTGAGTTCTTATATGCTTAATATATTGCATTTTACATTTCTTGTAGGAAAAATTGTATTTTGTTGTGTAAAAACAATAAACATTAGGGATGTGAAGCCTTAAATCCAGCTACATGCGATATTCGTTTCTTGGAAGAAATATTTTTTTAATTGAATTTATTGGTACATTCTAGGTAGACAGTACAGTTACATTCATTACTGGGATCTTGTACCTTTACATGCCAGGTCTTGGTTCTCATTTTTTCCCCAACCTCCCTTTACCCCCTCCTGCCCTCCCCACCTTCAAACACTTTAATTCCATTTTTACATTTTCTCATATTTTTTTTCCTTTTCCCTTATTCCCCTTTCCCTATCCTTCTCACTGTCCCTACACCTTTGGTCCTTTTCTTCCTATTTCACATTGCTAATTGCCCATTAGGAAGAAATATTTTGAAGGGAATTTTGACATGAAGGCAGCTACACATCTAGTTTTATTATGTAGCTGCACACATCAAATGATTTTCAGTGTGTAGACACTGGACTAGGCACTATGGAGTTGTAAGCGATTCTCTTCCACAGTGCGATCAGAATTATTTTCTCAAGAAACACATTATTGAGGTTTTTTTCTCTTTAAGATTTCCCTTTTGTAACACAATTACAGGGTTAAATTTCTTGGCACGCCTTTTCATTGCTTTGCAATCTTGCCCCAGTTTACCTTTCTAGCTTCATCTTCCCTCCTCCCCTCATTTCACTTTGCTGTATATTCTGACTACATGGTTGCTTGCTGATCTTTAAACGTACTTTGTGCCTTGCACTTCACATATTTTTGCATGTTATTCTCCCCTGCTCTCCTAAATGTTGGAAATGTTATTTTAAAAAAAAAAAAAAATCACAATTTCTTGTGTGAACTGCCCATGAGTGTGCCTTAACTGGAATTCAGCTTTGCACTTCTGCTGTATTTCCCCCTTCCTTGTATGCTGGTAGACTATGTGAGATCATCTCCCTGCCAGATGGAGAATTCCTTCAGGGTAGAAGCACTGTCATTTTCAGCATCTATAATAGAATAAATGATACTAAATATTTGAGTTAAAATGTTACTAGTGTTCAGTTACTTAAATATTCATCAGGTAATTATTTGAGCTCTTTACCATTGCCAACCTTGTCTTAGGCCCTGGAAAATAGCAGAAAGAAATAAATCCAGGTATAAGGAACTTATACGTACTCTAAAACAGCACTGTCGAGTAGGGCTTTCTAGATTGAGGAAAATGGTTTCTATCTATGCTGTCCAATGGGATGGTCATTAGCCAGATGTGACTGTTGAGCACTTGAGATATGGCTCACATAACTAGTAAATTGGTTTCTAAATTTTACTTGCTTATTAAAAAATATTAGGGGGGATTTTTATTTTAGTTTTGAGGAGGCAGACTTGCTGTCTGGCTCTGGCTGCTTTCTACTTCTGGGCTCAAGGAATTCTCTTGCCTCAGCCTCTTGAATAGTTGGGGCTACAAAAAGTGCCACCACATTTGTCTTGGTGCTGGCGATTAGATTTAAGGCTTTGCATATGCCAAGGATGTACTCTACCACTGGGCTGCAACCCCAGCCGTTAACTATACTTAATAGTACCAGGTAGCTTGAGGCCACTGTATTGGACAGCCCAGGCCTAAAGTATTATTTAGAACTTCCATAAATTTTCTGCTCAATATTAATATTTTAATGTAATATTAAGCTTTATTTTTGTTGTGAAGTTGGTTTATGAGGGTATTTGTTATGCTTTTATAGGGGCTATTACCCAAAAGGAGGTGGTGAAGTGATCATTCGAATGTCACCAGTTAAACAGTTGAACCCAATAAATTTAACTGATCGTGGCTCTGTGACTAAAATATATGGAAGAGCTTTTGTTGCTGGTGTTTTGCCATTTAAAGTAAGTTGTCTAAATGTTTTAATTATCTGTGCTTGTCTTGATAAGTATTATGTCATCTTATGTCATCAGTTTGAAATTAATGAAAAAAGCTATCTTTTAATCCATCTTTTCATTAAGATTTTTAAAAAGTTTAGTCTCTCTGGTCTTGAAAATCAAATTTTTAAACAATGCATATTAAAGTTAATTGTTTGATATGTCTTTAAGTTTGAAAACAGCTGTCCAAATAATAACTAGCATATTGTTTTCTATTGTTATTGCCAAAACAGGTAGCAAAAGATATGGCAGTGGCTGCTGTACGATGCATCAGAAAGGAGATCAGAGACCTATATGTGAACATTCAGCCTGTTCAGGAACCCAAGGACCAAGCATTTGGCAATGGAAATGGAATAATGTGAGAAAATGTACATTTTTAGACATTAGATCCCTGATATAATTATTAGTAGTTTTCTGTCTCTGTGACAAAAACTTTTAACAATTTAAACAATTTAAAAGGAGATCTTAGAAATTGCTTGTCTTCTTTGTTCTTGGGCGGGTATTGAAGCAGAGAGCATTTGGTGAAGTATAGCTGCTCAACTTAATGCTGACAAGGAGAGAGAGAGAGAGAGAGAGAGAGAGAGAGCGCGAGAGCGAGCGCACCAGGGTTCCAGTCTTCCCTCAAGGGCACCCCCTCCAATGACCTCACTTCAACTCACCTGAGCCCACCTACTTCCAACACATGGGCCTTTGGAGGATGTTTATAAGTCAAACTGTAATAATTATTCTATTTTAAGTTTTTTTGATAAATTTATAGTTTTAAGAAGGTATATTTTATGAGGGTAGTCCTACCTAAATAACAGTATGATGAATTAAGATGATTATTCTGATTTTGTTTTCTGAGGATTGTTTGTTTTTTTATTACTTTGTAAGGTATTTTTTTGGTTATATAGTTAACCCTGCGTATTCTTGAGTTTGGCATCTTTGGATTCAAACAAATACAGACTAAAAATACTGTGAAAAAGAAGGTATTTCTGTATTAAATATGTACAATCTTTTTTTTTCCTTGTCACTTCCGAAATAATACAGTAAACAGGTATTTACATGTCTTGTAGGTTGTATTAGGTATTATATATAACTAATGTAAGGATGGTTTTAAGTATACAAGAGTATTTGTATAGTTTATATGTAAACGCTACTTTATATAAGGGACTTGAACATGCTTGGATTTTGGTATCCACATAGGGATCTTGGAACCACTTCCCCTGAGTAATCAGGGATAACCATAGTGAAGTTTTTTTGGTTTTTGTGTGTGTATTTTTTTTTTTTTTAGATAGGATTTCACTGTGTACTTCAGGCTGGCCTTGAACTCAATGTATAGCACAGGCTGGCCTCAAACTCGCAGTGATCCTCCTGTTTTAGCTTCTTGAATGCTGGCATTACAGGTGTGCGCCACCATGCCTAATTTGCAGTGAAGTTTTTAAGCTATTCAGAAGTTAGACTTTAAAGGTGATCCTCAAAGAAATATTTCCAGTTGCTTAAAATATATGTGAAATTAAATCATAAATAAATAATATGGTAAAACGTCTCTTTCAAAAAGAAATAGAACTATTCTACTAATCCAATTAGGATTAATTAGATATAAGTGTTACAAAAATTCCTTATATTTTTGGACGTCTAAAAGTACCGCATTCTTTGTGGATATTCAAATTTCAAACCTTATTTAGAGATTCCACTAAAGGGTTTAAACTAAAGTAAATGCTTGTCCTAATTTTGATAAAACCACATAAAAACTAGAACAAAACTAGTCTCCGCAAAAGACCTTTTTATATAAGATAATCACAAGACAATTTATGCTACTGTATGTCTATGAAATGGTACCACTTAGTATGATGACCCAGTAACTTGGGGTGGAAAGGATAGCAGCTTCTTTACCTGTAAGTAGATTCGAATCTCATATAACTTCTTCTGATTAGTATCTGCTGAAAGATACTAATAGCCTGTAAGGCTGATGGAGGATGTTAAACATATTACTTATTAGTGAGCTTTTCTGTCCTTGGACAGAATAACCTGACATCCACACCTTAAAGGAGGGAAGGTTTAATTTGACTCATGGTTTTGGGGTTTAGTCTGTGGTCTCCTGTATCCAAGACAGAAACAGCACGATGGGAGGGCATGGGAGAGAAAAACTATTCACCTCATAGCAGTCAGGGAGTAGAGGGAGAAGGGACAAGTTTAAGAGGGAGATAAACCCTCCAAGGGCAGGGTACACCTTTTCCAAGAGTGCATTCAGGATCCAGTCACCTTTCAAAAGCCTCAGTTTTCAAAAAATAAGCCTTGTGGAGGACATTCTAGATTGAACCATAACACACTATGTTAGAAGATTTTCAATATTAAAATATACTGGTCAGGTGTAGTTTTACTGTTTAATAATCACTGTTCTCCTGTGTGGTATTTGCATGTAGTTTTATGATACTTGTAAGCATAAGTAGTAATTTTTTTCTCTTTTATAGCATTATTGCTGAGACATCTACTGGCTGCTTGTTTGCTGGATCATCGCTTGGTAAACGAGGTATACATAAATGAAAGGAGGCTGTGATTTCCGGTGCTGCTGTAAAGTTCTTTAATTATCAGAATTGTTGTTTTATAGAGAATGCTGGATGACAGGTTCAAAAGGATATAGTTACCTAATTCTCTTTTTGAGTCAATTAAACTTTCAAGTCCTCTAACTTTATACTTTGAAAATTTTTGCACCTATAGAAAAGTTGAATGCCTGCTTCAACTAATTATCAAACACATCTCCTGGATTCATCAGTCTTGAACATTTGGCTACATACTGTTTATATTTCTGAATCATTTCAGTGTAAGTTGCAGGCACTGTTACTCACCTAAGTACTGCAGCATATATGTATGTCCAAAGAGTGGTACCTGCAGTCACACTACTGTTTTATACCTGAAGAATTTGTCTGTTATATGTTGTTACCCCAGCGTATTTGGACTTATCAAGCTGTCTCCAAAATAGTGTTTAGAGCCATGTGGGGATTTTGGGCTGGGGTGGTGATGGTGGTGAGTCAGTTTGGTTTCTGGTTTTTGAGTCAGGATCTAGCCTGTGCTGGCCTTGAACTCATGATTCCCGTGCCTTGGCCACCCAAATGCTGGGGTAAAAACCATGCCTATTTTTTGTTTTTGTTTTTCTGAGCACACAAAGCATTTGATTGTCATGGCTATTTAGTCTTGTCTTTTTTTTTTTTTTTTTTTGGCACTGGGGATCAAACTCAGGACCTTGTGCTTGCAAGGCTGGTGCAGCACCACTGAGCTAAATCCCCAGCCCTAGTCTATCTTTTAATACAGACTATCCTCTCCCGCACCTTCATGGTATAACTGACATTTTAAAAACTCCAGGCCATTTTCTCACAGAATTTCCCGCAATTTGGAATTGTCTGATTACCTCATAATTGAATTATTCTCATTAAACATTTTTAGTAAGAATATTGTGTGGGTGATTTTGTGTACATGTCCCTGCACTGCATCAAGGGACGTGTATTTTAGTCAGTTTGTCCTTTATTGGAAAGGCTGATTGCATGGGTAAGGGAGGTGTCATCTAGATCTGTTTGCTCTGTATACGTTCCTTTTCCCTTTGTAATTCAGTAGTGTGGGATACTATCTTAAGACATTCTGATTATCCTCTTTTCATACAATTCATATCCAGTGTTTTTTTTTGTTTGTTTATTTTGTTTTGTTTTGTTTTTTGAGACAGGATCTCGCTATGTAGTTGAGACTGACCTAGAACTCACTATGTAGCCCAAGCTGATCTTGAACTCACAGTGATCCTCCTGCCTCAGCCTTCCGAGTGCTGGGATTACAGGAGTGTGCCACTGCGCCCAGCCACATCCAGTGGTTTTAACAGTTACTGTGATTGTTTCCTGTTGTACTTAATTACAGTGGTTATTAGAAAATACTGACTATTTTTTGGGAAAGAGAAACTTGTTCAAGATTTGGCATTTTAAGGAGAAGAAATAATTCCATGCATCTGTTAATATTTACAGTTACTTTTGCCAGTCAGGCAACTTCTAGTTGTTTGTGGTAGCTGGTTCTTTGTACTTTGTACTAGCATCTTCAAAAATGCTTATGATAGCTGTGTTGTTTAATCTCTTTATTACCACTGAATATAAAAGCATATCATTTTAGTTTACTCAGTGTTTAGGTCTAGATACTAGTTGGGCATCAAGTATAATCAATGTGATAGAATAAGTACAATTAACATCTCTAGTTGACCTCATATTAATGAATTCTGTTTAAAACTCTTTTGTGTGGCTGGTAGATAGGCAGTATGTTGGTATCACCTGAGTTTTTTTTAGAAATACAAATTTTGGGATCTATCCTAGACCTATTGTTAATTTTCAGTGGCTTAGCTCAGTGATAGAGCATTTGCCTACTATGTACCAAGGGCCTGGGTTTGATCCCCAGCACTGACAAAAAAAAAAGAATATGGTTGAGACCTGGGAATCTTTTAGCAAGTTCTCCAGGGATTTGGAAAGTATATCGAAGTTTGAGAAGTAGTGATCTAAAGTGTATGTTTAGTATGTATTAATTCCATACTAGGTGCAGTAAAAGATTGGTATGGATATTGAGTCACTGCCTACAGTGTCTGTTAAGTCTTGAGAAGCAAAGATGATGCAATGTAAAGCAGAGACTGAACAGACTTGTTGTAAGTAATAAAAACTTGCTATGCAGTGGGAAAAATGAGTTCGGTTTGTCTTGTAATTGGGCACCATGATGTACCAGACACTGTCCTAGGAATTCAGAAACGAGCCCTACTGTTCCTAATTCCTATCTTAGTCTGACACAGTATCCCTGTGGAACCCTAGGAACACAGAGAAAGAATCCTTCTTTAGGGGCTGATGAGCTCCAAATCTGGCTTCTGCTGTTCAGTGATGGATAAATAGAAGTCAGCCAGACAAAAAAAAATGAGAGTAAAGGGAAATTTGTACAGCCATTATGAAAGATAGTATGGAGGTTCCTAAATAAACTAAAAATACAATTGACATTTGACCCAGCAATCCCTCTTCCTAATCCCAAAGGAAATCGAATAACCTCATAAAGATATCTGCACTTGTGTTGTCACTATTTTTCATAATCGGCAAAATATTGAAACAGGTAGGTGTCCAGTAGCAAATGGATAAAGAAACTGTGGTATACAGACATATTAAAATATTATTGAGCCTTAAAAAAGGAAGTCTTGTCGGCACAACATGGTCATAGTGAACATACTGCTAAATGAAATAAGACACAGAAAAATATTGTTCAATCTCATGTGTAGACTATTAAAAAAGAAAAGGTCAAATATACAAAGAACTTAAAAGTGGTTGTCAGGGTTGGGTTGAAGGGAGAAGCAAATGGGTAGATGTGAGTTAAAGGATGCAAACTAGCAGATGCATACTCAGAGGTCCAGTGTACAACAGGAAAATATAACCTGTGGCTTATTATAGTCAGGATTTTTGCTGAATGAGTAGATTATAGTTGTTTTTTTACAGGAAGAATATTGAGTAACTGAGATAATGGAGATCTTAACTTGTTTCACTTATATATGTGTTCTTAGTATTTATATCCTAAAAGTACAGTTTTGTTTTGTTAAGTGAGAACTAAGGAGGAGCAGAGACAAAGGAAAATGGTGACAAAAGAAGTTTCTGTGTTTAGGTGACTGCAAGCACACCTAAGCACAGGGTCGGGCTGGGCTGATGGAGAATGATGAGAATAGAGATCAACAAAGGCCGGATTGTGAAAGGCTATTGGCATGTGAAAAGAAGTTTTCTGTTTCATCCTGAGAATGTAAAAGATGTAAGGAGGGATAAGAGATTTTTGGAAAATCAATTCTCATACCGAAAGCCATGCTGGAGGTAGAAGACCAAAGTCTATTACAATTCAGCCCCAAAGGGGAAAGGTATGGGTCAAAGAATGTGACTGTAGCTAGAGAAGTGAGTACTGACTCATAGTAGTTTATTTAGAAAGGTGAATAGACAGTAACCATTGGATGTGGGTGGTGAGGGAAGAAGTGTGAAGAATGACCTTCTAGGTGTCTAACTTAGTCCTGGATACATTTACAACTTGTGAAAAAAGAAGGTAGTTTGCCAGGGTAGATGATAATTTTAGCTATGTTGCATTGACTCTGTTAACTTTTTGGAGAGGGGGGTCCCGAGGAATAAATTCAGGACTTTGTGCTAAATCCCCAGCCCACTCTGTTATCTTATTACATGGAATTTGTTGAGCAGTCCTGAAAAAATTTCTGATAGTCTATCAATATTTTTCTCACTTTGTGAGAAAACTTTTACTTTGAAATTGTTTTGGGATAGAACACTTGAGGAGTACATATTGTTTATTTTTAGAGTGATGATAGAAAAAGCAACAGACTTGCTGGGATTACTGAATTCTCCTGGTACCCTCTCATTTCCTGTCAGGCACATCAGCCAAGTGAGATATCATTAGCAAATGCAAAGGCGACCTGGGGACTGCTCTCTTAATTTAGGTTGTCTGTAATTAAGGATCTCAGAGATAATGTCATCATCTCCATTATCCATGTCCTCTCTCATTTCTGATTTAAATTAACTGGGGAGGGACCAACACTGAATCCTAATGTTTAACTAAGAGTTTTTACCAGAAGCAATGTAAACTGTTTGTTACTGACAACATATGTAGTAGAGGCACAAGGTTGTAACTAGTCATGTTTTTCTTATTGTCTTAGTTACTAAAACTATTTTGAATAGAAAAATAGCCTGGAGTATCCCTAAAATTCTTCCAGCTGTAGGTGTGTGTGTGTGTGTGTGTGTGTGTGTGTGTGTGTGGGGTTCTCACTGTATTGTTCAGGCTGGCTTTGAACTCACTATGTAGCCCAGGCTGTCCAGGAACTCTGAGAGATCCCCCTGCCTCAGCCTCTTGAGTTCTGGGACTACAAACCTATGCCACTACACCCAGCTTTGCAGCTGTAACATTCTTTAACTCCATAAAAATGATGACATTTTGTTTAGATCTTGAAGTGTTAAATTGAGGCAGTATGTTGTAATATAAAATAAAACTAAAAGCAAGACTTAAATTTTAGTCCTCTGTCTCTAAATTATCCTACATACTCTGGGATTTTCTTAACTGAAAATAAGATTGGATCATGATTATATAGGATCTGTTCCAACCTATGTAATTGCATTGTAAACACAATATAGAGCTAGGTTTGTGGCTTGGTTGGTTGGAAGATAGCATGTTGCATTATACTAATAAGCAAAATTCTCATATTTTCTTTATCTGTTCAGCTGCCATGAGCTGCTAGTATTAATAACTGGTCATAATGTAGATCCATTTATTTCTTTATTTGCTATTAGATTGGATAGGAAGGAAATATTTTGCCTCTTGGCAGAAATCTTTAGTGTTCATTAGGCTCTTGATCCAGCTTGAATATCTTAAATATAAGAAATGTTTGGAACCAGAGATCAAAGTCACAACGTTACACTTGCGAGGCCGGCATGGTGCCACTGAGCTAAATCCCCAGTCTTGATTTTTTAAATTTATTTCGATTTTGTAACATTTACATATACATAGTGAGATGTCTTACAGGTGAACCTAAGTCTAAACATGAAATTAACTTGTTTCATACACATCTCATACACATAACCTAAAGATGATTTTATACAATATTTTAAATAATTTTGTGGGTGAAACAGTTTCATGGTGTGAAGTTTACACTTTTGATCTTAATGTCCATCTTCAAAAAGTTTGAAATTTTGGAGCATTTTGGATTTCAGATTTTCAGATTAAGGATGCTTAACCTGTATTATAAAGCCAGGACTTTTTTTCACAGCCTTCACCCAAATTTTAGCCATCTTTCAAGAACCTGCTTAAATCCTTCATGCTGTATAAAGTCTCCTGAAATTATTCTAGAACTTACAACCTCTTCTCTTTCTCTAAGCTCCTGTTGTGTATATGATTTATACCATAGAGCTTAGCACTTAACTATCCTGTAATTCTCTAATACCTGACTAATGTGTTGCCCCAAAAATGAGACCTAACTGTATCAGTCTAACCAGAACCAGCCCTAGCGGGTCTCACGATGGCGATGGCCAGTGTAAGTCAGAAGATTATACAGACCTTACTATTCTCTCTTGGTTGCTCTTCTGAAGTGCCAGGTAAGACAGGGATAGACTGATTGAGCTGGCTTTTTTTCCAGTTAGATCTTATTTTTCAGTGAAACGTGAGTATCTTTTATGTTTCCTTAGTAAAAGAACAAGTAGTATTGAGTAGTCAATACTACCATGATTATTAATAGCTTATTATGTACTGATCTTGGAAACAGATGCTTTATAAATACTGTCTCTATTTTCATAACAACTTTGCAGTACAGTCATCTCCATCTAAAAGAGGAAATGGAAGAGGCTAAATAGCTTATTTAAGAATGGTAGGGGCTGGGAGTGCAGCTCACGTAGCTCTGGTAGAACACATGCAGCTCAATAATAAAATATACATGTGCTTATGTTTATGCAAGGCCGAAGCTTCTATCCCCAGCATAAGTGGGGGGAGGGAGGAGATTGATTTCTGTAATATAACATACTTCAAACTGTTTAGTCATATAAATTTTTGACCAGTTGGTAATGAAAGAACTTTATTATTTTATCTGCTGTAAAAATAGAGTTTAAGTAAATTTGCAAATGTAAAATATACATAGAAACATTTTTAATTTTTAAAAGACATTTTCATTTGTAGCAAAGAATGACCTGAGAGTAATTTGGAGAATTATATTACTATATTGGAGAATTATAATATTATATATTATAGAATTATATTATATCTTTGGAGAAATATATTACTATATTCCAATAGTCTTATTTTAGTTATGTTTCTCAATTTATGTAATGTTGAATTAGATTATGTAATGTTGAATTTAGAGTTAATTTTGTAACAGTTGCTATGAGTTGCTTATATTATGTCCAAGCAACTAGCTTTGCCAGTTGCCCCCCACCCCCACCCCTGGTACTGGGGTTTGAACTCAGGACTTTGGAGTTGTGAGGCAGGCGCAGCACCACTGAGCTAAATCCCTGGTGCCTGATAGGCTAATTTTATACTCAATGTTGTGTCAAACATGGGGCATGTGTGACGAGGTAGGAAGTAGAGGAAGGGGTGAATATTCTGATGTATATCATTCAAGTCTTAAAGGGACTAAAACCTTGAAATAGTTGACCTGAGAGTGTTATTAGCTTTTCTTTAGATGAAACTTAATTCTCTGACTTTTGAAAATCCTTTAATTCTGATACCTTAGAGTAGTTATAACTTGCATAATCTGGAATTTTAAAATTTGAAATCAAGGTATACCATTATAAGCTCATAACTTAGTTTTAAACTGGTTTTATATTAGTACTTTTAAAATAAGCCAAAGCAGCCTATCTCTTTTTTTTTTAACTAGTGTAAAGATAGAAAGTATTTGTACATGCCAAGCCTTCAGCTATTTGGCAAGATTAAATAACTGAAGATCTTATCCTAAAAGGTGCATCTTGTGAGTTCAGAGACCTAAAAAAATATTATACCAGTGCTAACTGGGATTTCTTAATTCAACCTTTTGCCTCTCAGTAATTAACTTAGGTTTTTCTTTCTTTCTTTTCCTTTTCATTATGCCTATTTTAGGTGTCAATGCAGACAAGGTCGCCATTGAAGCTGCTGAAATGCTATTAGCCAATCTTAGACATGGTGGTACTGTGGACGAGTATCTGCAAGACCAGGTAATGACATTTTCAGGATAAAATCCTTCCAGCTTGTGTTGGATTGAGTATAAATTTAGTTACAGTAAGTCCTACACTTATGAATGAGTTCCATTCTGTGAGAATTGTTCATAAGTTGGATTCGTTTGTAAGCCAACAGTGTGAGTCTCATACACTACACCTGTGCAACTTCTCAAATGTTTCTAAGTCTAGGACTTACTGTACTGGCCTTCAGACACTGATTAGCAAATCTTACTTACATCATTTTTAAAGTATCCTCTTGGGATTTGTCCTCACATTTCTGTGTGCATCTTACTTGACCTATTTATAGCATTTGGCACGGTTACTTTATTCTTCAAATTCTGGCCTCACTAGGTCTGAAATAATGTTATCTTTCCACTTAATGGGCCTCCTTTGTCCTGTCTCCTTTGCTAAATCATTGTTGCCTTCTCAACTTCTAAATTTTGGGGGAAATTTAGAAGCTCAGGCTCATGCCTCTTTCCTTTATCTGTTTCCCTCCCTTATTTATTCACTCCAGTCTCATGGCTTTAATACCATCTGTATGCTGACAGCTCCTAAATTTGGATCCCTGCTCAGGCCTTCCCTCTTTCTTCTTAATTCCTTATTCCTTATATCCCATGCATATCTCATCCACTCCTCACATTGAGAAGTACTATTGAATATTTCTATATAAGATCTTTTTGTTCACTGTCTTTATATATTTTCATTTCTACAGTAACTTTCCTTACTCTCAAATAAATCAGCAGTCTATATTCAGAAATGTATTCTTTGGTCTAGGGGTGCAGCTCCATGGTAGAGCTCTTTCTTGCCTAAGATGCATGAGGCCTGGGTTTATTTCAGCAGGAAATTTATTCAAGATTTCTTAACCATTTTCTTTTAACATTTTCCATATGTCTAGTTATTTCCGTCTTTCCCAATTCTATTCTTTATCCCAGTAATTCTGTATGAGTCTGTTTATTCCCAATAAAATATAATTTTAAATATAATTTTAAAGAGTAGGAGAAACTTGTCATATTTTATATACCAGCTTGCAGAGATAGTTACTCTAACTATATATCAACTTTCAACTCCATATTTTATTTTATTTTATTTTTTGGTACAGGGGATTGAACTCGGGACCTTGTGCTTGAGAGGCAGGTTGTGGAACCACTGAGCTAAATCCCCGACCCCATATTTTATTCTTAAACATTAATTTTAAAATTTTGACATTAAGGTGTGTGTGTTGACATAGGCATGTAATCCCAGCACTCTGAGACACAAGAGGATTGCAAGTTCAAGTCCCATCTAGGCAACTTAGGGATTTAGTGAGAACCTGTCTCAAAATAAAAATAAAAAGAATTTTTAAAGAGGATGGGAAAGGATTCAGTGCAAAGGCTGTAGGTTGAATCCTTAGTGAACTGCTCCCTCTCCCCCAATTCTGTATTGAGATCCACTGCTAAGCATTTCTGTTGCACACCCCTGGTTTTGGTAACAGATTTTCTGTCATCTAAGAACTTTTAGAAACCTAAAGAAATAGAAATCATTCTTTAGTTGTTTTGATTTGTATTTTCATTATGGACAACAGAAGAATTATAATCTAAATGTTAGTAAATGTGTGAGAATTTTCCTCTTTGTTCTTTTTTCAATAGCTGATTGTTTTCATGGCATTAGCCAATGGAGTTTCCAGAATAAAAACAGGACCAGTTACACTCCATACACAAACAGCTATTCATTTTGCTGAGCAACTAGCAAAGGTGAGTATTCTATTAGGAGTAAATGGGTCATATTTTCATAAGCAAGCCAGGTGTGGTGGCGCACATCTTTAATCCCAGCACTCGGGAGGCTGAGACAGGAGGATCACTGTGAGTTCGAGACCAGCCTGAGCTACATAGTGAGTTCCAGGTCAATCTCAACTACATAGTGAGACCCTGTCTCAAAAAACCAAAAAAAAAACCAACAACAACAACAACAACATATTTTCATAAGCAGGGAATTCAGTAATGATTGTAACCGCTGCTACATAGTAGTACTTGCTTGTGGCAGACATGTGGCTAACTCAGCAGTCTGCTCATCGGAAGCATCTTATTCTCCATAAGCATTGTAGACGGCTGTTTGTTATTATTCCCATTTTATATGTAAGTAAATTAGGGCAGTTAAATTGTTCGAGCCCATGACATTTCTTAGTGTCAGAGCTGGGCTTTGAGCAAACCGAGGAAAGCATGTTGCAAGGCCCACTTTAAAATCCCTGTGGTACTAAAGAGATAGAAACGGTGTTGTCAAAAAAGATTCATAGTTGGCTATAAACTTAAACATTTATATGGAATTTAAAGTAATCCTCTTAAATTTAGAAGTGCCGATTTACAATTTTAATATAAATTGTAATTATACCTTTTTGATGAGAATCTTAATTTTATTGTTGTTTGTTTTGGGAGGGTTACCAGGGATCAAACTCAGGACCTTGCGCTTGCCAGGCAGGTGCAGTAAGATGAACTACATCCCCGGCCTGAGAATCTTAATTTTAAAAAAAGATTGATGTCGTCATGAAACAAATACTAATTTCTTTATAGAAAATACACAATAATTTTCCCTTGCCAGTAAAACCAGTTATATTTAAATATTTTCTATTTAAATTATCTCCATTTTAAACAGTATGTATAGCTCCACTTTTTGCCTTTCTCTGTAACATACAGCGTATTTTTGTTTTGGTATATTCTTTGTCATATATTATTGTAAAGTAATATAAAATTTGTGACTCAATTTTAGGTAGGAAGGTCTTGAAGCATTTTAAAGATTTACAAGTACTGGGCTGGGATTTAGCTCTGATTCCACTGCCTGCCTCTCTAGCACAAGGTCCTGAGTTCAATACCCAGAACAATAACAACCAAAATTTACAAGTTCTATACACTGGCAAAAAAAGGGGAGTTAAGCATGACAGATGTGTACTAAGCACGAAACCATTACCCTACTGTTCCTTTTGGTGTTGTTTTGTTTTGTTTTGTTTTTTTTGGTACCGGGGATCAAACTCAGGTCCTTGTGCTTGCAAGGCAGGAGGTGGAACCACTGAACTAAATCCCCAGTCCAAAATGTAGTAAGTAACGTGTGGGTTTTGTTTTTTTTTTTTGTACTGGAGATTGAACTCAGGACCTTGTGCTTGTGAGGCAGGCAGCGGAACCACTAAGCTAAATCCCCGGCTTCCTTTTGGTATGATTGTTAATATTAAGATTATTTGCTACCATAAAGAATAGATAGGTTTTAGTTAAACTGTAGGAAAAGGCTGATGACAAGAAGGTTAACGATTTTTAAATTCTACTTATCCTGTATTTATAACAACTACTTGTCTGTCTCCTGATAGCAAGGAGCAAGTTTTATTCATTATGGTCTTCACTTTTTATAGGACTTTGCATATACTGTGGTAGACACTTTCATGTCATTTGAAGTTTTTATCTTTCTGTGCCTCAGTGCAGATAGCTCATCTGTAAAATCATACTTGAGTTAGTCTGTTTCTTAAGGCTCCTTAAGTAGATTTAAATGTAGGCTAGAAATGATGTCTGTGGTTGTTACTTGTGTTTCATAAGGTTTGTAAGTTGGGGGGAAAAATGAACACGCATGTTATAGCTACATAAAAACTGCTTATCTAGCGCAGTGTTCAGTGTTTATTCCATAGTAATTTCAGATGTCCACTGTGTGTCAGTATACTGTCACAAAATACTGAAATGAAAAGAATTTGTGAATGTTACTATTGCAGTATGGCCCCGCAGTGACTGTTTTTAAATTCAAAGAATTGTCAGATTTTAATCAAACTTGAAATCCCTTTGCCACAATAGCCTACATAATTGTTTTTATTTTAATTCAGTTTTATTAAATGTTTCACAGCTGGGCATGGTGATACATGCCTATATTCCCAATACTTGGGAGGCAGAGGCAGGAGGATTGCTGTGAGTTCAAGACCAGCCTGAACCACAAAGGGAGAGCCTGTTTTAAAAACAAAACAAAACAAAACAAAAACCCAAAAAAGATGTTTGTCACACTCTCACACTGCCTTCCTCCCATCTCTGAACTAGGTCTATTTGAATGATATATTTAGGGAATTAAATTGGTGAGAAAAAATTAGTGACATTTTTAATGATAATTTTATACTTGGCAAAAAAAAGTTAGATGTTTCAGTTCTATATTTGAGACAAATTTTAGGGAAAAGAGAGAAGTGTCTTAAACCAAAAAGTTAAGATTTCAAAACTGAAGGTGCCTTGACTGCTCTCCTGGGGCTTCTGAATCAGTAGGTATGGAGTGGGATCTAGGCATATTTATTCTGACAGAACTCCACAAGAATGGATACCTCAGGACAAGAACCATGGTTCTGGGAGTAAATGTTATCTCTAGGCTCTTGGATTTTCCACAGATCATTTGGTTTTTGTGTCTCTAGCTTCTTCAACAAATGTGTTTGGTACTCTCTGCCTACTTAAGTAGGAGTTCAGGGCTCTTCCCTCTATCCTCTTCTTATTATTTATATATTAAATATTCTTCTGGTTTCAGGCTAAATTCACTGTGAAGAAATCAGAAGATGAAGAAGATGCTTCTAAAGACACTTACATTATTGAGTGCCAAGGAATTGGGATGACAAATCCAAATATATAGGGTATTTACCTGTTAAATGATACCTCAGTAATGTATTGCACTAATTTATTTCATACATAGTATAACACAATAAATAAGTGTCTTATTAAAGGACCCAAGTAAATTAGAAGGTGGACTATGATGTTCTAGATTTGCTAAGCATGCTGCATTTAATCTTACTTTGAATATCTGCTGGATACAGACAGTAAGAGTTGATGGATATGTATGATAGCTGACTTCAATATTAAAATATTGAATAAAATATTCTTTTTACTTGAAGTAAATGGTTGTTTTCCTTTTTTATATAAAAAGTCACACATAAGAGATTTGATTTATAATTTGTGTACAGCAGTCTTCTTATCCACAGTTTGGTTTTCTGATGTTTTATTGACCTAGAATCAACTGTGGTCTGAAAATATTAAATGGAAAATTCCACATAGAATTAATTCATAAGTTTTAAATGGCACTCCATTCTGAGTGCATGATGACATCTCACACCTTGCATTTTGTCTCATTTGGAATGTGGGTCATCTTTTTCCAATGTCATCCATATTGTACAAACCACTTATCCATTAATGTCTAAGTACCTGTTGTCGTTTTCAGATCAACTGTTGTAGTACAGCAGTGGTGGATTCAAACTACTCATATTTTACTTAATAATGGCCCCAAGTGTGCATGAGTAGTGGTGCTGGCAACTCAGATATGTCAAAGAAGCTGTGAAGAGATACCTTTAAGTATCTCACGTCACTACAAGAAGGGTGAGTAGCTGCAGTAAGATTCCTAGTCCGCATTCACACATTATATAGTTGCACATTGCATAACAGCAGGGATACATTTTAGAAAATCTATCACTGGGCTCTTTCATTGTTGTACAAATACCATGGAGCTTCCTTCACAAATGTCGATGGTATGAGCTAATCATTTGCCAGCCTCTTGATGTAATAAAGAGCACAAACACAAGGTATATGAGACGCCTGCTGTCATAACACAGCATACTGTTTTGCAGTAAATCTTTTATAAGTAGGATAATACTCTAATGATAAAAGTATACTGTAATAAATATATCAACCAGTGCACAGTTTTTAAAAGAGTTATTTTTGTGTGTGTGTAGAACTGGGGATCAAACTCAGGACCTTGTGCTTGTGAGCTAAATCCCCAGCCTGTATGTAGATGATTTTTATTCTTACTATTATCAAGTTTTTGAGCTTTTTATTTTATTTTGCTTGCAGTTTTAGGGATGGAACCCAGGGCCTTAAACATGGCAGACAAGTGCTTTACCACTGAACTCCATCCCCAACTCCATTTTCAAGTATTATGTGCTGTACATAGCTGTTTTTTTTTTTTTTTTATGACTGGGGCAGTACAGTATATTTGCACTAGTATCATCACAAACATGAGCACTGTATAATGCCTTGACGTTATGATGAACACAGTATCACTAGGCAATAAGAGTTTTTCAGATCTATTACAGTCTTGTGAAGCTACTGTTGTATGTAGTCTATCATTGATAAGAATATCTGATGCATAATTGCATTGTTAAATTGTTCTAATTATCATTGCTAACTTTATCAGTGATATAAGCATAAGAAAAAATGTACATATAGGGTTTGGTACTATCTACAGTTTGAGGCATGCACTGGGAGTCATGTAACATATTCCCTGTGGATAAGAGGGGGACTGTTGTATAGTTATAATCTCCGGTGAAACTGCATGTAAAGTGTGAGACAGCTTTATACAAAATGTACTTGATTGCATCAGAAATAACACATAATAGTCAATGTTTTATTCTAATTATATGTACTCTGCACCTAATGGGCACTTGATAAATACTGAATTTCAATCTATTGAATATATTTTGAAATCTGACAAAGTTGCAAAATTTAACCCTAGTAGGTTTGATTAGATTTGGCCCCAGATATGTTTTGTTTGGCTTTTAGCATTAAAAAGAGATTGCCTTCATAACAGCGTGTTTTCATTACTTTATTTTTTACAGCTAGCCTGCTTCCGCATTTAGGTTACTTTCTGGTTACCTGTAGGTGACTCAAATGAAACCAATTTGGTATGTCAGTATTCTGTACTGTAGTATGGGAGGAAGTCACTAAAATTCTGATCTGTTTTGGTGTTTGGTGATAATTAAAACATAATCTAAGATTAAATCCAGAGTGTTGGTATTATAACATTCGGAAAGTCCTGAATTTGTCTGTATAGTGTAGTATAATGATAAAAATTAATCCATATACATAGACATTGTTCTTTATTTATGATACAGCTTTGTAAAGTTCAGTTTACTTTAAATGATGGAGTGTTGCTTGTTATTTAGATTTTTATATAATGGTAAGTTTTATAAATTGTTTACTTTTTTAAAAAGATACCTTTGTAATTTTAGCACAAAAATCTTTTAGAGTAAAACTACACTTTTAATGCAGTTAGTTGTAGGAGGGGTTGTGATAAATTCCAGGATCTCCTTTAGCTGAGATCTTTGCGTTTCTGATGGACTGTGCTGGCAGTGTTAAAGCAGTCCTCTGGAGTGCAGAGAATGGGGATTCAGGAGTAAGAAACTGAAGTTCAGCTATGTACGTGGTGAATTTGTGAGTAAGCTTGGCCATTACTGTTCATGGATCTCAGTTTAGGTAAAACAAAGATAGATAACTTGCAAAGACAATTTTGTAAGTCCTACAAAGTGACTTGAATTTCTGTTTTTAAAAGCAATTCAATTTCTCTTTTTTTTTTGTACCTGGGATCAAACTCAGGTCCTTGCGCTTGCAAGACAGGTGGCGGCACCACTGAGCTAAATTCCTGACCCTCTTTTCTGTATATGTATACAATTCTCTTTCAATATGCTTGTTTATTCTAGACCAAGAAATGCAAATAATACTGTTGATTTAACACATTCTGTACAACACAGTAAAATATTTTTTAAACCAGTGCCTCACAGAATGTCATAATGAGTTTCCCAAAGCCTTTCTGTGTGTTTCAGTTTCAAGGCATTGGTAATCTAATTTAAGGAACTGACTTTAAAATTTCTCTATGCAAATGTGTACTTTCTGCTCACATTGAGTTCCCTAAAGTCAAGGTAGGGGTTTATAGGTCCCAGATTTTAGCTGCTCTTTTACAATTTTCTTCTTCCTCTCTGCAGAAGAAAAGTTTATTTTTTCACCTGTTCTAATCTTGTGGTACATTTGCCCATAGTATAGGAAAATTTCTAGGACTATTAAGTAAAGGAACAGTTTGATACAATCTCCAAAAGCCTATTCAGTGATTCGAACGTCCATCTTATATTTTTCATGATTTTAAATAAGAGAAAGCTTCAGTGTTAACTTTCAACAGGATCAAGATTGCATCTTTAAATAAAACTTTTTCATGATTATTAGGAGAAATGTTTTTATTGACTTAGCCAAAAAGCTAGTAGAATGTTTAAATCCCTTTTTTAAAAACTTTGGAAATTTACTGCTTAATATGAATTTTTAATTACTTCTTTGTTTCCTATTTATCCCTACCATGTGGAATAAATTATAGATTCTAAAATCTGTATTGTTAATATCATGTAAATAATGCACACAAATAATATTTAAGTCCCATACTTAATAACCTTTTTGCTTTTGATTTCCTTTGAACTATTTCTCATTCCAGTAGTTAACAGTTTTTAGCCATAATATATCATTTACATTTTTTTACCTTTTGAGTTTATTAGTACATTTTAGGTATACAATAGTTACATTCATCATTGGAATCTTGTACCTTTACATGACTTATCTTGGTTGTTATTTTTCCCCATTCCCCAGCCCTCCCATCAGCCACTCCACCCTTCCCTGTTTACATTGTTTCCATGTTTTTCTTTTTCGTATATTTTTCTTTTTATCTTTCCCCTGCCCCTCCCACTTTCTCTACTCTTTCATACTTTTTCTACGTATTACAAAATATCAATTATACATTTTGATCCTTATTGATACTTTTAGTTTTTCACACCAGAGAAACTATTCGGTATTTACACATGTGTGACCTACTAATTTCACCTAAGAGTATGGCTTCAATATGCATTCACGTAGCTATAAATGTCTCTAGTTTCTCGTTTGTTTATGTCTGAGTAGTACTCCATTTTATAACAAAAACAAAATAAACCATCTTTTTTTATCTAGTCCCCAGTTGATGGGCAATTGGGCCGTTTTCTAAGTTTTCGCTATTACAGACTGCTGTTATATATATATGGGTGTGCATATATCACTGTGGTATGATTCTTTTAATTCTTTGGGAAGATACCCAGCAGAGGAATAGCTGGGTCAAATGGGGCTTCTAACCCTACCTGTTTGAGGTATCTTCATATTGATTTCCACAGTGGTTGCACCAGTCTGCACTCCCAGAAACAATGCAGGGTTCCTATCTCCCCACAACCAGCATTAAAGTTATTGGTTGATTTCATGACAGCAGCCGTTCTTTCTGGGGTGAGCTGGAATCTCAGTGTTTTCATCTGCATCTCTCAAATTACAGTGATGTTAAACATTTTTTCATATGTTTATTTTCTGCTTTTACTTGTTTGTCTGAGAAATGTCTTTTCATTTGGGGTATCCATTTTTGGATTGGGTTTATATATTTGGGGTGTGTGTATGATTTTTTTGAGTTCTTTATATATTTTAGATAGTAGACCTTTGTCTGAGGAACAGCTGGTAAAATTTTTTTCCACATTGTAGATTGTCTCTTAGCTCTGCTTGTGATTTCTCTGGCAGAGAAGAACCTTTTAAAAAGATGAGATCCTCATTGTTGATTCTTTGTGCTAGTTACTGTGCTACTGTGGATTTGTTCATAAAGTCTTTTCCTATGCCAATATCTTCAAGAGTTCTACCTGGTTTATCTTCCAACAAGTTTAGTGTTTCTGTTCTAATTATATCTTTAATCCACTTAAATTTTAGTTTAGTACATGGTGAAAGATAACGGGTCTAGTTTTAATCATTTACAAGTTGAAACCCAACTTTTCCAACACCATTTACTAAAGAGACTATCTTTCCTCCAGTGAGGATAGTTGGCTCCTTTGTCAAAGATGTTGTAGCTGAGTATGTCTGGAGTTGTTTCTGCATCTTCTAATCTGTTCTACTGATCCTGGGGTTTGTTTCTTTGCCAGTACCATGCTGTTTTTAGCACAGTGGCTTTGTAATATCGTTTCCAGGTGAGGCTTGTGATACCCCTGGCGTGTCTCTGTTGCCTAGACTTGCTTTTGCTATTCTAGGTCTCTTCTGATTCCAAGTGAATATTTGGGTTTTTTTTTCTTTAGTTCTGTTAAATATATTGTTGGGATTTCAATAGGAACTACATTGAATCTGTATAGCAGTTTTGGAAGTATGGCCATTTACACTACAGTGATTCTTCCTACCCAGAAACGGGGTATCTTTCCATTTTCTTATATCCTCTTCAGTCTCTTTTTTTGAGAGTGTTGTAGTTCCCAATGTAGAGGTCTTTTGTTTCCTTTGTTAGATTAATGCCTAGATATTTCATTTTTTGGGGTGCTATTGTGAAAGGAATTGTTTCCCTAATTTCTCAGTCTGTTGTTTGTGTACAAGAAGGCTGTTAATTTTTGAGTGTTTACCTTGTATCCAGCTACTTTTCTGAATCTGTCAATTAAGTCTACAAGTCATTTGGCAGTGTTTTTTGGGTCTTCTATGTAGAGTATCATATTGTCAGCAAGTAGTGACAGTTTCTCTTCCTTTCCTATCTTTATTGCTTTTCTTTCTCTTGTCTAATTGCTGTGGCTAATGTTACCAGAACTATATTGAACAGGAGTGGTGATAGTGGACATCCTTGTTTTGTTCCTCATTTTAACATGAAGGTTTTCAGTTTTTAACCATTTAATATGATGTTGGCTGTTGGTTTTTCATAGATGGTTTTTCAAAAAGACATTTCATGAGACACATTTCTAATAAACTTTTACATTTTTAAAATTCAGTGGGTATTAACTGAGCACCTACTATGTGTCAGCCTCTCTTCCCAATGGTTAAGATACATTGGTAAACAAAACACAAATTCCTTCCTTCCTGGTACTCTTATTCTTATGAGGGAAACAGAAAATAGTCATAATAAATTAGTAGATTGAGATTATTTGCTTTGAAGCAAAAAAAATTACTTTTTATTTACATTTAATGTTTCAAAAATACGAAATTTAAAAAATCAAGTTGGAAAATTTTGGGTTTTCATTTTTTTTTTTTTTTTTTTTTTTTTAGTACCGGGGGTCGAACTCATGTACTTGCACTTGCAAGGCAGGCCACCGAACCACTGAGCTAAATCCCCTGTTTTTTTTGGTTTTTTGACAGAAGGTCTCACTATGTAGTTGAGACTGATCAGGAACTCACTATGTAGCCCAGGCTGGTCTCGAACTCACAGAGATCCTCCTGCCTCAGCCTCCCAAGTGCTGGGATTAAAAGCATGTGCCACCATTCCCAGCTCTGAAAATTTTTAAATGATGCAAATAAACATTCTTATGATAAGGAAATATGACAAATTGAACTTTTAAGATTAAAAATATATTAAGGTAGAATTTTGGGAGATGTGAAATGTATTTTTTTAATTTTAGAAAATGAATATCAAACAGTTTTAGATCCAAGTGTTTAGTATTTATACTCCAGTGGATAAACTCAAGAGTGGTGGAATCATTTCAATTAAAAATGGAAGTAAAACATTAAAATCCAGGATTTTATTGTAACTTGATATTTATGATAAAATTTTAAATCAACTTAAAAGTATAAAGATAGTGTTTTGACACTCTTCAGGAAAATTTTTGTAACCAAAATGTTTGAAATCAACTGCATTGAATTTTGGCAAGAGAAACAAAGCTATTATTCAATGTTCTACTTTTCTGTATTTAGTATAGTGATGTCCACTAGATCCTTTACAGGGTTGGGAATGTGTTTTACCTTCATTGTGGAATAAGAAACCATGTAGTTTTTAAGACTTCAATTTTAAAGACTTTAAAAGTGTCCATGTAACTGAGGCAAAGGATACTGTATTATCCAAAATTGTTATACATATATAATGCAATCCCAATCAAAATTCCAACATCATATCTTACAGAATTAAGGAAAACAATCTTAAAATGCATTTGGAGCCAGAAGAGACCTAGAATAGCAAAGGCAATTCTGGGTAACAAAGGCAAGGCAGGGTGCGCCATAATCCCTAACTTGAAATTATACTATAAAGCTACAGTGATAAAATGGGTACATATTGAAGATATACTCCTAAGTGAAATAAATAAGTCACACATGTATAAATACCAAATAGTTTCCCTGGTGTGAATATTCTGCAACAATTCATAAGATTCTAATAAGATTACTGACATTTAGAAATTTGAAGAAAGGAGCTAAAGGTGTAGGGAAGGTGTGATGTGTAGGGGAAGAACAAAAAGGGAAAAGAAAAAAATGTGAGAGAATGAAAAGATGAAAATAAAGTGTTTGTAGATGGGGAGGGGAGGAGGGGGTGAAGGGAGGGCAGAGGTAAGGGGAAAAAATGAGAATCAAGACTTGCCATGTAGAGGTACATGATCCCAACAATGAATGTAACTACTGTATCCCTAAAATGTACCAATAAACTCAATAAAATTAAAAAAAAAAAAAAGCTACAATGATAAAACCAGCATGGTACTGCAAAAAAAAAAAAAAAAGGATCCAAGGATCAATGGAACAGATTAGACGATGCAGAAACAACTCCAGACTTACTCAGCCATCTTACCTTTGACAAAGGAGCCAAACACTTTCACTGGAAGAAAGTGTTTTTAATAAATGTTACTAGAAAAGCTGGCTTTCCATTTGCCAAAGATTAAAACTAGACCCATAGCTTTCACCATACACTAAAGTAAAATTTAAATGGATCTAAGATGTAAGTATAAAAACAGAAACACTTAACCTCTTTGAAGATAGAACCCTTGGAGACATTGGTGTAGGAAAAGACTTTATGACAAAACCCCAGTTGTACAGGAAACTATCGCAAAGAATCAACAACTGGGATCACATCTTATTGAAAGCTACTGCACAGCAAGAGAAACCACCACAGAGTGACAACCCAGTCTGGGGAAAAAATTTTGCCATATGTTCCTCAGACAAAGGACTACTATCTAGAATATGTAAAGAACTAAAAAATCAGACCACCCCAAATTTAAAGACCCAGTCCAAAAATGGGCATCTGAAATGAATACTTCTCAGATGAAGAAGTAGAAATGGCAAAAAAGAAAAAAATGTTCAATATCACTGGTCATTCAGGAGATGCAAATTAAAACAATGCTGAGATTCCATTTCACTCCAGAAAGAATGAGTGTTACCAAAAAAAATCAACCAGTAACATGCTGGTGGGGCTTTGGGGAGAAAAGGAAACCTCTATCCTGATGGCAGTGGAGAATGGTGCAATCACTGTGGAAATCAGTGTGGAGATTCCTCAAAGAGCTAAAACTTCAGGTTCTGTTTTAACCCAAATATTCCTTTTCTTGGTATCTTCCCCAAAGAATTAAAAGCATCATACCACAATGATATATTTACACTCATTTACAGTGGCACATTTTGTAATAGCAAAATCTTGGAAACAACCCAAATGCCCGTCATCTGATGAATGGATAAAGTATATTTTTTAAATACAGTGGCATACTCTGTCACAAGAAGGATGACCCTCACAGGGCCGGGGATTTGGCTCAGTGGTTCTGCTGCCTACCTCGCAAGCACAAGGTCCCGAGTTCCATCCCTGGTACGAACAAAAAAAAAAGACGACCTTCAGACATTTATAGCTAAATGGATGGGCCTTGAGGCCATACTCTTAAGTGGAATAAATCAGACACATGTTTAAATATCTTATTGTTTCTCTGGTGTGAGAAACCAAAAGTGGAAATAAGGAATAAAATGTATATAGATATGCAGAAATGGTGAGAAAATTTTCAAATGAGAAGGGGAACAATGGGTGGGTGGGGGAAAGAAGGGAGAAGAAGAAAAAATGGAAAAATGGAAACAAAGCTTTTGTATATAAGGAGGGGAAAGGGGAATCAAAAGGAGGGGTGGGAATGAGGAAAAAAGATATATCAGATACTGGTAGAAATTCCGTATGATAAATGTTACCACTATTTCTATATAAAAGGTACCAATAAATGTTATATTTTTAAAATACTATTTTTGGTTAGTTTAATTTAAATAGCTACACATAGCTATTGGCTACATACTTGACCATGCAGGTACAGAAACTATTACAGATATTTACCTTGATATTATGTTTGAATTTTATATCATCATAATAAGTACTGAGGAATATTTTAGAAAAATCTTTTGGAGCTGTTTGGAGGTTGAGCATTTCTGTGATGGTCTCACACTGCACAGCAGAAGGTAGGATGGTAGTGAACATTTCCAGTATCTTTCTGCATACTTATCAGATCTTTAAAGGAAGAGGAATCGTTAACCTGACTGAGAATCAGATTTCCATCTTGGGACAGCTGTTCCACCCCCACAGCTGCTGCACAGCCTACAGTAAAGAAGGTAAGGGCTAGGACTCGCTGCTGTCTTCTGTCCATGTTCTCTTGTGAAAAGATCTAATGGTGGGACTTTTCAGACATAATTGCTTCTTCAGGGACGAGTTTGCCTCGTGTCTGCCATGAAAGTCCCCTTCCTCACTGGCAGGTGCTAAGCCTGAACTTAAGGGGCAAGAAAGGTGGCTCAACGCTGACCTCACATCTCAGCGTTCTCGCTCCCCAATTCAGCTTTGCCATGGAACCTCTGCTTTGGAAGTTAATGGGCCCCCTGATTATCTCTCTTCGTTCTTTGTTAGTTAAAACTTGGAAGGGAGGAGGGGCCTACTTGCTAATATAAAATGTCCTTTTTTTTTTTTTTTAACGAACTGTGAACACATCATTTTGGTGATTATTAATCGTACTCCTTTACTGTGTGGTAGTGATGGTGGTGATTGTGGTGGTTGCTGGTTTCTTTTGGTTTGTTCTTTGAACCAGAAAATTAATGTGACATTTAGTTTTTGCCTGGTTATAGAGAGTGCTGTTCCAGTAGCTTTTAAATAAAGCTGATAGGTACACATGTGTTTCTTCAGCCATCATTCCTCTGGGCAAGCAGGCGTTCCCTAAAGGAGAGTGGGTACATTAGTCACATTCCCATTGCTGGGACAAAATACTCAACACCCACAACTTAAAGGAGGAAAGGTTTTTTAGCTCAGTTTCAGTCCGTGGTCGGCTGGCTCCAAAGCAGAAACATATGGCAAAGTGGCATGATGGGAAAATGTGTTTAACCCATGGCAACTGGAAAGCAGAGAGAAAAGAGCCACAAACAAGAATACACCCAGCTTACACCCCCAGTGAGCCACCTCCAACCAAGCCTCACTTCCTAACATCGCTTTCAGCCATGAACTCATCAATAGATGAATCCACTGATTGATAAATGCCCCCGTGAGCCAGTTACCTTCTACAGAACTTTTCAGGGGCATTATAGATCTAAACCATAACAGTGGGGGTTTGAGGGAAGACATTGCAAAATTAAAAGAAAATCCAAGTCAAGTCAGATTAAAATGAACATTGGAGCAGTAATGAAGGGTCTTGGTAGATATTAACAGGGTAGTGCAGTGTGATAACAGACATCCCATGACCTGGTGGGGATTTTCAAATCATTGCATTTCCTTTTAGCAATGAATGCCACCTCTTTCCTATTCTGACTGTAACAGATATTGTTTATGGTCATCACTGGGTAGCAGTGTGGCGCCCTTTGTTCACTATATCCGATGTCAGGCAATGTATTGCAACTGTGCATGATGTCACTGGGAAGACAGAGCCTCCTGGACCACCAAAAAATTGCAGTGACTTGAAGCCATTGTTGCCCACATATATGCAGAGCACATACATTGACCTGTAAGAGTTCAGAGAAATCGGGAGTTCAAGGAGTAGAACCCCTGAGGCAGTCATCTCCAATACCTAAATGGACCCATCTTACCAAATCATTCATGGGGCTTATTTTGGGTTTTCTTTGTTTCAGTGGCCTCCAAATCCAAAATACTGATCTTTGTATTTTTCCTGGTTAGAGTATGATGCATGTTTTTATATCTGTAAGGATTTAGTCAGAAAAGGTAGAAATCACATTTGGTACTGCAGACAAAGGTGATCTTATACAGGAAACTACTACTCGTTGTTGAAAAACTGAAAGGGGAAGCGATGACACAGAAAACCAGAGATTAGGATTGGGGAAATAAAAGGCAAGAGTGTTATTACCAGAACCCAGGAAGAGGGGTTCTTTGGGACTAACAGTCAGATCCATCAGGAAGGAGACATGACTTTTCAGGTGGTTCACGGCCTCATAGCTGGAACCCAGGCTAGTAATGTGAATGCAGCCTGGCAGGTGCCTCCATCATTCAGATGGCTTCCCCGAAGGGGAGCGAGCATAGTAGTCCTGCTGCCAGGGGCGCAACAAACATGGCAGGGCCTGTGGTAGTGCTGAAAGAAGCTCAGACCCATAGTTTGCTGCTCTTGGAAAAATCCCAGTAGGACGTACAAGAAGCAAAAGTCCTTTCTTTTCCTTTGTTCCTCTTTCCAAGCTCTATACAGCGCTTCCCTTTTGCAAAACACCTACCTGTAAGCCAAGTAGTCTTAAGGAAGTCTGGAAATTATAGTTTGTACTTCAAACATCAGGGCATGGAATTCTGAAAGATATGCTTGAGATAGTAGTTTACTTCCAGGAGAATCTATGCTTTCCTCACACAGCATCCATTTACATATTTCTTTCTTAAGATGATCAGCATCTTATTATTGCCTAACAAGATACAATGATCTTTCTTACAAAGATATTGTTTTTCTCAAAAAAGTTGTTCAAAGTTCCAACAGTCACTACAGCATGTTTGGGCAATGCCAGTTCTATATAATCCCACCTGCATATTCTAAAATTACAGATTAAATTGCAACAATAACCACTGATAACAATTTTGATGTAAAATAAGGGGGAAATGTAGAGAAGAAAGTAACTAATCATATAAAGCTGTATATCTATATCTATATATCAAGCAAGGAGGAAGTCTGCACAGCTGCTACCCTCCCAGGCCCTGCCTGTAGCCCTCCCTGCCTCCATAGTCATAGGGCCATTCAGGTCACCCTAAGTAATTGGAAGCAATTGCCCCAGCTAAAATGATCTTTGTTTGCTAGTCAAAGCAAGGAAAGCTATTTATGCCCATTGGAATTCTCTTCCAATCCAGGACATCCATAGTTGTGACCTCTGTGGACACATTATTCCTTTGGAAACTAAACCAGTAAGCCAACAACAATTAGACTTGCAGGATAGGAAACAAATTTTGCAGGTTGATAATTGACTATAATAGTACAGGAGCCATTCCTATGTTCATCCCCTTCTGTATTCTGGCCATGAAAGAAAGAGCACCCTATTTACTATTCACCCTATTTGGTTGCCCTAAACTTTCAGGGTGTTGTCTCCCAACTGGAACTGTACCTGAAGCTTTGTTAGTAAAGGCCTACGTCATCAGCTTCTTTAGCCCATGATCACCATCTTTAGCTGAGAAGTGCCTTGAGGATGAGCAATCTTGTGTAGAACATACATAAGTCCACAGGTAGTCATTGTACTCATCTATTGCTGCATAACAAGTTACCCAAAGCTTAGCAGCTTAAAGAAATCCAGCTTTCCTCAGAGGCTCTTGACTGATGGTGTCTTATGAGGTTGCAGTTATACCTTTGGGTAGAGCTGCTGTTATTTCAAGGGTTGAATAGGGTCAGAGGATCCACTTCTATCCTCATTCTCATGGACACAGGCTAACAAGCTTGGAACACTACATGCCTTGCTATGCTGTATGAGTTTCCATAGAGCTTCTCACAACAAAGCAGCTTGATTGCTCCAGTGTGAGTGGTCTAAGAGAGAGAGACAAAGAAAATCCCAAAATGGAAGCCAGTTTATAACTTAGTCTGAAGTGATTTCCCATAATTTCCGTTTTCTATTAATTAGAAGCAAAGCTATTAGTCAAACTCATACCTAAAGGGACAGGATTACTCAAGGACATGAAGAACAGGAAGTAGAGATCACTGGCCATTTCAGATGTTATCTACAACAGTCATACTGGCAGGAGCACAGACCACTGTGGGTTTGGGAAAGATTATTCTGTTCAGAAACAGGTTTTGGTTGGGTATTGGCCCCTGGTAGAGACTGAATTTTTGATCATGGGCTGTCTATCTGATGACCATATTATCTGAACTGCCCATAATAAACTGAACGTTTTCTGACCCACCAGTACATAAGGTTGGTTGAAAGCGCCAGCAGTCTAACAAGTGGAATTGGTACAAATGAGCTAGGTACAGGCAGCTCCTGAAGATGAAAGTACATTATGGTGAGAGATGACATGGTTTTCAGGTAGTTTTGCAATGTGTTGGCACCAAGTGGAAGCAGATACCTATGGTGTTACAACCCCATTGAGGGTGGCCTCACAAGTCGGTGGTGATGGAAAATCTTCCCAGAGGTCAGAATGTGGAGCAACATATTAAGTTGTCCTCTTTGGATTGAGAGATGTTTGGAAGTACAACTATTCTGATTCATGGACAGTTACTGACAGCTTGGATGAAATGTTGGGGGCTCAGAAAAATGTTCAGCAGATTGACAGACTGATTAGCAAGGGAAGAGACATGTGGATGAGATTTTCTGAATGAGCAGAGTGTGCAAAACTTTTGTATTCCACCTGGATACTCAGCAAAAGGCATCTATGTAGAGGAGACTTTCTGGAATGAGATGAACAAGATGACCTGTGCTCAATGTCCTCAGCCTCTTGTGCTGGCTCAGTGACCAGGGAGGTGGGGATAAAGGTTTTGCATAGGCTAACAACCTGTACTCACCAAGACTGGTCTGGCTGTCCCCACAGCAGAGAATGACACTGAGCCCTCCGCACGGCTCCCTCCCTTAGGAAAGACCGGAAGACAGTCAGTCTCCTGACTGGTTGCTAACAATGGAAGACGCAGGAAACAGCTTGTTTAGGACCTGGATTTGTCTGCCTGACAACAATGCTTCTGCCTATAGGACCATCCTTGTTCTAACGGATATTTGACACAATATTGCTTCTGACCAAGAAACTCATTTCTAAATCATGCTTAGGAAGAAGACAGGTTTCTTTAAAAAAAAAATGTAGAAAGGTAATATATCAAAATGTTAACATTTTCTACCTAATGGGTATGAGGATAATATATACAGTTTTTTTCTAAATTATCATGTTTGTGGAAAAACATATTAAAGTAAATGAAGATAGTTTCTAAGCTGTTCTCCTGTCAGTTGCTTGGAAGCTACTCTGATTTTAATTGTGATTTCAGTTCTATTATTTTCAATCCACTTAGGCCCAGGCTGTTGCAGTCTCACTCAGTGATATTTCTCTGTAATCTCAGTGATTCTTAAACTTCGGTGTGATAAGTATTTTATGTCTCTCTTTTGGGAGATATAAAAATGCAAAATCCCAGTCCACTCCTCCCCCAGGTAATTCTGAGTGGGGAACTTTGTGTGGGACTTAGATATCTGTATATTTTTAAAAGGACCCTCAGTGGTTGGGGTGTAGCTCTGACAGAGTGACTGCTTTGCAAGCACTGAGTTCGATCCCTAGGACTACCACGCATAAGCACAGGCACACATACACCGCTCCTCAACACTCCAGTTTCAATAGTCCACAAAACACCCTTTAAGGAACATGGCTGTAGATTTACTGGCAGCTCTAGAGCTGGGAAAAATTGAGGAAGAATTTCAGCAAGACTTGGGAAGAAACAGGTGCAAGTTGTACTGTTGTCAATAGAATCAGATTCCAGAAACACAAATAGAAAGACAACCTAAAATCTTTTTTGCCTTTGATTCAAAACATAGCACGTCACTGCACTCGCATTACCAAGCTAGGTGTGCAGAATAGTTTTCTGTCTGCATGAGAAAGGCCACCCAGCACAATGGGCGCTGGTATCAGATTGCTCTTTCCTGACCACATCACAGCTGCTTCCAAAGCCCCTGAGGTTGCACCATTTCTTCGGTGTCTATTTTAGGTGAATTAACTGAGCTTTGCATTTTTGGGGGGAATAATGCTTTTTAGCTGTTAATTTTGATGTGGACTGAAACATTTAACCCCTTTAGATGTCAGTGCTTTCATAAAATAAAGAAGGCCCAAATCTCTAGTATTCTTTTCCGGTGTAAAATTCTTCATATATTATGCAAAGATCCTTTTTTATTATAAGCCAAGTGAAAACGTTCAGATACTTGCAGAAAACATAAAAGCACAATGTTGACAGAAAATAAAGTCATTAGGGTGACTTCTTAGGGTGCTTCCTTGGGCAAAAAATATTTTAATGATCATTATGTTTCTAAGTCGAATAATGATGGAAGAAGCAGCAATTGCTTCAGGTGAAATGAGTCTGCAGTGTAACATCAGGCTCTCCCAAACGAAGTGCACCCCTAGGATCTGGTGAGTCCTGCCTTACCAGACCAGTTATGTGAACATCTTCAGTGGACTTTCTATCTGGAAAAAGTACCCAGAGGTGAGGAACTGGACTCGTGGCACACTGACCCTGGAGTTAATGGCCCCAAAGTAGGGGGTGTAGGAAGAATGAATGATGCTAAATCCCTAAGGAGACTTTGAGCTGAAATGGGGCATGGCGTCTCATCTCACTCTGGATGACCTTCAGATGTCCCTATTCTCTGCCAACACAAGAGAGTACAAAGGGGAGAGATTATCCTATCACAGCCCCGGAGTCTGGATTCCTACGTTTTCCCACTCGTCCGTCCTTTTCTGACATTCACCTTGTCCACTTCAACATATATTGTGTAGTTTATGTAGACAACTATCCTGAGTTACAAACATTAGAGATTATTCAGTTGGCTTTGCATAGTCATTCAAGCCCCACGTTATGCATACCTGCCCAAATGACTTGGAGGTTTAAAGTCTTTAGCAGACACAGTTCTGAGTATCCCATTGGCTCTTAGGTCTTTATAAGGACCTCACCCTGGGGACTACAGTTAACTCGAAATGGCCCTTACCCCTCATTCCACATTGGGGAGCTTTCTGTTCATTGGTGGACTTCTTCCCTCACTCTGATAGGAATAGGCAGAGCATCACTGAAGCAAGGAGATGCAGCAGTAGGTAAACTAGGGTATTTATTTATTTATTTTCTTTGTATTGAGTTTATTGGTACATTTTAGGTATACAGTACAGTTACCTTCATTATTGGGATCTTGTACCTCTACATGACAGGTCTTGGTTCTCATTTTTTCCCCTTGTCCCTGCCCTCCCTTCACCCCCTCCTCTCCTCCCCATTTACAAACACTTTATTTCCATTTTTTCATTTTCTCCTATTTTTTTCTTTCCCTTATTACCTTTCCCCTACCCTTCCCACTTTCCCTACACCTTTAGCTTTTTTCTTCCTATTTCTCATTGTTAATTATCTCATTAGGATCTTGTGTACTATTATAGTTTTTCACACCAGAGAAACTATTTGGTATTTACCCATGTGTGACTTATTTATTTCACTTAGGAGTATATCCACAAAATGTATCCATTTTCCTATGAATGAATCTAATTTCTTATGCTTTATGGCTGAGTAGTATTCCACTTTATAGAAAAACCACATCTTCTTTATCCAGTTTCCAACTGATGGGCAAGTGGACTGTTTCCAAGTTTTAGCAGTTACAAACTGTGCTGCTATAAACATTGGTACGCATATATCACTGTGATATGATTCCTTTAATTCTTTTGGAAAGATACCCAGTAGAGGGATGGCTGGGTCAAATGGAACCTCTAGTCCTCCTAGCGCTTCGAGGTGTTTCCATATTGATTTCCAAAGTGGTTGCTCCAGTCTGCACTCCCACCAACAATGGAGAAGGGTTCCTTTCTCCCCACAACCCCGCCAACATTTGTTGTTCTGTGATTTCTTGATAGCAGCCATTCTTTGTGGGGTGAGGTGGAATCTCAGTGTTGTTTTCATCTGCATCTCTCGAATGACCAATGATGTGGGACATTTTTTCATATATTTACTTGCTGCTTTTACTTCTTTGTCTGAGAAATGTCTGTTCATTTCAGATGCCCATTTTTGAAATGGGTCTTTATATTTGGAGGGGCTGATTGTTTTGAGTTCTTTATATATTCTAGGTAATAGTCCTTTGTCTGAGCAATAGCTGGTAAAATTCCTAGCCACGAATGAAGCACAAAGGAAAACAGAAGGGTTACTCTAGAGCCACATGGTAGGAGGAAGTTCATGAAAGTCAGAGGTCATGGAGAGATAACAAGTCAAACTAGGGGCACTTAGAAAGCAAAGTGGACACAGCACCCCAGGAAAGAGACCTGGAACTGGAACTGAAGTTCACTGCAGAGGGGAAGCGCCGCACAGCTCTTGCTTCACTGTCTTGCTAAATTGTTGTTATTATGAGGAGCCCAGGTACTGACTACCTCAGGCATTCTGGTCCAGTGAGGGGTTCTCCTTCTCAGAGGCCATGGTCCTGTCCTGTTTATGGTCTAGGTCTGCATTCTGGCTGTTGGAAAGAGCTGCACTGATTTTTCATCATTTATTTGGACTTTCTCTATCCTGAAAGTGCTGCCTGTTCTTTCACACCTGTACAATTCACAAACGTCTGAGATGATCTGCTTTGGCCCCACCTCATTTTCAGTTTTTCTGTCGGACAGTACTGTTCTTTGGGTTTTTCCCTCTTGGGTTTCTTTTTCTGTCTTCCTATTTTCTCCTTCATAATTGATCTGTTGTCACACTTTTCTACTCTGTGAAGCTTTTTGGGTTATTAAGAATCTCTTCTTCCTTTCTCTTATAGGTTGTGTGTGTGTGTGTGTGTGTGTGTGTGTGTGACAATTTGATTCCCTCTTTCTCCCATTATCAGAGCTCTTAGGCAATGATTTTCTCTTTCAGTGATTCTCTTAGCTCAAATACACCCATAGCCTTCTTAATATGGCAACCAATTTAAGAAAAGTATCACTGCTTTTGTAGTAGAACAGTTTAAATCAAACCGAATGTTTTCTACAGAAGTGTTTTGAATTTCATTTTTTTCATGCTATGATTATTTGAAAATAAATACAATCTATTCAGGACCACCTATGTGTCTTTTTCTAGTGAAGCGCTGTCACAATTTCAAGTATTCAGAGTTGCACATATAATGCATGGGCAGCAAGGAAGTGCGAATAGACTCCACAAGTAAGTGATGTTAAGTGGAGGCTGAATGACATCAGTGCTTTGTGAAAATGAATGCTTTTCAGTGACTCAAATACAGAGAATTGCTGGGGGAAATGAATCACCACAGCACAAATAGTAAAAAGCCCGTCAAACAAGCAAACTTGTACTGGAGCAATAAGTACTATGCGTAGTTTAAGCCAGATCACATCATTAGTCACCTAACATTAATGTAGTTAACTTGAATTTTATTTTTTTTTAATTTTACAATTTATAAAATTTTAAAGTGCTTTTTAGTTATGTGATAATAGTTGAAAGGAGTTTGTGACTGTTTCTATTTGTAGATATTTACATAATGTTATAATAATACGATTTGCCCGGTTTCTGCTTCCAACTAAGATGGAAGAAAAGGCTTAGAGCAACCCTTCTGTCTTCTTAAACTGAACAAAATACGTGGAGTGATAAATTTCAAAAAATTAGGGCCAGGGATTTAGCTCAGGGGTGCTGCTACCTGGCTTGCAAGTGCAAGGTCCCAAGTTTGATCCCCAGTACCAAGAGAGAGAGGCAGAGAGAAGGAGAGAGAAGGAGGGTACCTATTACACACAAAGAAATAAAGATAAAAATGACAGCAGATTTCTCAGAAACACTGCAAGCAAGAAGAGTAGGAGCAATATCTTTCATGTACTGCAATTTAAAAAATTTCCAACGAAGACATCTTTTAAAGTGAAAGCAAAATACTTTTTCAGACCCACACAAAGCAAGAATTAACCACTCATAGACTTGTACAACAAAAATTATTACAAGTCCCTTGAGTAGAAGGAAAAACATACCAAAAAAACCAAAAACAAAACAAAACCAAATCCTGGAACGACACAAAGGATGAGCATCAGAAATGTAAGCCCATGGGTAAATATAGCCTTTTCCCCACTATTTCACAGAGCTTTTTAAGAGACAAGGTCACTTGGGAGGTAGAAGCAGAAGGATTGAAAGTTTGAGCCCAGCCCAGGCAATTTAGCAACTTAGTGAGACCCTGTCTCAAAAAAGATAAATAAATAAAAATAAAAAAGAAATAAATGAAAAGAGCTGAGATATAAGTCAGTACAAAGGCCCTGCTTTTGATCCCTAGTACTGAAACAAACAAACAAACAAACACATCGAACCAAAAACCAGAACCAAAAAATGACTGAAACAAAACTATCCAATAATACAGTGTGGAGTTTTGTTGTTTTGGTTTTGTGAGTTTGGTTTTGTCTTTTTGGTGCTGGGATTACAGGTATTTGCCAATGTGCCTGACTTGGAATTTAAAATAAGTATATTTGTGTGACTGCAGGGCATAAAGACTGGCAGGAGAAAAGTGAGAGAATATCAAAGTGCTACACACAGTGGTGCAGGCTTGAAATCCAAGCTACTGGAAGGTCCGAAACAGGGAGAATCACATGTTTTAAGCCAGACTTGGCTATTTAGTGTGGCCCTGACTCAAAATAAACATTATAAAAGGGCTGAGAATAGAAGGATTGGCCAGTATGCACAAGCTTGGGGTTCAATCTCTACTACCAGGAAAAGGGGGAGGTATTGTAATATGTTTCCTATGCTGCATGTGAAATAGCGTAATTCTTATCTGCGCCTGTCTGATAAAGGCTCTGTCAAAAATGTATTTGGATTTTGAACGGAATCACATTAAATCTACAGATCCATTTGTAATCTTTTCATAAACGTGGTACATTTTCCCATTTACTTGCATTTTTTTGGATAAAGTATTATCATTGTTCTCTATAAAAGACTTTCACTTCTTTTGCTACTCTTGCTTACTTTATATTTTTTATTAGTACCACAAATGTCCTTTTTTAAAAAAGACTTATTTTTTAGAGCAAGTTCAGTTCCATAGCATTAAGTGGGAGGTTAAAAATTTCTTGTGTACTCCTTACCCCTACAAACTCATGTTCTCCCTGTGAGTGCTAATTTTACTGTGTTAACTTGACTAGGCTGAGGGAAGTCAGGATAGCTTGTAAAGTATTATTCTTGGGTGCATCTGTGGAGGGGGTTTTCTGAAGAGATGAGCGTGTAATTTGGTGTAGTGAAAAGGATCCACTTCAGCAATGTGGGTGAATACCATCTAATCCAGCAAGGGCCTAAATAGGACAAGGAAAGGACAAGGAAGGGCAAGTTTTTTCTTTCCTTTACATTTTTAAAATACTTCTTTGGTGCAATTCAGACATACAATACAGTTACGTTCATCATTGGGATCTTGTACCTTTACATGACAGGTCTTGGTTCTCATTTTTCCCCTCTTCCCCTAGCCTCCCTCCCACTCTCCACTCTTCCCTATTGACAAAAACTTTGCTTCCATTTTTTTCCTTTTCTCTTATTTTTTCTCCTCCTCTTTTACCTTTCCCCTACCCCTCCCATTTGCCCAATATCTTTAGACCTTTTCTTCCTATTACAAAAAATCAATTATACATTTTGACCTTCACTTACACTTTTAGTTTATCACACCAGAGAAACTATATGGTATTTAGACATGGGTCCTTAATTTCACTTGAGTATGTCATCAGTGTGCATAAATATCTCTAGTTTCTCATTGTTTGAGGCTGAGTAGTATTCCATTTTATAATAAAACCACATCTTCTTTATCCAGTCTCCAACTGATGGTCAAATGGGCTATTTCCAAGTTTTAGCTATTACAAACTGTGCCACTATGAACCTGGGTGTGCATATATCACTGTGATATGATTCTTTTAATTCTTTTAGGAAGACACCCAGCAGGAGGAATAGCTGTGTCAAATGGGCCTTCCAATCCTAGTAGTTTAAGGTATCTCCATATTGATTTCTATAGTGGTTGTACCAGTCTGCACTCCCACCAACAATGAAGAAGGGTTCCTTTCTCCCCACAACCCAACAGCATTTGTCATTGGTGGATTTCATGATAGCAGCCGTTCTTTCTGGGGTGAGGTGGAATGTCAGTGTTGTTTTCATCTACATCTCTCAAATGACCAGTGATGTGGAACATTTTTCCATACATTTATTTGCTGCTTTTACTTCTTTGTCTGAGATATATCTGTTCACTTCAGATGCCCATTTTTGAATTGGATATTTATATTCAGGGGATCTTATTTTTTTGAGTTCTTTATATATTCTAGATAGTAGACCTTTGTCTGAGGAATAGCTGGTAAAATTTTTTCCCACATTGTAAGTTGTCTCTTAGCTCTGCTGGTGGTTTCTCTTGCAGTGCAGAAGCTTTTCAAAAAGATGAGATCCCAGTTGTTTATTTTTTTGTGCTAGTTCTTGTTCTCAGGATTTGTTCATAAAGTCTTTTCCTATGCCAATATCTTCAAGAGTTCTACCTAGCTTATCTTCCAACAGTTTAGTGTTTCTGTTCCAAGATTTATATATTTAATCCACTTGGATTTTAGTTTAGTGCATGGTGAAAGATACGGGTCTAGTTTTAATCTGTGACAAGTTGAAATCCAGTTTTTCCAACACCATTTATTAAAGAGACTATCTTTCCTCCAGTGAGGATAGTTGTCTCCTTTGTCAAAGATGATGTAGCTGAGCATATCTGGAGTTGTTTCTGCATCTTCTAATCTGTTTTGCTGATCCTTGAGTCTGTTTCTTTGTCAGTACAATGCTGTTTTTTAACACAGCAGCCTTGTAGTATAGTTTCAAGTTGGGGATTGCGATACCCTGCCATGTCTCTGTTGCCTAGAATTGCTTTTGCTATTCTAGGTCTCTTCTGATTCCAAATGAATACTTGGATTTTTTTTTCTTTAGTTCTGTTAAATATATTGTTGGGATTTCAATAGGAATTACATTGAATCTGTATAGCAGTTTTGGAAGTATGGCCATTTACACTACAGTGATTCTTCCTACCCAGAAACAAGGGGTATCTTTCCATTTTCTTATATCCTCTTCAGTCTCTTTTTTGAGAGTGTTGTAGTTCCCAATGTAGAGGTCTTTTGTTTCCTTTGTTAGATTAATGTCTAGATATTTCATTTTCTTGGATGCTATTGTGAAAGGAATTGTTTCTTCAAGTTCTCTCTCAGTGAGTCCGTTATTTGTGTAAAAGAAGGCTGTTAATTTTTGAGTGTTTACCTTGTCTCCACCTACTCTATTGAATCTGTCAATTAAGTCTAGAAGTCATTTGGCAGTGTTTTTTGGGCCTTCTATGTAGAGTATCATATTGTCAGCAAATAATGGCAGTTTCACTTCTTCCTTTCCTATCTTTATTGCTTTTATTTCTTTCTCTTGTCTAATTGCTGTGGCTAATGTTTCCAGAACTATACTGAACAGGAGTGGTTATAGTGGATATCCTTGTATTGTTCCTGATTTTAGTCTCCATTGCATTGATTTCTGCTCTGATCTTTATAATTTCCTCCCTTGTATGAGCTTTGGGTTTGTCTTGCTCTTCTTTTTCTAGAAGCTTAAGATTCATCATTAGGTTGTTTATTTGAGCTCGCTCTGTTTTCTTAGTGTGGTCATTCACTGCTATAAATTTCCCTCATAGAACTGCTTTCATTGTGTCCCATCGGTTCCTGTTTGTTGTATTAGCATTATCATTTATTTGTAAAAACTGTCTAACTTCTTCTTTAATTTCCTGTGTAACCTACTGATTGTTTAGGAGCATGTTATTCAGTTTCCATGTGTTTGTGAAGTTCTTGCAGTTTCTTTTGCTATTAACCTCCAGTTTAATTGCACTGTGGTCTGATAGTATACATGGGATAACTTCAACTCCTTTGCATTTACTTAAACATATTCTATAAGACAGTATGTAGTTTATCTTGCAGAATGACCCATGTGCAACCAAAAAGAATGCATATTCTGAGTTTGTGGGGTTGAACACTCTGTAGACATCTGTTAAGTCCATTTGTTCAAAAGCTTGTTCATTTCTAATATTTTGTTGTTGATTTTTTTGTCTAGATGATCTGTCTATTTGTGACAGTAGGGTATTTAGGTTCTCCACTACAATTGTATTATTATTGTTTATTTGGTTTTTCATGTCCCTTAACATTTGTTTTGTATAGTTAGGGGCCTTAGTATTTGGTGCATATATATTCATGATTGTCATCTCTTCCTCTTGGGTAGTTCCCTTACAAGGTTGTATTGACCTTCTTTGTCTCTCTTAATTAGTTTTGGTTTGAAATTTACTTTGTCTGCAAATAAGATATCTACCCCTGCTTTTTTTCTGGTTCCTGTTGCATGGAGAATTGTTTTCCAGCCTTTTACTTTGTCAGTGAGTTTCTTTTTGAACTACTTGCATTTCTTGTGTATAGCATATTGTTCAATTTTGCTTCTTAATCCATTCTGCCAGTTAATTTCTTTTGATTGGTGAATTGAGACCATTAATATTGGAGTTATAACTGATACATATTGACTTATCATCATCATGTTATTATCGTATTGTTGGCTCCTTTTAATTTTTTCCCCTCTCCCTTTAATTTTTTGCTTTGCCTGCTGGATTTGCTCTGTTGGGCCTCATGAAGTTGTGATCTTCATTGTCTTTTTCTCAGATATTATTTATAATTCTTTGGATTGCTGGTTTGGTATTCATGAAATTTTTCAAGTGTTCTTTGTCATTAAAGTATCTTATTTCCCCATCAATTTTGAAAGATAGTTTTGCAGGATACATCAGTCTAGGTTAGAGGCTGTTTTCTTTTAGGGCTTGAAATACCTCACTCCAGGCTCTCCTTGAATTGAGGGTTTGTGTTGAAAAGTCTGCTGTGATTTTGATGGGCTTTCCTTTGCATGTAATTTGTTTCTTTTTCTAACTGCTTGTAGTATTTGTTCTCCTGTTTGGTTTCTGGGATCTTGATTTTTATATATCTGTGTGTAGATTTATTTTTTGTCATGGCTAGTTGGAGTCCTATATGTCTCGCTTATTTGTATGTCAAATTCTTTTACTCTGTTGCAGAAGTTTTCTATAATTAATTCTGTGAACAGTGTTTTAAATGTCATTTGTACTTTTTCTTTTTCATGGACTCCTATCAGTCTTATATTATTCTTCTCTATCAATCATCTTGGAGCTGTTGGCTTGATTTCTCGTGTTCCCTTACTATTTTGTAGAGATCCTTCTTTTCATGGTCACTGATCTCCATCCTGTCTTCTGTATCTGATATCCTGTCTTCAGATTGGCTTAATCTGTTATGTAAACTTTCAATGCAGTTTCTAATCTCCTGGATATCTGTTTGAATCTGTTTCATGGATTCCATTTATTTCCTATTTTGGGCATTCTTGGTTTCCATTTCTTTCCTATGCTGGGTATTCATGGCTTCTATCATGGTCCTGAGCTCATCTATTTTTTTGTCAGTTTCTTTTGTACAGTCTTTAATCATGTCTTTCATTGTGCTCACCATTTCTGTAGTTATCTGGGAAATTATTTCTGTTTTGAATTTTTCTAGAGCCTCATCCATCTGTTTTGTTACTTCCTGTGTTATCAGTTCAGGGTGTACATCAGGTGGTTGATTATCAGACTTTTCCACCTCATTTCCCCCAGAATTTGCCCTTGGTCAGCTGGACATCTGTGTTTGTGCTTGAGCCTTGTTTGAATGTCCTCCCATTTTTATTTTGTTGTTGATACTGTCTCCCCATAGTTAATCCTGATGTTTCCCCCGAGTGTTTCACTGTAATGGAGATGTCTGCCTAATGGTGAGTGTAGCTGCAACACTTGTCTTCGTGTTTCCAACCTTCACGAGCCCTTAAGAGTCATGTGACTGACTCTATATAGGAAGGATTTGAAGATGGCAAAACTCAAAATACATTTTTCAACTGATTACATTCAACTAATTATTAGGGAATACCCATTTTCTTCAAGTAGACAGGTGCCCATATGAAAATTGGCCATCATCTCATCCATACCACAAATTCTTTGAAGTTTTCAAAGATTATTACCAAATAGAATATATTTACTGAATGAATTTGAGTTAGAAATCAAAAAGATACTTTTAAATGCTATAAATTTGGAAATTAATCCACAGTTTTAAAAAAAAGTCATAGCAGAGATAAGATACTTTCTTATAATTTAATGATAATGATTGTACAAGTAAACACTTGTAGGAGGCAACCAGAACACTACTTAAGAGGCATAAAAAGATGCTTGATCAGGTGGCTTGTGGATGGCATGGGACATAGGGGCCAACATTACCTTCAGAGCAACATGCCCATTTTATTGTGGCTATTATAAGACGTACTTCATCTATGACTCTCCATCTGTGGGAAGGACCCTTTAGTGATGAGAAACACAAAGAGAACGTGAAAGACTATTGCCAGAAATGGCTGGAAGAGTAGGCTCAGATCCTGATCGATGAAACAACTCCTTCTCAGCCAGGAAATATATTTCCTCCTCCTTTCTCTGCTCCACTTCCTGCAGGGACAGCGACGCCACCTACCCCCGTCTCCCAGGTCCCCACATTGATAAGATGTCAGTATCCCATATGAGGGTCTTTCCCATGATGCCAGTTGTCAGGCCCTCCTCCTCCTGAGAAGAGACCAGTGGCACCTGCTCCTGGAATGAAGCAGCCCGTGGGAGTCCATGGGAAGACATGCCACTGGGTCTGTACCCCGATGATGAGACCTCCAGCCCACCCTCAATGCCCACTCTGTCAGTAGTGACTGATGAAACAGGGAGGGATGGAGGGGGCCTTTTTGAAAAAATACATTTTTAGTTTTAATTGACAAACAGTAATTGTTCATGTTTATGGAGTACACTGTGGGATTTCAGTGCATGAATATAGGGTGCAGTGAGATCAGGATAATTGGTATATCTAGAGGGGAGGCTCCTTTACATCAGCTTTATATTATTTGTTCTACATCATCGAAAGATCTCAGTGCTGTGATTGTGGGTGTTTTCTAATAGCATGACAAGGAAGGCTCACTTCCTCTTTTATGATAAAGAAGTAGGTGGACAGGTACAGTTTTCACTTTTGTCGTAAAATGTGAAAATAAAACCATCACTTCTTTTAGTTAGAAAAAGTTTGCTTGATCGCATTTTCATTTTGAGATACAAATAAAAATTCCAGTGAGACGCCATGTTGGTGTTTGGCAAAAACTTAAACCCTAAAGATTTTAGCAAGGATGTGGAGGAACAGGAATGTTTGTATACTGCTGTTGGCAGAAGTGCAAACTAGTTTATTATTCTGGAATAGAAGTTAATATTACTCAGCAGATTTGATGATGTACATAGCTTACAGCCCAGGTTTCCTTTGCTTGATATATAACCTTTGGATTCTTGTGTGGGTGCATCAGGGTGCAAGCAAGATTGTTTATTTGACAGTTATTAAAAATAGCTGCCAGGCACAATAGTGCACTGCCATAGTTCCAGCACCCTGGGAGGCTAATGCAGGAGAACTGAAAGTTCCAGCCCAGCCTGGGCAACTTAGGTGCTCACCGAGACCCTGTCTAAAAAGAAAACAATAAAAAGGGCTGAAGATGTGGCTCACTTGAAGGCCCTGAGTTCAGGTCCCAGTATACTGCTCCTCATCCCAGAAGGAGAGGGAAAGAGAGGGGGATAGGAGAGGGAGGGAGATAGAAAGAGAGAGAAATATACTCGAGGGAAGGAAGTTTATTTTGTCCCTACTCCCATGAACCAACACCTAGAAGACACCATCCTTGAGCAAAGAACCTTATCAGACTTTGAAGTTGTGGACATTTTGATCCTTGAGTTTCCAGTCTTCAGAGCTCTGAGCACTGTGTTTTTGTTGTTTATAAGTTGTCTAGTATAGTGGCACATGCCTGTAATTCCAGTACTGTGGATGGCTGAGGCAAGAGGATCACAAATTCAAATCCAGCCTAAGCAATTTAGTGACTTAGTGAGACTCTGCCTCAAAATAAAAATTAAAGATGGACTGGGGATGTAGCTCAGTGCAAAGGTCTTGGGGTCAATCAAATAAAAAAATAATCTAAGAATTGTTGTAGCAGCTAGAAAGGGAAAAATATATATATGACATATTTTTAAACGTTTTACAACAGAAAAGATTACTCTGGTAGCTGTGTGGAAAGGATGGATTACAGAGCCAGAGAGGGAAGAGAAGACATTGGTACAATATTGATGATGGAAAAGAGTGGTAACGGTCTCCAGCTTTTGAAGTTGAATTTGAGACTTTCGAATTAACTGCATGAAGTAGGTTGAAGAAAGGAAAATCTTGAGGATTATTTGATCTTCTAGTTTGTAAGACTATACATTTTTATAAATTAATGGGAAAGTTCAGGAAGGTAAGTAGAAGCTAGCAACAGCGCTCACTTCGGTGAACTGAATAGTCCTCCTGTGTAGAAAAGAGAGGGAATATACTTTGCACTATTCTCTTTAGAATTCTAGACCATTTTGATGTATTATCTTTTCAAACAATGAAAAAAAGTAGAGAATAGACATTTATATTTAGTTAATGTATGGCTGTTCTGATGAGGGAAAACGTCTTTGGTGGCAAGAAAACTATAGCAATGACTCCATCTATGTTTTGCAATTCAATGTTGAATTAGGCTAAATAGCACATTTGTTATAGGCAAGGATGGATGGGTGGGTTGATTGCATTCGGGCCAAGAACTAACTCTTGCTGAGGTAAAGCACGACAGCTAAGTTGCCCCTGCAGAGGGTTGACTGAACAGTCATCAGGATTGCCACGTCTAAAATAGTGTTCAAAGAATGATAAAATACTCTCTGGCTGATCCTTGTGGCTGCAGGAGCCCCATTTCAAAACTCAAAAGAGAAAGCTGGGCACTGTGGCACTTGCTTGTAATTCTAGCACTCAGGCAGTCTGAGGCAGGAGGACTGGAAGTTTTAGCCTATTTTGGGAATCTAGTGACTTAGTGAGACTCTGTCTCAAAATAAAAATACAAAAAAGGGCTGGAGAAGTGGTTTAGTGGGGAGGCCTGCGTTCAATGCCCAGTACCACAATAAAAACACAAATAAAGTAAGGGTGATTCTTGACATTATCTTACCTGCCCTTCAATGTTTTCTCTTGTTGGTATGGACTTTTTTTGTTTTTTTTTTTTTTTGGTGCTGGGGATTGAATTTGGGCCCTTGTGCTTACAAGGCAGGCAGCAAAACCACTGAGCCAAATCTCCAGCCAGTATCTTCTCCTATATATAATCCTGCACATGTCAGCTGCTACTCAGTAAACTGCAAAGGGAGAAATCCTTAAATGTTAATTCTCCAAAGGGGTTCTATGTTTTTCTTAGAAATTCTAAAAATCAAAAAATCCTCAACATTCCCTCCAAAAACTCCACAAAATTGTTTTGTGAACTTCCTAATGTGTAATGTCTCTTTTTAGTATCTCTTGTTTTACAATGTCATTTATATAATAAGCATTTAATTTATATTCAGGTCTTTCTCTTTCTTCCTTCCTTTCTTTCTTTCTTTCTTTGTTTCTTTTTTTTTTTTGAGACAAGGTCTCACTCTGTAGTTCAGGCTGGCCTTCAACTCACTATGTAGCCTGGGCTGGCCTCGAACTCCTGGCAGTCCTCCTGACTCAACCTTCTGAGTGCTGTGCGTTCTTTCAGGCATGCACTACCACACCTGGCTTGCCTCATTTTATAAAGTATTTGAGGTGACTTATAATAAACATAGTCCATAAAACAGCTACAAATGAGGAATTAAAAATCAGGCCCAGATAAAAACTAGAGTAGAAAGTCATACCCAGGACTCAAATAACTCAAATGAACCACAAGAATTGAATTTTAACTTTTGGTCTAGGATTCTTGGTGAAAGAGAAAATGACACATGATATATTACTAGTTATTCACTCCCTGTCTCCGCCACCCTCCTCAAAGCCGTCTGTTTTCTTAGAGGAAGTACATAGTTTTTCCTAATACATGACCTTCCATAAAGGCACAAAGTGAAAGAGAAAGTAAGTTGTAATTGAATCAGAGTTGGGTAAAAAGTTAACTTGTGCGCTGGGTATGAGGGAAACAGTGACTGTGTCTGACATGACTTGGAAAGCAGCGTGTTTGTTTACCAGTTTATATCTCAGCAGCAAACAACTGGGGATTTAAGAGCCCTCATTTGTCTGCTTTGGAAATACTGCAATCCCCTGCTACAGTTACATCATTTTTTGGTTCATATGGAAATAGTGAAAGTGATGTTCACTTGGTTATTTTGTTTGATGAATGCTGTGACTCATGTTATTTCATAGCATATTTGAATTACTCTCTACATAATTAAATAGCTTCATTTAATGGGCCACTGACAAACTTTGGTTCAGCATGTTTATCACTGTCTGGGACAAAGAGAGTATTGAGATCAAAACCAATGGACATAAAACTAGCAGAATTAGTTCAAGAAGTGGATGGCAGGACACAGTCTCTCAGCATGTTGGCTGTATTATAAGTTATTTGAAACAGCCAGATGTGTATCTGTCTGCCTGTGCAGTTTTTCAGAAACACTTGCTGTCCTGAGACTCCGGCCAGGTCTTTTCTGAGGTGGGTTCTGGCTCCATGCTCTGTATCTGTGTTAAAAGGGTGCTCGTGTCTTGCCCTGCTACATGGGCTTCCCTCGGCCGGGCTAGCTTGCCATGTTTCCTCATGGAGGTGAGTGGGGGTGGCATTAGTCTTTAACTCCCTTTTATGTGGACTGGAGTTGGACAGAGAGGAGCCCTCAATACTGCTCACAGTTGTCTTGCAACATGAAACCTCAGAGGTGTACTTATCCATTCATTATGTGCCTGGCACTGAGAACAGGGAGGTAAATGGGACAGGCATGGTCTTTGCAGAGTTGAATTGATGAGGAGGGAAGAAGGGCTTTCAAGGCAGCTCTTTCCGATGCATGACATCATTTAGTTACATGGTGGACATAGTCGACTGGACAATTAGGAAAGAGTGATGTGGCAAAGATGATGGGTCCTTTACAGCAGGCATTAGTCCTACAGTGGCTCTCAAACTGGATCTTGCTGTTCCTCTCCTCCTGCCATGAGGCCCTGTAGTAATGTTTAATGACATTTTTTGTGTCACAACTGTGAGGGTGCTACATAGTGGTCAGAAGTCAGTGCATAGGAGAGGCCTCCATAATGAAGAGTCACTGGGTCCAAAATGTCAACAGAATCAAGACTGAGAATCTCTGGGTATATATGTCAATCCGGCTGAAAGAGCAGCTATCAAGGAAGTTTCCTTCAGCCCAGATGTTAATAACAACAATAATACTGATATCTATTGAGTATTTACTATGCAGCAGGCATTATGGTAATACTTTTAATGATTATATCATTTAATCATCAAATACCTAGAGCATGCATGTTACTGTCTGCTGTATTTTAAGATGGAGAAACATTTGTGATGGGGTTAAGACCTAGTAGAAGTGTTATGGATGTAGTTCATTGGTAGAGCACTTGTCTAATTTGTGTGAGGCCTTGGGTTTAATCCCCACTGCTGCCAGAGAAACAAGCAAATGTCTTGCCTAAGACCTCATTGCTAACAAGTGGCAGTACTGGGACTCCTGCTGAGCCCAGGAAGTCTGATTCCTCAGTCTTCTCCACCACAAGCAGCATCTCGAGCTCAATACCAGCCCTCGCCGTAGTCGTTCTTTCACTCATTAGAAGTTGTTTTAGTGACCTTCTTTAGGTTACAGGCTTCTGCTGGAAGCCTAAGAGGAAAGACAGGTTGATATGATACTGAATAATTCAACCTAAATTTGGGAAAAGAACATTTTACATTTGAAAACATCAATATCTAGTTTATATGATTAATGGTTCTCCCACATGATTGTGCAGCTAGCACATTAATCTGACCCAATTAAGCAGAGCCAGCCAAAGCTGTTAGTCATATCTAATTCAGCTATCGCTGTGTTGACACAGACGAAGCCACAGTACTATAAATAGCAGAGCAAGCTAATAGGCATTAATGCACTCAGCTTTTGTTATTTTATACATTATTAGTTTGGCTTTACACTTTGGCTTTCCTAAGAGCTCCTGGGACATTTCTGATAAAAGATTTTAGGATCAGACTGCACTTTTTAGCAACTTTTGGTGATTCCGAAAGCAAAGCAGCAGTCCCCTGTCACCCTCCCTTTCCCTGCATTCTGAGGCTGAACTCCCCAGCTGCAATTCGATCTACTTCCTTCACCCCAGAATCTAACTGATAGAAGGTAATCAAATACCATGTCTGCCCATGTGATAGGCCAGAATTCTTCAGTCTTCTCACCTGAGTACAACAGGCTTGTGCCACCCAGAAGAATGAAAAGGTAACTCAGAATATGTGGGACCCTTACAGCCCAGGAGGATATCCTTATGAAGAAGAGGAAGTATGGGCCCCGCAAATCGAAGGTCAGTGTCACTATTGTTTTGGTCCCATTATGCAGCTGAAATGTGTACCTGTTGGGCTGGCGGTGAGTGGAAACACCTTTAATGGCAGGGCCAATAACAACTGTGGGTTAAATGTCAAGGGTGTGGACTTTCTTTCTTTTTTGATTGTTATCGTCTAGAGGGGAGATGGACAGGTGAAGATATTTTGGGAGTAAGCATCCTTGTTTTTAAGATTAGTATATAACGTTTTTGTCATATTCAGTACAACTCACAGCCACTGTTTCATTCATGACTTCTGTGAATTCCTGGAGTGGCAGATGGCTTCCTGAGGTGTGTGTGTGTGTGTGTGTGTGTGTGTGTGTGTGTGTGTGTGTTTCTCTTGACCTTTATAAGTCACAGAGAAGCTGGGCATGGTGGTTCATGCCTGTAATCTCAGCACTCTGGGAGGATGCAGCGGGAGGATCGTGAGTTCACGCCCAGTCTGGACAATTTAGTGAGACTGTCTCAAAAAAAAAATCTGAGGGCATATCTCAGTGAGAAAGCTCTGATTTCAACCCCCAGCAACATCCCTGCCCCTCAAAAAGTCACAGAGAGGTTACATAGCTCAAAGATGCAAAGCTGATTAGTTTAGGTCAGTAGTATAGCTGCATGCTCTAGAATCTTCAGAAAGGCTTGCAGAGAATCTGTTGTTACTCAGCCTGCTTCCACAGATGTCCTTCTGTACTGCCTGCAGACCCTTGCAGAAGTACTTCTAGTCCAGTGGCATGAAAATATGGTGATAATAGCAACTGTTATTTATGTGCAGTGAGCCGGGCACAGATCTGGCTTCCTTAAATGCACTTGCTTCATCTGCATGACAGCTCTTGCATTTGTCCCCACGTTACAGAAGAGACAAGTGTACTTTATATTCAGTGGAGCAGATTGGTCACACAGTGGTGAGAAAGCAGCTACCCAGACCTGGGTCTGAATGCAGGTGGCTGATACTAAGGTACCTGCACTTCCCACTGTCCTAATGGAGAACCGTCCTTGGACTCAGGGTTTAGCTGAAAAGTATGTAGACCATGGAGGCAATGGGACATGAAATGCCAGAAGAGAGTGGCGGTAAGAGTGGAACTTTTTTCCAGGAAACTGACTGATTATCAGTTTGTTTCTGATTTTTCTCAGTGAAGTCCTGACTCTGTATTTCACAGCCTTTCTGAAAGTGGCGTATCGCTCTTGGAAAACAGTGTCACTTTCCAGATGGATAATACATTATTTTGTGTTTCTTTTTTGATGGCTCATACTTGAAGACATTTCTTCAGTGTTATAAGTCTTAGGCTTAGTTCTGTCCTGGCCTTTTCCCATTAAGAGGCAAATAGGAACCCGACACAGTGGTGCACACATGTGATCTGGGAGGCTGAGGCAGGAAGATTGCATGTTCAATTCCAAACTGACCCCTTGGTGAATTAGTAAGAAACTGTCTCAAAATAAAAAATAGGAAAGGCTGGGGATGTAGCTTAGTGCAAAGGTCATGGATTCAATACCTAGTGCCAGAAAAAAAGAAAAGAGAGAGAAGAAAGAAAAGAAGGCAAATATGGGCTTAAATCTAGTATAGTAATTATCTAATTAGGTATAATTTATTTGTTTAGTTAGAATTATTAAATTCAGAGTTCCCAAATATATCGAGCTATAATACCTATCCAAAATTGTGTAATTTTCAGAAGGGCATCTTGCAATACTTGACCTTTACTGTCTTTACACTGCATAAGCCTATAGGGAAAATTGAGCCTGCTTTTTTTCTTTAAAATCCGGTTTCATTGTGGGATTTTCAAACGTGCATATGACATACTTTGCTATGTTGTCCACTTTTGGTTCAGCTACTCTGCCCGCAGAATTCTTACCTCCAAAGGAGGTTGTAGACTTGGTGACTAGACAGCCCGGTATCTGTCATCGTCATAGTGCCTAGCGTCTACTGAGCATTCAACTCAGTGCCAAGGCTGGGTGCATTGTATCACACAATGTAATTTATCCTTCTAACCCAATATGCAGAAATAGTAATATCTCCATTTTACAGATGGTAAAACTGAGGTTTAGGGAGGTTTGCTCAAATTACAGTTAGTGACAGAGCCTACACTCAAACAGAAGTCTGACTCCAAAGTCGATCATTTCAATTTGCCTCGATGGTGTCGAGCTTCGGACTAATAGAGTAAAAAGTACAAGCACATTTTTTTCCTCTGAGAAAAATCTGCATGCTCCATTTTTGAACCTTATCCGATAATAGCTTTACAAAACACTGCTAGTCTTATTTGCTACAGACGGAGGCTCAAAGAACTGGCAGGTATGGGTTTGTGTTTCATCACCCCTCACACCTCAGCTGGGTGTTACAAATGCTCCATTGCATCTCTAGGGGATTTCTGCTTGTTTTTTGTTTTTCCTGACTCACTATGTAGTCTGGGCCACCCTTGAAGTTCCTAGGTAGCACAGGCTGGCCTCGAAATCTCCGTCCTGCTTCCACCTCCGGAGTGCTGGGTGGCTACAGGTGTGAACCACCACTGTGCTTGGCCAAATTTCCAGTTTTACATCCCAGCACTTCCCTCCTTGTGTCCTGCATTCCAGCCATGCCGGCTACTCACCATTCCTCAGGCTTGTCTTACTTTCTTATGTAATACGTCAATCAGGAATTTCATATATGCAAGGCTCTGTGAGTTTGGGGACATTGGAAGAACAGAAATGATGTGGTCACTAGACTTTCATTATCATCATTGCAGATCGTGGTATGATAAACACAGCCACAGAGAGGAACAGAGAAAATTGGGGCGAACACGGGAGGGAAGGGACGAAGTGTGACAAAGGTGGCGTACGAGCTCTCTGGCTCAGAGCGTTGGGGCATCAAGGGTCCTCTGGACTTTCCACAGCCGTGGCGTTACGGAAGGCACTGAGCTGGCGAGGTCACGACGCGTCCAGGGGAGAGAGAGCTGCTGGGTGTGAAAGGGCCCGTGCACAGAGCTGAATACGGCCAAAGACGGGCTGCAAGTTCAGGGAGGGTCCACGGGGAAGAGCCTCAGATTCCTGCTGAGGAAGGGGGATTTTGTTTCATAGCACAAGATGCCATTAAATCCCGAGTTCAGAAGAGCCCATCCGCTTCTCCAGGGCCCGTCCTACCCATTCTGCTGCTCTCATTTCCTCCCACGCTCCCCTCCCGCCACTCTGCTGCATTCACCCTGATCTTCCTTGAATGCTCCAAGAGTGCTGTAGCTCACATCCTGGTGCTTGATGTTTCCAGTACTTGGAAAAAAGCTTTCTCCGAACATCTGCGTAGCTCTCACTCTTTTGTTTCCTTCACTTATTTGCTGAAATAGCACTTTATTAGCTTTTTCTTTGACTGCCCCACGTTAACTAGCATCCCTTTGTCCTGTGTCCTGGAACCCAGCTTTGCTCTTTCCACAGCCTATCACACTTGTTTATTTACTTACTGTTCTTCCATCATCCTTACCTCCCCCACTCTCAGGTAAGCTGTTTATGGGAAGTATTCTGTGAGTGTGAGTGTGTGTGTGCGTGCTTTTTATTTACTGCTATAGTCCCAGCGTCAAGAACAAAGCTTGGTATAAAGAGGCTCAACAGATATTTGTTTTGTTTGTTTTTTTGGTTTTTTGAGACAGGGTCTCACTATGTAGGTGAGACTGACCTGGAACTCACTATGTAGCCCAGGCTAGTCTCGAACTTACAGCGATCCTCCTGCCTCAGCCTCCCGAGTGCTGTGTTTACAGGTGTGCGCCACCACGCCCGGCTTCAACAAATATTTGAGAAAATAATGGATTCGTTAATTTTGAATTTCCAGCCTCTGTTGCCCCTTAGAATGATCTTCTTTTATCTTACAGCATTTTCTTTCCTTCCTTCTCCCTCTCTTCCTTCCTCTTTTTTTTTTTTTTTTTTTTTTTTTTTTTTTTTTGGGTTT
>NW_022900945.1:33210795-33221427 GCF_012274545.1 Fukomys damarensis
TTTTTTTTTTTTTTTTTTTTTTTTTTGAGATAGGGGATTTGCAGTGCTGCCCAGGTTGGCCTCTCCCACTTGTGGTCCTCCTGCCTCAGTGCCCGTAGTCTACACCCTGTGCATGGCTTTTTTTATTCTAAAGCTTATGTGCAAAATAACCACCAGGAGTGCTTGTTTATAAATAGGGATTGCTGACAGAGACCCTCAGATAAAACTGTGTGGATAATTCTCCAATAACATGTTTATAGCAGTGAAGTCTGTGTTGATTAGGACTCTAGTAGGGGCAGTAAAATTCAAATGGGCTCAAAGGAAAAGGACAATTTGAGGGCTCCACAAAATTAAAAATTGGCTCTTTCATCATATAGGGCTCACGCAGTGATGTCACTGAGTCGTTTCGATCCCTCTCTTGGCTCAGCCTTCCCTCTTTGGATTCTGCTTCGTGGCAAAATGGTGGCGAGATTTCTAGACGTCGCCTTTTCTCCCTATACTGTCTGCCTGACGGTGGTTCATCTAGTAGAGTTGGAGATTCACGCTGTCTCCTTAGCCCAGATTCTATTCCCTCTTGGTCTCCAACGTGGTCACTGTGACCACTGCTGGGGACAGGGATAGGGCGAGCTGATTTACCATATTCCTTTTCTTCCACTCACTTCTCAAACAACTTCAGTCTCACTTGTGTCCTCACCATTTACTGTGAATTAGTTTTTGAAATCAGTTTAATTGATTAAGCGATTAGGTTAATTACTGAAAATATTTTTGGGGAACCGCTATGTGCCATGTTCTGTACTGGGCTCTGAGGATGCAGCCATGAGGAGTCAGAAATTCTTGCAGAGTATAATTTATAATCTAGTAGAGGAAACAGATGATAATGAACAAAATAAATAAGGAAAGAAGCCAAACATGGTGGCACATGCCTGTTATCCCAGTTCTTGGGAAGCTGAGACAGGAGGATCAACACAAATTCAGTGCCAGTTTGGGATTCATAGTGCATTTAAGACAGCCTGGACTGCATAGTGAGACCCTGTTTCAAAACAAAACAAAACAAGTTATCTAAGTAAAGAGCCAGGCATCATGGTACACACCTGTAATCCCAGCACTTTGAAGCAATGGGAATATAAGTTTACATGCAGCCTGGACCGTTTAACCCCTTAGCAAGAACCTGTCTCAAAAAACAAAACAAAACAAAACAAAACAACAAAACCCCAGCAGATGTAGCAAATGTCCTGTATTCAAACCTCAGTACCACAAAAAAGTAATAAATTCAGTATTTTTGAAAGTGATCGATAGTATGGAGAAAATTCCGCGTGTAGGGAGATGAGTTGTGCTGGTGCGGATGTGGGGGCCACTTTTAGAATGGTGGTCAGAGAAGGAGTCATGGAGAAGAAGGTGAGGGAGAAAGGGCCCATAGGAAGTGAGCCTTGTCTGGGGAGCATCAGGGGTAAGGGCCAGAGGCAGGGCATGTTTGGGATTCCAGGACCAGCAAAGACCAATGTGGCTGGCGTGAGTAAGAATGAGGAGCAGATGAGTTCAGAGCATAATAGGGGATGCACGAGAAGCTATTGCTGAGAACCTTACACGCCATCTAAACATCTGGGCTTTTATTCTGAATGATTGGGGACACTACTCCAGGGTCCTGAGCCACGAAACGATGTGATCTGTCAGTGGTCTAAAGGGATCCCGCTGGCTGCTTGAGGGAAGCCAGTTAGGAGATTGCTGTGTTTATTTAGAGATGATGATGGCTTGGGTACAGTGGCACTTATTGGAGAATAGTTCCCGTTCTGAATATATTCTGAAGGCAGAATACATTACAGAATGAGACACAGATTAGATGTGGTATGTGTTACAAAGAGAGGAGTCAACAATAGATTCAAGGTTTTGGGCTCAAGCCACTGGATAGATTATTGTCAACTTAGATGAGGAAGATTGCACAAGCAAGTTTTGGATTAAAGATCAGGCATTTATTTGGGGACACACTCAATTTGAGATGGGCTTTAGATATTCAAGTGAAAATGTCTAGTGTTGAGTTGGATATGTAAGTCAGGAAGTCAGTCACGTCGGGGTTGGAGACAAACATTTGCCAGTCAGTGCACAGACCACAATTTAAAGCCACAAGACTTAATGAAATCATACAGGGTGTGGCTGAGATAAGAAATGTACAGCTCTGAGCTCTGAGGTTCTCCAATTTTAAAAAGTTGGGAAAGTGAGAAGGGACAGAGGCTAAAGCAAGAAGAGTCGATGAGACAGCAGGAAAACTAGCATGAACTGAGTCATGGAAAGTGAGGAAAGTGATCAGAAGAGGAAGAAGTGAGCATGGAACTGAATGATTTCAACAGGTCGGGTACAGTGAGGACTGACACTTCACCACTGAATTTACAGAAATGGGTCACTGGTGACCTTCACAAGAGCCATTTTGGTGGAATGTGCATATAGAAGCCCACCTGGCATGGGTTCAAGAAAGAATGAGTGAGAGGAACTGGTGACAAGGAAGAAAGAACCTTTGTAGGACTTTGGCCACAAAAGGCAGCAGAGAAACAACACCCTAATTAACAAACTCAGCCACCTGTCATTTCTGAATTTGTTTCTGTCTTTTCTTTGACACCAAGCACCACCCCTTTTTCTGGTTTTTTAGACTTTCATCTGCCCGTATGTGCTTCTCTATGCCTGAGAAGCTTATGTGAATCTTTTTTTTTTTTTGGTACCAGGGATCAAACTCAGGTCCTTGTGCTTGCGAGAGAGGCCACCGAACCACTGAGCTAAATCCCCGGCCCTGCTTATGTGGATCTTTTAGGCACCAAAGGGTATAGTGCAAGGAGACTAATATCCGTGGGAGCAGCTCTCAACCAATGCCTGATGGGAGTTGGCAGACACATATCCCAGTTTCTTTGCTGTTTAGTTGGCCATGTCTGAGGGCACTTCTGAAGCTGGTGGTTTTATACCATCACACAGTGTCCCCACGACAAATAAGCTGCATTGCCCACACGGTAGCCAGCCTGGAAGGTGCACCCTCTACTGACTGTCTTCCCTTCCTTGGCCCACCTCCCCACTCCCCTGATGATGTTCTCTGTAATTCGCAGATAGATTACTTGCAATTTGCTTCAAGGTCCACTTCTTGGGGAACCTAAATGAAGACACTGTATATTTAGATATAATCTAAAATTGAATGAGCTCACACGGCTCAGTGTTAAATACTAGCAGTTCATAGTTCACACAATTTGTGGTTAAAAGCCTCTTCTTAGCAAATAACTTTGGGCAAATACTGTCATGGCATTAGAAAATGGGAAGATCAAGTCAACTTCCTTTTTGCAAATAATCCCCGGGCTTTATATATATTTACCTTTTGCCCTAGGTTCCTGAAACAGAACTCCTAATCTCTTGGAATTTCCAGAGTTATAGGGTGATAGGAGCATCTTTAATTATTCTTTTAAACCATACCCAAGTTTATGCTACTAAGGTGACTCTTACTGGGTCTGCAGACAGCCTCTGGATGGCGGCTGGGTTGCCAGAGGAACCAACCATGTGGAACTTTCAGCCCCACCTCTGGATTTCTAGGTAAAAGGGAGGGATTGAGATTGAGTTCAGTTACCTGTTTCCACTAATTTATCAACCATGCCCTCCTAATGGACCACCATAAAACCCCAGCAGTGGTGTTTAGAGAGAGTCCAACTGGTAAACACATGGAATTACTGGAAGGTGATATGTCCAGAGGGTGCAGAAACTTCGCTCTTTCTTCTGTACCTTCCCTGTGCCTCTCTTTTTAGTTCTTCATAATAAATTAGTAGTACAAGTGAAATGTTTTCTTAAGTTGTCTAAACTATTCTGACAAATGTTGGGCATGAGAAAGAGGTTGTAAGAACGCTTGTCTTATAGCTGGTCAGAAGTATAAGTGGCAACCTGGGACTTCCAAGTGGTACCTGAAGTGGGACAGTCTTCTGGGATTGAGACCTTGATATGCAGGATCCAGTGATTACTCCACGCAAATTGTGTCAGAACGGAATTGGATTGCCGGACGCTGAATTGATGTTGGCAGAGCACTGTTTAGCATAGGAATTCCTTATCACTTTGCTTGGAAGTGTGACTAAATACAGTACCAAAACTCAAACTCTTTAAAAAATATCTTTGTTTCTGGAATTTGGAAGGCGTTAGCACACTATGTACATTGCTGAGTATGGAGCTGAGAGTAAAAGTTTAATTTCATGCATTAATTGTGCATCTGTGATGTCTAATCATGTAAAGTCTAGGAACTCATGAATGAGACAATAATGCTCTGGGTTCTTAAGTGATTTTGCTTTTAGAACACTTTATGAGTATTAATTATTCAGCCTAGAATCTGTGAGGTAGATAGATTACTTTATGGTTGGAGTAGTTACTTAACTCCTTAGGAGAGATGGTGATGTTTCCCAGTGCAACACACTTAAAATATGAGACTCCTCTATTAAGTACACACCTTGTTTAATGTAGCTAAATACATACTTCCCTTTTTTTATTCCTGTAGAACTAGATATGTTATACTTCTAATTTCTCTGAGAGCCTGCCTATTATAATTGTGGGGAGTCTTGCACCAGGAATTGAGCCTTGACTATTCCATCATCTCTCTGTCTCAGTGTTTCAGTTTTTGTGTCTTTTGGGGGGAAAAAAAAAGCCTGTCTGGAGCATCGTCTCATTTTCTTCAAGAATGCCTCTTTTTAGCCTGGGCCAGTGGCACACACATGTAATCCCTGCAGTCTGGGAGGATGACACAGGAGGGTTATGAGTTCAAGCCCACCCTAGGTAACTTAGTGAGACCCTGTCTCAAAATTAAAAAAAAAAAGAAATTAAAAACAGCTGGGTATATGACTCAGTGTGAAGTTCTTGGGTTAAATAATCCAGAGTACTGAAAAAAAAAAAAAAACAGAGTACTTTCCCTACTCACATCTTAAAGTATTGCTATGCCTAGTTCTGGTTTTGTTCATTTCTTCCTCCATGGACTCTTCCTCAGCAAAGCTTTTATTGAAAGTTATATGTTCAATGTTCACCATATGCTAGGCAGCCCTTTACAAGCAGAATGGTTTCATTTTTGTGTTTGCTTTCATTGTTGTGACAAAATACCCAAGCAAATCAAATTAAAGGGAATAAAGCTTGATTTTTGGCTACAGTTTCAGAGATATTAGTCCATTGTTGGCTGGCTCCGTTGCTTGACAGCTGGGACTATGTGGTGAAGGGTGCTACTCACTCATTCTAGTGGGTAAGGATGAGAGAGAGGGAAGGGGGAAGGGGGAGGGGAAGGGAGAAAAAAAAAAGGGGGATGGGAGGGGGATGGGAGGGAGAGGGAGGGAGGAACCATCTGGCCCCCCAGCCTACTAGATTGTGCCACTCACATATTCTTGGTGAGCCTTCCTGTAAGTTTGCTGTCCCATATGGCAGCTGCCTCTGGATCCCCTCCCCACATACATCCAGAAGTGTGACTTACTAATTTAACAGGCAATTGACAACCAAGATCATAATTCCTGTGATGTAATGAGGCAGGTCTTCTTACTGTTCCCATTTTATAGACTAGGAAAGCGAGGCACAGAGAAGTCAGAAGTTGCTCAAGTTCCCACCATTAGTAAGTGGTGGGGCCAGGACTTCGACTCAGGCTGTCTGTCTCCAGAAGCTGTATTATTTATCACTTCATTGTTTTCTGCAGTATAGACTGTGCCTGCTCTTTGGAGAATCTTAAACCTGCCTGTCAAACCCATTTCCCTCTTGTGAGCAGCAGATCTATATATGCAAGTGTGTACTTCATACATCTCTCCATCTGATTGTTCAGGAAGTAGTTCCCATTGTACAAAACACAAATGGAGCTTCTAGCCTCCTCCTCCTCCTGTGCCTACCTTTTAGAAAATGAAATCACAATCCAGCCAAGGAAAGAGTCTAATTCTGCAGTTAACCTTGGCTCCCTATTTTCCTCTCAAGTTTTATTTTCATGCTTGCTACTTCTTTCCTGAATTACTAACAGGGGTTCCAGTGTGTGCATAAGACATGTTCACCATCAGGATTTTTACATATCTGATGAACTCATAGGAAAGTCCTCAAATGCCTATTTGCAAAAGCAAGAGACAAGTTTATGGAGGAGGATGGAAACAAGGAGAATTCAATTTAAGGGAAAGTGGAGAGAAACAAAGAACCAAAGAACAAAGAACAAAGTGAGGTGTCAGGTGGGACCTGCTTGGTAATACTGTGGTTTTTCTCACTTGCATCTCTAACTCATAATACAGTGTGTAATATACTATTGTTTAATTCTTTTTTTTTTTGTCCTGGGCACTGACTTCATCCCACAGACTGACAGTAGGCAGTGGACACCTAGACAATTCCCAGGATGTGAGGGAAGAGTTTACTCAAATAAGCCCTTCTCCGGAGACTCCCCCTGCCTACCTTTAATGTAACGAGGAATTCTTTTTTTTTTTTGCTTTTATTATTTTAAAAATTTAATTTATTGGTACATTTTAGGTAGACAGTACAGCTACATTCATTACTGGGATCTTGTACCTTTACATGCCAGGTCTTGGTTCTCATTTATAACGAGGAATTCTAACTGGAGCAAAGTTCTCCCTACAGGTTGAAGCACAAATGAAAGTTTTGCAGCTTGTGGCTATGCAGAAATCTAGGGGAAGGAATGATGCTTACCCTGGGAACAAAAGTAAAAGGATTCAGAATACATTATGAATGCAGAACAGGCAAACCATGTAGAGTGATTACTTTGATGGGGAAAATAAAGATGATTTTTGTGTGTGTGATACTAGAGATTGAACCCAGGTTCTTCACACTGAGATGCATCTCAGGCCCTGTTTTTTTTTGGTTGTTGTTTGTTTTGTTTTGTTTTGAGACAGGATCTCACTAAGTTACTAAATTGCCCAGGGTGGTATCTGACTTGTCATCCTCCTGCCTCAGCCTCCCAGTGCTGATATTACAGTCACTGTATGTGGCTAAAGATGACCTTTTACTTGGTGCTGTTTTGGCAACTGTGAAAATGGTGGTAGTATGTGCAGACCTAGAGCTTGCTGCAGGAAGAAGAGGTCTTTAGAGGCAGAAAAGTTCTGACCAGGAGCAATTAAAGTGCTAGGAAATGGTTGAGTCAGCTTGGTAAATCATTGGTTTTCTTGTTAAATTGTGTGTGTGTGTGTGTGTGTGTGTGTGTGTGTGTGGGTGTGTGATTGTAGTAGGCAAATGGATAATACTTAGGTTAATGATGCTCCAGGAACTAAAATCACTTTCAGAGGAATGCTGTAAAGGGCAGTGATGAGGCAAAGACTCTGGGGAAAACTTGATCAGGCAAACTATGTAAGTGCACCAAGAAAGATTTCCCAACACAGATGGTCATGTTAGGTGAGAGTTGTGTCTGCACACTGGTGCGTGTTTTCTCCCCTCACAGACAATGGACAAGGCTAGGACTGGCTGTCCCTCTGGAGATCCCAGGGCACATGTCATGTAGCATAGCCACTCTGAATTTTTCTCTTCTTTTTTTTTTTTAAACTTTAAGGCCAAACAATATGTTCTCTAAGAAGTCAAGTAATTGCGTCACTCACGGTAATTCATTACTTATGAAAGTTCTTAAACACTTTCTTTAGAAATCAACTTCTTGCATATCCCAAATTACTTTTGTTAATGAAATTAATGAAATAATTCTTATATATTGTATTTTCTATATCTGTTTAGAGTCCTTTTACTAAAAATAATCACTTTTTTGGGAGGAGATGCGTTGTTCCGTACGGTTTCATCTCCCATATGTGTGAAACCAATGTCAGGAATCTCAGCTAACCCAGGAGTCTCAGCTAACCCTTTCTCTTATGTCACTAATTATGTTCTATAAAATTTGGCCACGTGCTTTTTCTTTTCTTTTTAATGGTGAGAAGTAAAAAGAATGATTGTTAACAACCATTAACTGATGTTTAGTCTATATTCCTGTCACAGTTCCGCTTCTTTGAGGATTGGTGGAAAGATTTCCAGTCTATTTACAACTTTAAGGGCTGGAGTGAAGTTCAGTGATAGAGCACTTGCCTAGTGTACATGAGGTCCTGGGCTTTGTCCCAGCAACACACACACACATGCACGCGTACACACACACACACACACACACACACACACTAATACAATTAGTTTAAATACTTGGCAGAGTCTGGCAATTTTTAAATCCCCACCTGATAGGGCTGGCCCCACTTAATATAATTTATTTTCATGCCCATTGCCCTCTGGTTGAAATCCAAAAATTACAACCTAACTTCTCAAGGTCATTTTCTCTCCTTCCCCTTCTATTCTGGAGCCAAATGAAATGACTTCTAATCTTGAACTAGCTTTTCTATTGCTTCCCAGCCTCTGTGCACACTAGTCCCTCCGCGTGGGGCTGTCCCCTTGTGTTTTCTTCCTTCACACTTTCGCTGCCACTTAGTTCACTCAGCAGGCGGGCTAAGTCCGCTTGGCTGACGTCTATCCCATCATCCTCCTCGTCTGTGCAAGGTTTCCTGGGAGCCTCTGCTCGCTCCTCAGTACTCCTGCATCTCCCCCAAACTCCCCAGCGTTCTGCACTCACATGAGTCCCGTTGCTTATCCAAAGTCCTTTCCAGAATATACATTCTTTAAGAACAGGAATGCTCTTCTCCATTGCAATCCTAGTGTCCAGCACAGTGCCAAGGAAATAGTGGACAGCAAATGTTTGCTGAATAAATGCACTGATATAAAGGAAATACATACTAATGTCATGTGAAATGAAACAAGTATGAAGAGACATATTTTACCTAAAATATGTGTATTTTAACGTAAGTAGAAATTATTTTTTGTGCATTACATTGTTCATATCACTGTTATTCTATATTAACAAACAAAAATTATGCTTCAGATATACTTTGAACAATAATAGATTCCTCATATAGAAAGCCTTCGTGAACAAAATAATTAAAGTGCAGTTCTTCTCCACCTCACCCCTGCCCGCTGTGTATATCAAATAAAATAACTGGTGTTGCTAATAACAACAAGAACAAACATCAGGATTCTGTTCAATAATAGTATAGTATTTTTGATTGGAAAAATGGAACCCAAAGGACTCCTGTTGTTGAAAATATTATTTTCCCCTGGAGTTTTCACACAGGAACAAGGCACCAGAAAACATACAGTGTTCCAAAGGTGCCTCAAGGGTCACCATGGAAACCACAGGGAACAACACTTGTGTCCCAGGCTTCTGGAACAGAAACAATGAAAGAAAGCGAACCAGAGCAGGAGAAATCAGGAACCTGCTGAGGAAGCTGAGCAGGGCTTTTGGGCCTGATCACGCCCTAGAGAAACATATCACAGTCAGGGACAATCAGAAATTAGAGATGACATTAACATGTACCTGTGGGGGTTATCATCAGTTGATGAGAAGAACCACTCTATGAGTGTATATTTCACTTATATTGTTACCTATGAGTAAGTTAAATAATACCTAGACCCGAGTAGATGTAATCATGTGAGGCTCGTAAAAATTAGATTTTGGAAATAGTTTTTTTTTTTTGTACCAGGACTTGAACTCAGGACCTTGTATTTGCTAGGCCTGCTTTAGCAATAATAACAAATATTTGTACAGTCTGACATGAGAGCATTGTACTCATTCAATTTTACTATTATTCTTATAAATAGGAAATTATTTTAATCTCTATTTAGTAGCAGAGGATATACCAAATTCAAAACAAGGTACACTGTTAGTGCAAGAGTATTTCCTGGGCTTCTGCTTATAAACCCTGGATTTTCTCCACTATCCCAGGGTATAAACAGACTAACTTAGGTATTCATGTGATTTACCTAAATTACCAAACTTTAATTATTCATGTTTTATTCATTCTTTAATTATTTGTTGAGTATCTGTTCTCTGTCAGTTTTTCTTAAAGTCAGAATAGTAGTAGTACAGTAACTACATCATAGTTGACTGATGTGAAAACTGAGACCTAAAGTTCTGTGCTTGTTTTTGTTTTTTCCTTGGTATTGGAGATCAAACTCAGGACCTTCTGCTTGTGAGGCAGGCACGTCGGCACTGAGCTACATCCCAGGGGCCCCCAGTGGTTGGTTTTTAATAAAATTTAGCCACTCAGCTGGGTGCAGTGGCACAGTCCTGTAATCCTAGCACTTGGGACTCCAAGGCAGGAGGATTGCTGCAAGTTCAAGTCCTGCCTGGGCTACATAGTGAGTTCAAGGCCAGCCTGAAGTACATGCCTAGATCCTGGCTCCAAAAAACCAAAACCACAACGGAAAACCACCTTAGCCACGAACGGTTACTCTTTTTCTCATAGAAATATGTAGAGTACAGTAGAGACTTGTATTAAATGTACATTGGGAGTGAACATTTGAAACTTGAGATTCCAATGTATGGCTCACTAGTATTTCTCAGCATAGCGATGATAGGGGAGGTGAGGTGGTGATGGCAGGTGGGGAAATATATGTATATTTGTTTGCTTGTTTGTTTTAGTGGCACTGGGGATTGAACCTAGGGCCTTTGCACTGAGCTACATTCCCAGCCCTTTTACTTTTATTTTGAGACAGGCCTCACTAATTTACTAAATTGCCCATGCTTGGCTCGAACCTGCGATTTTACTGCTGCACCACCCACCCCCTTGAAGAATTTTTGGATTACACATGTGGGCCACCATGCCTGGATTATTTTAT
>NW_022900945.1:33221513-33228837 GCF_012274545.1 Fukomys damarensis
TATATATTTTTTTTTAATGAAAAAGTTCACTTCAAAATAAATGTAGATGGATATATTCTGTAAATTTTAAAAAATGCATTGAATTGTTAGGCTATTTGAAAAATTATCATACTGGACAATAAATTGACTACTACTGGTCATGAATCTTTCCTTCTTTCTTCCTTATTATTTTTATATTGTTTGTGGTACTGGGGATTGAACCCAGGGCCTCATATATGCCGGGCAAACACTCTACCAGTGAACTACAGCCCAGTCCATGAATCTGCCTTTTACCTTCCATATCTGCATCATTCTTTGTTGACTGCATTTGGGAGGAATGAGACGACTATCGAATTAACTTGTTAGAAGTAATGTTCACTGGGCTGGGGATGTGGCTTTGTGATGTGGCCCTGGTCCAGCTTGTGTGACTCCTGGGTTCCATTCCCCAGCTCCTATCCCCCAAAGCATTAATGTTCACTAAACCAGTATTTCTTAAAGCACAGTTGGTAGAACGCCACTACACTACTCATAAATTGAAGTGGCGGAAACACAATCAAAATGTTTTTGTAGTATGGGAAATTGAATACAGGGCCTCGTGCATATAATTCAAGTTTAATAGAAGCCAATGAGAACAATAGCAAAGGGGAACAATACAATATCTTTTGTTGTTTAATTCCAAGCTTAAAGTATTCCAGGATGTTCTCTAAATGTTTTGATGCAAATAGTTATAGATGCTATATGTATGTTATTATTTGACACTTTATTATTTCAAAAATGTAAGACCGATAAAACTAAACAATGTAATTTAAGATAATTTAGGAGAAAATTTAGAGAAAGCTCTTGTAGTAGAGCAAATAATGAATATTGGGCTTATTTCTACAACCAACCAATTACATGACTTTAGAAAATCAGTTATTCACTACAAACCTCAGTTTCTTCTTTTCTTCTTTTTCCCTTCTATTTTGCTGTTAGAAATAAAAGATCTCAATAAATCTTTAACAAATAAAAGAAGCTCTGGGCAACTACCCACCCCACCACACTCTCCAGGTCAGGCCTGTGCTAAATTCCCTGGACACTGTGGAGTTTGAAAATTCTAACTAGCTGGTCTTCTGGGTTCCTTCTGGTTCTTCTTTGATTCTGGTTTAGTTGTTGTTGTTGTTTTTTGAGATGGGATCTCACTGTGTAGCCCAGGTTGGCCTCTAATCAAGATCCAACTGCCTCCACCTCCCAAGGGCTGGATGGTTTGGAATTCTTTTTTTTTTTTTTTTATTGAGTTTATTGGTACATTTAGGGATACAGTACAGTTACATTCATTGTTGGGATCATGTACCTTTACATGGCAAGTCTTGATTCTCATTTTTTTCCCCTTACCTCTGCCCTCCCTTCACCCCCTCCTCCCCTCCCCATCTACAAACACTTTATTTTCATCTTTTCATTCTCTCACATTTTTTTCTTTTCCCTTTTTGTTCTTCCCCTACGTATCACACCTTCCCTACACCTTTAGCTCCTTTCCTCCCATTTCTAAATGTCAGTAATCTTATTAGAATCTTATGCATTGTTGCAGAATATTCACACCAGGGAAACTATTTGGTATTTACACATGTGGGACTTATTTATTTCACTTAGGAGTATATCTTCAATATGTATCCATTTTCCTATGAATGAATCTATTCTCTCGCTCTTTATGGCTGAGTAATATTCCATTTTATAGAAAAACCACAACTTCTTTATCCAGTTTCCAACGGATGGGCAAATAGGTTGTTTCCAAGATTTAGCTATTACAAACTGTGCCGCTATAAACATGGGTGCACATACTTCTCTGTGATATGATTCTTTTAGTTCTCTTGGAAAGATACCCAACAGAGGGATGGCTGGGTCAAATGGAACCTCCAGTCCAAGCTCTTTGAGGTATCTCCATATTGATTTCCATAGTGGTTGCACTAGTCTGCACTCCCACCAACAATGGAGGAGGGTTCCTTTCTCCCCACAACCCCGCCAACATTTGTTATTGTGTGATTTCTTGATAGCAGCCATTCTTTGTGGGGTGAGGTGGAATCTCAGTGTTGTTTTCATCTGCATCTCTCGAATGACCAGTGATGTGGAACATTTTTTCATATATTTTCTTGCTGCTTTCACTTCTTTGTATGAGAAATGTCTGTTCATTTCGGATGCCCATTTTTGGATCGGGTCTTTATATTTGGGGGGACTGATTGTTTTGAGTTCTTTATATATCCTTGATAATAGTCCTTTGTCTGAGGTACAGCTGGTAAAAATTTTTTCCCACATTGTAGATTGTCTCTTAGTTCTGCTAATGGTTTCTTTTGAAGTACAGAAGCTTTTTAGTAAGATGAGATCCCAGTTGTTGATTCTTTCTGCTAGTTCCCGTGCTACTGAGGATTTGTTCATAAAGTCTTTTCCTATACCAATGTCTTCCAGAGTTCTGCCTAACTTACTTTCCAGCAAGTTTAATGTTTCTGTTTTAATATTTAGATCTTTAATCCATTTGGATTTTAATTTAGTGCATGGCGAAAGATAAGGGTCTAATTTTAATCTGTGACAGGTTGATATCCAGTTTTTCCAACACCATTTATTAAAGAGGCTATCTTTCCTCCACTGAGGATGGTGAGCTCCTTTGTCGAAGATGAGGTAGCTGAGTACATCTGCATTTGTTTTTGTGTCTTCCAGTCTGTTCCATTGATCCTCAGGCCTATTTCTTTGCCAGTACCATGCTGATTTTATCACAGTGGCTTTGTAGTATAGTTTCAAATTGGGAATTGTTACACCTGGTGCCATGTGACTGTTGCCTATAATGGCTTTTGCTATTCTAGGTCTCTTGTGGTTCCAAATGAATTTTTGGATTCTTTTTTCTAGTTCTGTGAAATATAGTGTTGGAATTTCAATTGGCATTGCATTGAATGTATATAGCAGTTTCGGTAGTATGGCCATTTTCACTATGTTGATTCTTCCTACCCAGGAGCAGGGGATATCTTTCCATTTTTTTATATCCTCTTCGATTTCTTTTTTCAGAGTGCTGTAGTTTTCAGTGTAGAGATCTTTTGTTTCTTTTGTTAGATTGATTCCTAGATACTTCATTTTTTTGGATGCTATTGTAAAAGGAATTTTTTCCCTTATTTCTCTTTCTGTCTGTCTGTTATTTGTGTATAGAAAGGCTATTGATTTTTGGGTATTCACCTTGTATCCAGATACTTTACTGAATCTGTCAATTAAGTCTAGAAGTTTTTTGGTGGAGTTTTTTGGATCTTCAATGTAGAGTATCATATCATCAGCAAATAATGATAGTTTAACTTCTTCCTTTCCTATCTTTATTGCTTTAATTTCTTTCTCTTGTCTAATTGCTGTGGCTAATGTTTCCAGAACTATATTGAAGAGAAGTGGCGATAGTGGGCATCCTTGTCTTGTTCCTGATTTTAACATGAAGGTTTTCAGTTTTTGGCCATTCAATATGATGTTGGCTGATGGTTTTTCATAAATAGCCTTTATGGTTTGGAATTCTTAAACAGGCATTTGTGTGATGCTGGTTTAGGCCAAGGTGTTAGCTGGTTGGTTTACGAGCCACACCATCTATACATTTTTGGTATTCTGGTTCCACTGTAATAATCTTTTTGCATATACATTTTATTTTATTTTTTGCTGTGCTGGGGGTCAAATCCAAGCCTTTGTGTATACAAGGCAAAAATGATTTACCACTGAGTTACACAGCGGTTTATACATTTTACTGAAAGCTGCTTTACATTAGTTTTGGCATCAGACAAGGAATTAACTATCAAAATATAAATAATTCAAGTTACAGTGAACTCAAAATTACTTAGCAGTATACATTTCTACTGCTTCTTGTTTCATACTTAATCTGAAATTAACTTCTAGAAAGAATTCAGAGCACATATTCCATATTTTCTCTTACTTGCTTAGTTAATTTATCCTCACTACTGAAGAAGTATGTTCTAATGAGAAATGATAATTTAAAAAGAGCAGAGTATGTAAATCTCACAGATGTCAGGTCTTTGACTATCTTGCGCTCATGTTTCTTTGTCCTCTTCCAATTAGACAGTGTTTTCCTTGCAGCTAAGTGAGAGAAGTTCTTTTACGTTTACATTGCTTTTTCTCCCATCTGAGTTTTGTTTTTTTTAAAAATTTTTTTCTGATCTCAGAACCGGTCACACCAGGTCACCATTGGCTTGCATTGCATTCTGGGACATTAGGAGAAACTGGGCAAACCGAAGGCACCGGACTGGAAAGGGAGGAGGCTTGAATCCATGTGATGCGAGAAGAGGTTGAAGAGCACGTGGATGTTAATCCTGGGTATTCTCAGGGGAAGGGGTGGTCAAGGGAGCCGGTTCGTATTTTTGAAGAGTTGTTATATGTGAGAGTGACTAGGAGTCTTTGGCACAGCCTCAAGGGGAAGAATTGCACCTGGAGGGTGCTGACACCATCCAGAGCTGCCGCTGGTAGAATTTTCTAGCTCTGTAGGTGCACAAACTCAAGCTGTCGGGTATCTGAGCCTGCGCTAAAAAAGATAGTTGTGTTAGACTTAAATATTGTTTTACAACTCAAGACACTTTTTATACTTATCTGTTGGATCTCTGCATGTAACACTCCCTCCCTTTTCTGTAGTTGGGTGACATTTTAGACCTCTTACTATTTTCTTTCTGGGAGATACACCTTTCTTTACTGTTGCTTAAATGAAAGTGCATTCCTTACATTTATATCAAGCTGGATGGTTGGAAAGAAGTCTCTTCCATCACCTCCCTTCATAGCCTGTAAAGGCATGCCTTTATTATGAAACTACAACCTCTAGGATCTTGACCTCATGAAAATTGAGGAAATAATGTGTTTTATGATCTCATTAGAACCTTGGTATCTGTGCGTGCTGTGTGTGCACTGTCTTGTACACATTTTTCTTCTAGACTTTTAAAACACTTTTAGACTGTGCAGATTTTGGTTTTGAGAGATTTGATTGCACTGGCATTTTTCTTTCATGTAACATTAAAAACATTACTTATAGCAATGTGTTACATTAAAACTTTTACTATAATATTCATGTTATAAATATGTTAAGGAAAAAAATTAAATTTTCATTTATTGTAAGGATTTCTATTTGTTACATTGTAGTTCATCCCTCCTCACCAACATAGGGTTATATGAAAAGATAAATGAGTTTTGTAAATTCATTTTAGAAAATAACGACAGTATTCAGTTAAATTTGGTTTTTCTGAAAATGTAGATTTGGAGTTCTTTTCATGAAGCTGTTTATGAAATTCAAAATGTATGCAATGAATGAGAATTCAAACTTCCATATTTTGAAAAAAAATTTTATGATGGTGATGATCAAACCCAAGGTTTTGCATAATAGCCCAACACTCTACCACAGAACTACACCCTTAACCCCCCTACTTGTTTTTTGAGACATGGCCTTGCTCACTATTAGTATTTCGAACTCACTGTGTTGCCCAGCCTAGCCTCAAACTTGAGACAATCCTCCTGCCTCAGCTTCCCGAGGGGTGGAGCATCATGCCTAGTTCCTACTTCTAAGGCACTTTTTTTTTTTCTAATACAACACTTAGGTAAAAAATTCTTAGAGAACTTGAGCTTAGATTCTACAAGAATTTTAAATAAGCAACTTTGCAAATATAATTTCACCAATGGATATATATTTTAAATATTCACACATTTTGTTTTTCTGTATTTTTCACATAAAATCTCACTTAGATATTTTCAAGTGCACATTGATTTGAATTGTGCACAATGATTTGAATTGGCCAACATGATTGTTGACACTAAGATTTGGGAGCGTAAACATCAGGCAAAATTCAACTGAGCGTGGACGATACACTTGAGAGTTGGGATGCATCTCTGCAGAGTTTACCGCTCATTACACTTATCTTTTCAGAACTTTTACAACTTTAAAAACTTTTAAGATATTTTTCTTCGTCATATGAAAATGAGGATGTTAGCAGGTGCTTTTAGTAGTTCTTTTAGCTTTACCTGACTCAGCTTGGTGTTTAAAGATTTAGATGTTTGCATAAAACTTTTTTTAAACTGTCTTATAAGGACGTGTTTAGTTAGAATAACTGAGATGCTCTGAATACTTTTTCTGAATATAAAAGTAGTATTAGTTTATTGTTTTTGTGCCTGGTTGGAGAGACACCAAAGCAGGCTAACAGTCTAAGACATCGAGTTGAGCTTCCCTCCCTGAGAGTCTGTCAGTCTGTTTTTCTGGTGTGCGCCCCCTTTCTTCCTAGAGGTAAATAAGCCACAGCGAATGAAAGGGCGGATACTAACCTGTTCCGGAGGAGCCCTCAGAGCGCATGCTCTCTGGTAGTGGGTCTGTAGCGCCATTTTCGTCAGAAAAGAGGAGGGCTAATTAGGCAGGGCCAGAGGACGCCGCTTTAAAGTTGTTCAGACTGGAGGAAAGAGCCCTGCTTGGAAAGGAGTCAAGGGCCTCTTGCAAGGAGCCCCTTCCTTTCCTGCAGTGCTGTAGCTGCGACTAAGAAAAAAGAATTCTTTTGTGTTAATTTCCCCTGGGGACTTATTTTTCCCTCCTCTTCCACCGCCCAGGCTGGACTTAGCTGTCTCGCCTTCGCCCACTCGGGGCCAGACCAAATATAAAGATCAGGCATTTGTGATGATTTTGCGCTCACAGTGGTGGCCCAAAGGAGAGAACGGGAACTGATGGGAAGGAATCCTCCCTACCCCACCGCACAGTGAGAACAAAGCACGAGTTCCACCAGATCTAATTTGTGTAGAGAAAACGAGCCCGTGGACGTTTGAGCTAAGAGGTAGCACTTCTTTAATTTTTTTTTAAAACAAAGTTACAGATCTTTTGGAGATAAGGCGTGAAGAGCTGAGGTTTCTAAGCGTGTGTGTGTGTGTGTGTGTGTGTGTGTGCGCGCGCGCGGACCCACGCAAAAGTTTAGAAGAACACGGGTGAGTGGGGCGCGAGAGAAAGATGGAAAGAAACAGGAAAAAATCTGCAGTGGGAGAAGAGTTTATGGGTGCAGGAGAGAAAGGGGGGCCCGCGACAACCTCTCTCAGCCCCACCGTTTCATTCATAAATTCCAGGCCTGGAGACCCCGCCCGGCCCCCCGGGGCCGAGGGCCCCTTTTCCAGTCCAGCCATTGGTGAACGGCAACAAAGCCTCAGCAACCGGTTCCTAGTGACCCACCCTCCGGGCGCAGGGTAACCCGGGCGCGGGCCAGCGCGGAGAAAGGAGTGGGCTGTCCCTTTAAGGGATGGCCGCGGAGCCATGAAAGTGGAGGGGGCAGAGGGAGGGCGGGGAAGCAGGGCTGGGGGCGGACCCAGGGGGAGGAGGACAACGACTGGGAGG
>NW_022900945.1:33229672-33260725 GCF_012274545.1 Fukomys damarensis
TGTCTCGCTTAAGATGGCAGCGGAGTCAGGGGAACTGATCGGGGCATGCGAGTTCATGAAAGGTGAGGAGAAGCCGCCCCCCACCCTGCAACCTTCACCTCCCCAACTCCTCCTTTTGCCCCTTCGTCCCCGCCTCTGCCCACGGAGTCTCCCGGGGCCCCGGGTCCTGTAGCCACGGCGCGCGCACTCGGGTCTCCTCTGCTCCTCTGCTATCCCCGAGGACCCCTTGCTTCCGGCTTCTCTTTCTTGCCTCCCTGGTTCCCTCTGCAGCAGCGCCCTGCTAGTGGGACAGCGCCGGCTTCTGCCTGAGCTGCTCCACTGAGCAGCTCGCGGAGCTTTTGCGCGGGTTAATCCTCTCGGTGTGCTTTACCCCACCGTGGTTGGCCTAGGTTTTCGAGACAACTCCACCCACACGCCCGTGTTTCTCCTGCCTTCCTTTTCTTGAGGTCCCCGGAGCTGCAGGGGAGAGGCTCGCCTCTCTGTTCCCCTTCCGCAGCTGCTGAGGTCTGGAGATTTCGGAACCAAACTTGCACCTCCAGTTTCGCGGGTACCCTAAGCTTAGGTCTACACTCGCTGGTCTAACACTGGGAAGAGCAGCTCCCCGCACCTCCCCGGAGAGTCCCTGGGTCTGGAACTCATGTCTCTCACTTCTCTTAACTTGTGCTCATGTTGAGCTTTTGGGTCTCTGGAAATCATGTTTCTGCCACGTGTTAATGGGGTCTTTAAATTATGTGCAGCTAGTTGTTATTTTTGATCTTTTGTACACGATTACACCCATTATGCCACTTCCCTACTTCTCATATGTTTTCTTCTGTGTTTTAAACTTGTCTTTCAGATCGGTTATATTTTGCTACTCTAAGGAATAGACCAAAAAGCACAGTACATACCCACTATTTCTCCATCGATGAGGAGCTGGTGTATGAAAAGTAAGTTTCTATTTTTTTCCCCCTCAAACCATTTGGCTTATTGGCTCTTTAGTTGAAGATATACTGTGTACTTTTATTTACTTTTTCCCTCAATGAGGTAGGTAACACTATTTTTTTAAAAGCTTTAAATGCTTGGGGAGAGGTGCAGGGAGAAATAGCATAATGAATCTGTCAACACCTCAGTCTCTTTAGACTTCTGTGTATACTAGTTCTTCCTACTCCCACGATAAGCAGCAACTGTTAGATTCCTAACACTCCGAGTGGGACCGGGCAGTCACAGCTCTGTTGTTACCAGACTGTCACTGGCTTGTGAGTCAGTCACCAAGTATTTATGCAGCACCCACGGGGTACAGGGTAGTGCGTTCACGACAAGTGCTTAAGCTTGGCGTTTCACAAGGCTTCTGTTGTGTCTCAGGATGTTTTTGTTTGTACAGCTTGTGTTCATAAAGTGGGACACATAAGCTGCAGGCAGCTGTGTCCAGCTCGTATCTATGAGAGAGATTTTGCTTGAATGGCAGATTACTGATTGAATTATTTAGGTGCCTCAAGCTTGGTATATTTTCTTTGCCTTTGAAAAAGTGGTATGAGTTCTCATTACTTACTTCCTTTGCTTCTGTGGGATTAGGATTTGAGAAGATAAAATATTAAGCAACCGTTTTCTGTAAAAGATAGTAAAGAAAGTATTTTAATGCATTAGGCGTTAAAAATTAATTGAAGCGAGGTAAATTTTCATTCAAAAAGGAACAGATAATAAGACTGAATGGTCTTGGCTATATCCTTTTAAGAGCTGGTATTACAGAAGAGCTTACTATATTCTAATTTAAACATTGAATTTTACTTTCTTATCATAACCAAACGTGCAGCTGAATGAACGTAGTTAAATGAACGTAGTTAAATGAACTCGTAAGAGTTGTCCTGTTAAAAATGATTTTGGCAGTTTTGCCTGAGGATTTGTGGGTAGCCCCTGGCCAACAAAGATCGAGTTTTCTGAACTTTAAGGGCATATTTTTTATTTGAGGAAAAAAATCTTTGTCACATCATCATAGATTTTCTTGAACTGATGTTTTCAGGACATTTCTCTTAGCGGTGCTGGGATCCTGAGCTTCTTGAAAGGCTGAGGTGAGAGTGGGAATGAAAGAGCCCTTTCCTGCTGCTCGTCAGTGCCCAGGGCTGCTGAGACGGAGGTCTAAATCCCCGGTGTCAGGTTACAGCTCTGCTCCTAGACAAATGGAGTGTTCTGCACAGCCTGATCCCTGACCATGTGTACCTGGATGATGTCACTGCCAGCAGTGTTTACTGAGTGGTCATCTATTGTTGGCAGTGGGCATTGTTGTGGCTTTCCTTTTGTGAGTTTAGGGTTTAGGGATCTCTGAGGTAAAGAGTTTGTAAATGCCTTCGTGTTCCATCCTGCAGTGACTAAGGTACCAGAGATTATTAATTTGCCATTGAATGGGCTCCAGTCATTGAGGTCTGAGTCACTTCTCTTGGGATTGCTAGGTGGCAGATCTAGCAGAAAATTATATTCAGCCAGCTAAACACAGTGCACAATGGCTTTTTGAGTCTAATATTGACATGTGAGGAAAACATTTCCTGTGCAATTTTAATGCTGGTATTTTAGGATAGGGCTGGCTACAAATCATACACTTTTTGTATTTATTCCACTGTATTTCTGGTGTCTTGTAAGGAACAGCTTGCTTGAGGCTATTCATTTCATCTTGTGAGTTTGGATGTCGTTGGAAGCCATCATGAACACTCATTCTGGTCAGAGTGTGTGCCTCTCTTAGTTTGCGCTCGCCCTCGCATGCCACAGCAGGGCTGCGGTTCTTATCACCCCATCTCTTTTGCTTCCCCAGCGTATTGTGCAGTGCTGGATGGTACAGAAATAAAATGATGATGACTGCAGAGGATAGGAGCTGCTAAGCAGCAGGGTGAATATCAGGACTGCAGCTAGAGGTACAGGAAAGGAAACTATCCTGAGAGGAGCACAGCCCTTGGGCGGAGAGGATCTCAGGATGGTGGGGCGTGTCTGGTGGGAGGGTTCAGAGAAGGCTTTCTGGGGGAGTTGAGGTTGGCTTGGAGGATGGATGGGGTTTTATTCAGCAGGAGCATGAGAGGAAAGAGAAGAAAGAATGACAAGAATGAGGAGGAGGATCAGGACATCTGCTGAGGGAACACTTTGCCTGGTGTGTACGCAGGTCACATGGGGGGAAATGTGGAGTATGAACCTGAGAGGTCAGCTGGGGACAGATTGATTGCCAGGGTGAGGAACCTGCAGTTTCCTCGGTATGCTATGTTTGTGCTCTTGTGAGAGTTCTGGGCAAATATGGTGTGACTGGATTTGGGCTAATTGCAAACAATGGCAAACATTTACTGAGCATCTAAAGGTGTGGCAGGTGCTCTTCTAGGTGTTCCACAGATAACCATTTTTTTTTCAAAATAATACTGTGAGGCAGGCACTATTGCCATCCTATTGCTCAATGATGAAAATAAGGGATAGAGTGGTTAGGTAACTTGCCCAAGGTCACAGAAATAAGCAGTAACAGAGCTGGAGTATAAAACTAAATCTTCTGGTTCCAGAGGACATATGCCCTTATTTCAAAAATTAACATAGTAGCATCACTCAAGGGAGATTAGAGAGAAGGTACGAACCTACACAGAAAGATTCTGGAATGTCTGATGGGGGAGAAACAAGTATCTTAGCTAGATTAGGATGAGGGCTATGATGATGGAAAGAAGGGCTCTGAATCCATGTGACGTGGCAGCAGATCAGGTGGGTTACATGTTGCGGGGTTGAGGAAAAAGAGCCAAAGAAGTTTTTAAGACAGCCTGGGTGGTGAGCCTGCAGGTGTTAGAACAGAACTGAAACAAGGAAATAGGGCAGAAGAATTGGCTTTGGTGGGAAGATCCAGCTTTCCATCTTAGCCAGAATGAGTTTAAGAAATGCAGAGGAAGTCTAGAGAGGTGGCAATGATGGTAGTCCGGGTAGGAGGATCACAAGTTGCAGCCTAGCCTGGGCACCTTAGTGACTTAGCAAAATAAAAAATAAGAAAGGTCTGGGGATTTGCTTGGTGCCAAAGCTCTGGGTTCAATCCACCGTAGTTGGGGGAAAAGTCAAGGCATATTCACATCACTGTTGAATATCACGTAAATTTGGTGTTCTTAAATTTGGGAGTTTCCCAAAGAGATGATAAAGCTGTAAGAATGGTGCAGTTTCTGGGGAGGAAGAGAAGATATATCTCTGTATCTTACAAGTAGGGCTAGGTTGAGAGAAGCAAGGGAAGAAGTAAATAGCCAAATAGGTGGAGATAAACTGAAGGAGAGGGAGGGAAAGTCGGGAGGGACAGAGGCAGCAGAGTCCATCTCTACAGCTCCACTTCTGGGACGTGAGGACTGCCCAGTCTCTAGGAGGACATGTGACATCCTGGATTCTGTCTGTGGAGGGTGTCCTGTGGGGAGAAAGCTCATGACTATTACATCATAATGTATATGCCTCTACGGAAAGGGCTCTCTTTGTATACAGCAACACATAGGGTCTCTGTAGCCCTATAAGTGTGTAATTATTTGATGACTGCTTCAATGAAATGCTACCATTCTAGCTAAATTATCACCTTAGAAACTATTAAGTAGACTCTTTAAATATTAGGCTACAGATCTTCTGGACACAGCAGTGTCATGTGCAGATGTTTATTTAGTTATGAAAGGATGATAGAACTCCATGATTAAAATGACAACCTTCTGAGAGAAGCCAGTGGAGAAAATTAAGTCACCTCATGAGGTTGAGGCTATTAGAATGAAAGTTCGAATTTGCTTCTTGATTTTAAAACAACTTATCTCATCTCTGTAGGCCTGATTAGTTTTAATGAAATGTGTATAATAAGAACTAATTCTTTGTCCTTAGGTCAGAATTTCAAGTCAGAATTAAAACAGAGTATAGGCCAGCGGTGTAGAACCTATGGCACACGTGCCACGGCAGACTATTTGTTATCATTGAAAGCTCTAAAAGGTTCGCCATCACTGGTATTGGCTAACATCCTTGTGGTACAAACATAGCCCCTTGAACAGGGAGCCTTTCAAGGAAGATTATCTGTACTTGATGAAGCTACAGAAAATACACAATTCTCCAGAAAGGATAATTCTTTGGTATTAAACTGGGCCCTATAATCCAAATGGAGGCGTCATTTTAGTAATCTAGCTCATGATTTTTGGCTCAGGGGTTAGCAACATCAAATGTGTTGATTGTATGGCGTTTATGTGTTCCTCCTAATGGGGATTATGGGTGTAGGTTTGGTGTTAATGGCATGGAAAGCTGGTCAGTAGTGAAGGACACTGTATAGGCAGTGACAGTGAACGTTTTAGAGATTTCAGTGATAACGGACAGCCTGCTGTGGCACGCGTGCCATAGGTTCGCCACCACTGGCATGAGGTCTTCATTTTTAGTCTTGTTCTTTTCATTTCTTCTTTCCTGGTACTTGCAAAGGGAAGGTAATGAAAAAGCAGCAGAGGAGATATCTGCACAGGGAACTAGATTTTAAGCAGTTATGCATAAATTTCACCAAGTATTTTAGCATGGTAAGAATGAGCAGCCTCTAAGTGAGGACTAGTTAGCTAAATGGGAGATATAAATAATCAGTTTTTTAATTTAAACTTTATGAAATCACCCTGATAAATGCAACAAGGAAATTTTAGAAGAATGACTTAAGACTATCCGTCATACAGATTTGAGTCAGAATGTGAACACAGGACATCTTTGAAGTATAGAAAAACTTGTCTTATCTAGAAATATTTTGTGGAATGAATATTTAGGTTAGATGTAGGTGAGAAGAAACCCTTTTAGTTTTCAACTTTTATTTCAAGTTTAATATGTTGCCGGTCAGATTATTTGATGGGAAGTTGTGTTGCCCTCAAACTAATCACACACACACACACACACACACACACACACACACACACACACACATACACACGTGTATATATGATCTTATGGAGCCTCAGGGTCAGCATCCAGCGCTTCAGCTCTCATTGTGAAGTGGAATTATGTAGACAGAAGAGGAGATTTGGTTAAATTCAGGACAAATTCACTATGTGCTGTTGTTAATCACCACTTCATAGGTGAGGAAGTGAGGCCCAGAAAGACAGTGCATAGTCTGAGGTCACTGAGCTAGTAAGTGACAGAATCACAGCGCAAGCTACAAGCTGACTTCTCTGGAGTCCATAGGCCTCCACCAATTTCCCGGGTGTCCTTTCTTGAGCTTGGTGGGAAGGGTGTGGGACAGCTCTGGCCTTTCCTGGCAGGCTTTATCCCGCGTGACAGTTTTAATGAGAAATGTCCAAGTCATGTGACGTGTGGTGGTAATTACAAGTGTTTTGTTTGCAGACCCTCTTTTGTGTATGTAATTTTGTCTTTTCTCCTTTTGGCGTGCTGTTATAAAAACAGAAAAGAAGTTGAGTTAATTATTATTGTATTTTAGGAGGACATGTGCAAGCAAAAGAAACCCAGTTTTTATAAGTCCATGAAAACTGCTTTTGTAGGCTGTCTGGTGATATGTTCTTGCTGGTTAACCTGTGTAATTTAAGAGGTAATGATTTCTGCATAGAATTCTCTGAAAAACCTAGAAAACTGCTTAGCTTTTAAATGATGCTAGGTTTATATTTTCTTTTCCTTTTTTTCTTCCTTCTGTCCTAACCTTGAAAAAATAGCTCAGTATTGATCAGTCCTCCTTTTTGAAAATGTGAGCTTTAGGTGTGTGTGCTTAGGTTTGAGTATACATATATGTATATATATATCCAGAGTTGTCATGTTCTTTCATTATGAGGAAGCCAGTTCTTAATTAGGTGATCCACTGGAGTCAGATTTTACTTCCTAGATTGATTTAAACCTGGCTGTTTTGACCCCTCATGCATTCACAATGGGTAGCCAGTCTCTAATTTTCCTAATGATAAATTCTTGTGCAGTTTTTTCAGTTTGCTTGAAGTAAGCCTGGTGAAAATGCAGAATGGAGCCTGGCTGCTAAGGAATTTTCTTAAAAGGGTTTGTCTTCATCAGGACACAGAGAGTGCGGCCCAAGCAGACTTTCTAGTGGGCTCAGGAGAGCTGGACGGGGTGCTGTCTGCAAGTACAGTGTTTTTGGTGCCAGGCCACCACAGGACGGCTTCATTGTTTTGTTTGAAGTAGATTCCTAAGACATCAGATGTTCTCATTTGTAAGTTCATAAACACATTCCGAAGCCCAAAGTAAATGACTTTTTCTTAGCCACAGCTCAAAACACTTTCATACTTGAAAAAAAAAAAAACTAGACACATTTTTTATGGGACTTGAACAGTAGAATTTGAAACTTATAAAATGGTGGAAAATTGCTAAACAAAAATTGCTGTTTAGTTGGGATAGATTTTCATGAGGAAAACTGTGCTAATGTTTTGAAGATAGACACATATAAAAGAAGGTAGTGGGATAAAAACAGGGTGAAGGGCAATATGTAACAAAAGCTGTAGCTGTAAGTGTGAGGAGTCCAAGGGGAGAAGAGGTTTTTACTCTTCAGGTGTCAAAGACTTCAGAGAGTGATGTTTGAACTAGCTGTGAAGGGTGTGTGAATAGCAGAGGACATTTTATGATGTCTTTGAGGACCAGTAGGACCAGTTTTTGCTCACCATTGTATCCCTCTGGCTAGTCCAGGGCTTGGCACAGAGATTGTACTGCAGGCTGAATGAATGAGTTACCGAGGAAAAGGAAAGAAGAGATTTCAGGTAGGGCTCTGAGCAAAGACGCAGTGGTGTTTGGGAACAGCAGTTCCTTTCGATGGCGTGTGATGTTGGAATGGAGAGCAGACGCGTGTGAGGAGTGGGCTGTGGGAAGCCACTTGATGTCAGTCAGTTGTGCTTGTTTGGGAATGGCAGAGGGGCAGATCTGGGGTCTGTGCAGACCGGTGTACCTGTGGCTGACAGCGGGGTGGGGGACCAGGGAGGCCCAGGCGGGATTGGGTTTGGGGTGTAGCAATGGGAACAGACAAGCCACATGGGGAGAGGCTGGGAAGGATGGACTGACTGGATTTGGAGCCCACTAGATAAGGGCAGGAAGGAGGACTTGAAGGTGAAGGCAAAGTTTCTGGCTTGGAGGACTTGGAGAAAATGACAGGTTAAGTACAAATGTGTAAATTAGGAGGAATTGCCTGTTTTTTGTTGCATGAGAAACAGGAAGTAAAAAGGGGGATTCAGAAAAATGGAGTCTCTGTCCTTTATGAACTTTAATCAGAAAATAGGCAATGATTGTTCTGGATATTTAGGTATTTATTTGTTTAAAATATGGGAAGTAGGTAGGACAGTTGATCTCAAATTCCTCTTTGGCTTTGGGATTTGAGTCAGGCTTTCTGTGGTGAATTGTGGAATGCATTATTTTTTTTAAAAAACAAAACTTTTAAAGAAGCTTAGTTTCAGTTTACTTAAAATATGTTTTTGTTAATCAAATATTTCTAGGACCACCAAATAAATATATATTTATACAAGAGCCATCAATTATATTTCTCTATTTGTTGAAAGTGTGAAATAGTCCCAGTTTTTATCAACTTTCAAAATCTGATAAATAATCACAGTTATATGTGGTTGACAGTGAATTCCATTATAAGAAGAGTTTGTGTGAACTATAGTTTTTATTTATATATTTATTTTTTGGCTTTTTTGAGATGGAATCTCACTGTGTAGCTCAGGCTGACCTTGAACTTGAATATATATATACAGTGCAGGTTTGTCCCAAATTTGTAATCCTCCTGCCTCAGCCTTCTTAGTGCTAGGATTATAGGTATATGCCACTACACCCAACTGTGAACTATATTTTTTAGGTAAAATATTTCCTTTATTAATTTAATATTTTGGTCTTAAACATGATAACATTCCATTGATTAACTGAAGAGATTTTCAGTTAGGGCATGCTGGCTGGCTGGCTTTCTCTTACTTCTTTTTTCTTTTCTCTCCCTCACTTCTCCCCACTCCATTCTATTTTTGTGGTATTCAAGATTGAATGTAGAATTTAGGGCTTTTGGATTGAGCTGTTATCTCCATCAATTTTTTTTTTTTTTTTGGTAGACAGGATCTCACTAAGCTGCTATGTTGCTCAGGCTGAACTTAAACTTGTGATCCTTCTTTCTCAGACTCTCAAGAGTGCTGGGATTACAGACATGCATCACCATGCCTAACTGTGCTGCTTTGTTTATAAAATTTAATTTTCTTTGGAGAGTCTGAAGAGGTGGTTTATTTCAAATTTGGTCTCCTTAATTGATGTACAGTATAGCATTTATGTACTTTTGTCTGGGAATGTGGCATTTCAGCAAGGCAACTTCTACAGAGCATGGGAAAATTACTTTTTGAAAAACAGTGCTTGGCATCGAATCCAGGGGCTTGTGCATTCTAGGCAAGGGCCCTATCACTGAGTGATATCTCTCCAATCTGGAAAAATCACATCTTGACATATTAAAATCTTAGACTTTGCAAAAGAAATCTATGCTTCTACCTTCTTAAAAAATTTACTAATCATGACTTGCTTTATACAATACTCAGACTCTGTCATTATGAGTGCAATGACTATGAACAGTCCACTGTAATTCAAGGATAGTTTAAAAGGCTTGTAAGGGATAAAGGGCTCTTTACTGATGTGCCAGATGGCCCTGCTTGCCAAACAGCCTGTGTCTTTTAGTGGTTTTAATTTATTTGTTGAGTTTTATCGACACTTTACTGCTGTGTGTTGAGCATTTTTTGGCGTTGCCTTTTGTCAGATTAGCTTTCAACATCACTGCATGCAGTGCTCACTCACAGCTGCTTCCACCCTGCGATGTCTGATGAGCCTCATCTACTGCAGCCGTAGAAACCAGACGCCTGATTTTATTAGCAAGGATATGAAATAAGTCTAAATAGACTCAGACTGGGACTCTCTTATAAATATAGCTGGAGGGCATACTTGGGTTTTGTGGCAGGCTTTAAAAGAAATAATCTGACTTTGTTCTTGGCTTACTTATGATTCAAGTTCACTTATGTTTCAGATTGGTGAGATTTCTGAATTGGGGTCCTTGTATAACTGATTTTGGGGTGGGTACCGGGGACCAAACTCATGACTTTGTGCTTCCAAGTCAGGCGCGGTGCCACTGAGCTAAATCCCCGGTCCTATAACTGATTTCTTTCTCTATATACTTCTTTATTTTTGAAGGGTGTATGGAATTAACATAGCATTTGTATTCGTCCTGATAGTCAAATTACTGATTCATTTGGAACGTTAAAAATATTTTAAATTTTTGCTAAGTATGAGAAAAAGACTGTTTAAAGGGTCTCTTCTTGGAAACTGTTCACGGTGGGTACCGATTCTGCTAGACCTGCCTCTACCGTGTCAGCGTTGTGTAGTTCCTCAGGGCTGGAGAGCGTTGCCTGTGGCTCTGGATCCCCAGAGGAAAGGCTTGACATGATTTGAGCTTGGTACAAATCTCGGGAAGAACTGAAGTAGTTGGGATGAGTCTTTCCGAGTAGGGTTACTACCGAAGCAGACTCATCTGGAGCGAGCCAGTGGTGAAGATCTGGCGGCAGAGGGAAGACGGGGAATGTGCCCGACCTTTCTGCACATGAGACGTGTGGATGGTGGTCTTGTGATGCTCACACCCCTGCTGCCTCTTCCTATTTAGGATTTTTTGGTTACTGTTTTATTTTGTTTTGATCAGTTTCTACTCTTACCAGCAGTTATTGGAAACGATTATCTTATGGCACTAGACATTATTTAAAATCTTTATCAGTACATCTTTGCAGTGCATAATATTTATATTCCCGGTGAGGAGTTGGTACGTGTACATAACACATCTTCATTCCTTTTTTATCCTCATTCTGTTATCTTTTGTTTTGTTATATTATAATTTGAGTTTCTCATATAAGAGAAGCTATGTGACTTTTTTTTTGGGGGGGGGTACTGGAGACCTTGCACTTGTGAGGCAGGTGTGGTGCCACTTAGCTAAATCCCCGCCTGAAACTATGTGATATTTAAGCTTGTGTATCTGGCTTATTTCACTTAATATGGTCTCAAGGTGCATCAATGGTGCATCCTATAAATGGCTTAATTTTATTTTTCTTTATGGCAGAGATGTACTCCACTGTATGTAAGTACCACATTTTCTGCTCCCAAGATTTAACTATTATGAGCTGTGCTGCTGTATACATGGGTATGTTTGTATCACTGTGATATGATGTCTTTAACCCTAGGAGATACCTAGAAGGGGAAGAGTTGGGTCAAGTGGAATTTCTAGTTGTAATTTTTTTGAGAAATCTTCTGGGTGGTTGTACTAGTTTACATTTTCACCAACAATGTAGACATGTACCGTTTCCCCCACAGCCTCACCAGCATTTGTTAGTATTTGATTCTGGATTATTTTTGTTTTGTATTCATTGGGTATAAAATGTGATGCGTGATAGTTCTCTTTGCATACAACCTGCTATACAGTTTAGAATGATTAGAGTGGGAGAAAGATTGTCACAAATGAACCAACCATGCCAGTCTTTCACGTATTTACTCAGTTGTCTCAATGCCAGGTGTTAGGGGCACAACCAAGCTCTATTCTCATGGAGCTTATGGACTGATCACTGTAGGAAGACATGATTCAAATATCCAGACAGAACAGAATCAAGGACAAAAACCATATGATCCGCTCAAAAAATGCAGAAAAAGCATTCAACAAAATTCAACACCATTACATGATGAAAACCCGGCAGAAAATTGGAATAGATGGTCTTTATCTCAACTCCATAAAGGCTATCTAAGGAAAGCCAATAGCCAACATTATACTAAATGGTCAAAAACTGCAAACCTCTATGCTAAAATCAGGAACAAGACAAGGATGTCCACTGTCACCACTCCTGTTCATTATAGTTTTGGAAACATTAACCACAGCAATTAGACAAGAGAAAGAAATAAAAGGAATAAAGATAGGAAAGGAAGAAGTGAAACTGTCACTATTTGCTGACAATATGATACTCCACATAGAAGACCCAAAGAACTCTGCCAAAAGACTTCTGGACTTGATTGACAGATTCTGTGGAGTAGCTGGATACAAGGTAAACACTAAAAAATCAATAGCCTTTTTATATGCAAATAGCAGCCTTACCGAGAGAGTGAAATTAGGGAAACAATACCTTTCACAATAGCATCCAAAAATTGAAATATCTAGGAATCAGTCTAACAAAGGAGACGAAAGACCTCTACACTGAAAACTTACAGAACTCTGAAAGAGATTGAAGAGGATATAAGAAAATGGAAAAACATCCCTTGTTCCTGGGTAGGAAGAAAAAATATGGTGAAAATATCCATACTTCCAAAACTCCTATACAGATTCAATGCAATCCCTATTGAAATCCCAACAGTGTATTTCATAGAACTAGAGAAAATGATTAAAAAATTCATTTGGAATCAGAAAAGACCTAGAATAGCAAAAGAAATTCTAGATAACAGAGACATGGCAGTGGGTATCACAATTCCCAACCTAGTACTGTGTACTACAAAGCCACTGATTAAAAACAGCATGGTATTGGCAAAGAAACAGACCTGAGGATCAATGGAACAGATTAGAAGATGCAGAAGCATCTCCTGACATTCTCAGGTACCTCATCTTTGACAAAGGAGCCTCTTTAATAAATGGTACTGGAAAAATTGAATTTCAACTTGTCAAAGATTAAAACTAGACCCAAACTTGCTGGAAGATAAATTAGGTAGAACTCTTGAAGATATTGGCATAGGAAAAGACTTTATGGACAAATCCTCAGTAGCTTGGGAACTAGCACAAAGAATCAACAACTGGGATCTCATCTTTTTAAAAGGTTCTGCACTGCAAAAGAAACCACCAACAGAGCTAAAAGACAAACTACAGTGTGGGAAAACATTTTTACCAGCTGCTCCTCAGACAAAGGACTATTATCTAGAATATATAAAGAACTAAAAAAAAAAAAAAAAGATCAGACACCCCCCCAAATATAAAGATCCAATTAAAAAATGGGCATCTGAAATGAACAGATATATCTCAGACTAAGAAGTAAAAGCAGCAAATAATCATGAAAAAATATTCAACATCACTGTTCATTTGAGAGATACAGATGAAAACAACACTGAGATTTCACTTCATCCCAGAAAGAATGGCTGCTATCAAGAAATCAACCAATAGCAAATGCTGATTGAGGTTGTGGGGAGAAAGGAAGCCTGCATTGCTGCTGGGAATCAGACTGATATAATCAATATGGAGATATCTCAAACAAATTGACCCAGATATTCCTCTGCTGGGTATCTTCCCAAAAGAATTAAAAGAATCATACCACAGTGATATATGCTCACCTATGTTTATAGCGGCACAATTTCTAATAGATAAAACTTGTAAACAGCCCAATTGCCCATAAACTGGATAAAGGTGTGTGTGCTTTTTAATAAAGTGGAGCACTTTTCAGCCATTAAGAATGAGAAACTAGAGACATTTATAGCTAAGTGAATGCACATTGAGGCCATATTCTTAAGTGAAATTAATAAGTCACACATGTGTAAATACCGAATAGTATCCCTGTTGTGAAAAAGTAAAAGTGTAAATAAGGATTAAAATGTATAATTGATATTGTGTAATTGGAAGAAAAGTCTAAAGGAGTAGAGAAACTGGGAGGGGTAGGGGAAAGGTAAAAAGGGAAAAGAAAAAATATGCGAAAAGGGAAAACATGGAAACAATGTGTTTGTAAACAGGGGAGGGTGGAGGGGGAGAAGGGAGGGCTGGGGAATGGGGAAAAAAATAAGAACCTGATCAGTCATATATAGGTACAAGATCCCGATGATGAATGTAACTGTATTGTATACCTAAAATGTACTAATAAATTTAATAAAGATTAAAAAAAAAATCCAGACAGAAAATGAACTGTAAGCTCTCTGAAGGAAACACCTACCGATTAAAGTCGGTCTTCTTGGGAGATGTGTTTGAGAACCAGGGTCTAGGCAAGGAGGGGTGAAAATGGGGATCTGAGGAAGTGTGATTGGGCTGAGACCCAAAATGTGAGTAGATGATCGAGGCTGGAGCGTGGGAGGATAGCAGCAGTAATCCTGATGGCTGGAGCCTGCTAGCGATTAGATAAGGGGATGGTGCAAAATGAGACCCCAAGGAGGTAGAGGTTGCACTACCCAGGGCTTCCAAGGCGAAGTTGAGGTTTTGTTTTGATTTCAAGAACTCAGAGAGATAATGTGATCATCAGCACAGGTTTTAGAGTAACTATTTTTCTTTTCAGGGCTTCCGCTCCTGCAGGATACGTGAGGGTTAGCCTTTTGTGTGCAGGGCATCAGTCCTTACCCTGTTTTCTGCCTGAGCTATGCTTACACTGCCCACATAGTGTTGTTGCCTTTGGCACCTACCATCCAATAATGGTGTTAATTTACGCTGGTCGGGAGCACTTCTGTAGGAGTGAATTTTAATCTTACCAATGTATTCCTGAAGAAGCATCCTTTTAGGTCCATCAATCTGAGTCTTTAGAGGGATTTTCAAGAGTTGCTCTAAAGAGGGTAATCACAGAATGACAGACTTGGGTGTCTGAAGGTGCCATGTATCCCCCGACCCGTTGTTTGATTTCAGGGCAAAGTGACAGCACTCGTCCATTTTAGAGGAGCAGCAGGTGAACTTTTCCATGACCCTGCAGTTTGCCTCAGGCTTATCTGCTTACAAGTCCAATTATTTAAATATAGGATGACCAAAAATACATATTTTTGGGTAAACTTTATAAGAGAATACAACAGGAAATATAAAAATGACGTTTTTATTAAAATTTTTTAAAACAAGAATTGACTGGTTGCAGTGACAGCTGCCCAGGCACTGAGTGCTGCCAGAGTGATGCTGGGGTAAATGTGTAAGTGGTTAAGAAGATAACTAGTGTGAGAAATGCAAACCCAAACAATTCCAAGATTCCAGCCTGTGCCAGTCAGAGAGGCTGTCATCAGAAACAAAACAAATGGACCTGAGGATGTGGGGAAAAAGGAACCTTTCTGCAGTACATCATTGGTGAGAATGTACAGCCACTAGGGAGGAGGGTGCTCTGGACTCTCAGTTTTGTGAACCCAGTTTCCTAAAAACTGAGATGTTGCAACAGGGGACAAGAGTGAAATTTTCTCCTTTCATGATTTCAAGAAATGCCACACTTCATGCAGATAAAGTACATAATAGTTCTGTCAAATTTCCTAGAATAAAGAACTGCTTTCTAGTCCATAGATTTGCTACCCAAATGTGCAGAAAGCATAGCAAATTTTAGGGAGATAGCAGTGTTCTCCCCTTTTCCTGAGGAGGAACTCTGAGGGAAATTCCTTTTGAGCCCAGACCCAATATATTGAGAGGACTGAGTACATCCAAGTAGGGCAGGTAGCTCTTGAGAAACATTTGAGCTGTTGAGTGAGTGGGTTTCTCTGGTGTGGATAAATGGAGTCACAGATCTCCAGATTCTAATATATGATATGTGCAGTAGCTGGGAAGACTTTGAAAGCCATCTAATTCAGTGGCTTCCTTTGATGGATGAGAGTGTAGAGTCCCAACAAGGTAAGACAGTGACTGGATTGACCAAAATGGGACTGGAATCCCCTGGCTCCTGTTGGTCTTTAGTTCTACAGTAGACTTTTATGTGCACGGAAGGCTTGTTATTGAGTTGCTTTTCCTCAGGATGTTGGCATTGATGTGACTTTGGGTCGTTTGCTGTTAGCGTCTGAGCAAAAACTGCTGCGTGCCCTTAGTTTAGGTTAGTATTCACTGAACTTTTATGACCTTTAAAAATATGGTCATTATGAGTACAGTCAGGTGCAGGAACTTTATCATCTGACTGGAATGGTGCTAATAACATTGAGTAGTAAAGAAAATAGTTGGTGGGCTGGGGATTTAGCTCAGTGGTCCGCCACCTGCCTTGCAATTGCAAGAACCCGAATTCGATCCCCAGTATAAAAAAAAAAAAAAAGAATAAAGAAAAAAGAAAATAGTTGGTGTGTGTAGTCCAGAGGTTGTGCTGTTTAATTTCACCCAAATTTTATATTTATGTATGCCTGTGTGTAATCTCAGTTATAGGATAATACCATTTTCTCAGTGGATGGTGACGTCCTAGGGAGTAGGGACTGGCTTTCAGTACGTATTGAATGTGTAAATGAACAGACAAAACATATCAGCAGTGCTGGTAAAAAAAAAAAATAAAGGATTGGGATACCTTATTATGATCCTATGGAATTTTTTCATCCTATTTTTAAAGTAGTTTTTTTTTTTTTTTAATAATAAGCGTTCTTGGATTAACACCTTAACTTGTAGCATCTTGCTCAGAACAGGTGGTAATAGACTGTTGAATATGTGAGTAATGTTGCAGAGGAGCTGAAGATGTTCACCTACAACTTCTAATACATAGAATAAGGATAACAGTACTTCAGTGATCCCTCTGGGAACAGACTCAGCAGAATTAGTTTTTTTTAGACAAAATAGTGATAGACTATAAACTTCTTGAATCTTATGAGAAGGCTGGACATGCTAGGTAGGAAAGAAAGCTTTCAGCCTTAGCACTGGCCATTTGCATATCTGTGGGACCAACACTTGTGTGCAGTGGGTGACTCTGTGGGTGACCCCAAGTGCACCTGATCCTTCAGCTCTTCTTTCTCCTGTAGTTGCTCCTCTAAGGAGATCACCTTCTTTCCTCCCCACTACTTCTGCTTGCTCCAGTTTTAAAAATTCCTTCCCTGTCAAAACAGGAACAGATTTGATTTTAGCTATTAATGCTAAAGACAGATTGATTCTTGCTGCTTCATTATAGTCGATTCATACTTTTATAAATTTATTAGAGGAAATTTCTGCATAGTTAGAGAAACTCATTTGTTCGTTCATTCATTCCTGTGGGAATCAGGGTATTATGAGACAATAAAAGCACATATCCATGGATTTCCCTACCCGAATGAATACCCTTCTCTACCCAGGCAAAGTGGGGGTCGTGCCTGGCCGTGGCTGTGGCGACCTTTTCCTTGTAATGCTAGAACAGAGGAGGCATTGTCCACTGCCGGAAGGTCAACAGGTCAATTTAAAGGGGTCCACTCTGCCCTCAGATTTCTGTATAGTCACTAAGGGACTTTATCTCTGCTGTTTCTCTTCCCTGCTCACTGTCCCTGGGTTGACAGTGTTACATTTCTTCTCTCCTATGTTGAACCTATGTCATTGACTTGCCTTTGTTGTAAGTTTCCAAAATACATATTTTCTACTCTAACTAGCATTATTTGACTTATTTACACTGATTTTAGTTGATTTGAAAATTTTAATATTTTCCTCTAGCTAATCATCTTTATTATAAATGTGTTTTATTTTTCCCTACTTCTAGGGAAGATTCTTATTTTTTTTTCCTCATTGAGTTTATTGGTACATTTTAGGTATACAGTACAGTTATATTCATCATTGGGATCTTGTACCTTTACATGACAGATCTTGGTTCTCATTTTTTCCCCTTGTCCCTTCCCTCCCTTCACCCTAGGGAAGATTCTTATTAAGAAGCATGTTACTGGAAGGTGTTTTCTTTATTTGTAGCATTTTTAAATGTAAAAGTAGTGATAATGTAGCGTAGTATGAGGAACTGTAACTCTTTTTTTTGATGACCTTGGCATTATCAGAAATGTATTTAGTTAGGGAAAAATAATATTATAAATATATAAACATTCTTATAAACATGACAAAGAAGGGATATAGCAAATGACCTTACAAGATAGTTTTTTGACTTTATATTTGTTTGTGATGATTCTGGCTTTTGAAGACTTGCTCTGAGTTGCTCATGGTTGTGAAAAGTTTTTGACTGATCTTTTTTTAGTGTGACTTGAAGACTATCCAACGTTTTGTGGAATATAAGGCCAGGCCCATCGATCATGAAGATATTTTGGGGTGGGACGTTTCCTGAGTTACAACTGCGTAAAACAGTAGCATCTTCATCAGTTATTTTTGGAGAGCAACCTGCTGTTATAGCAGTCTGTCTTTCCTAGGGACCATTAAGGAGGATGGAGAATAGATCCTCTCTTATCTTTCTGTTATCCCTGTTTTAACTCCTCCCACACTGACTTTTTGGAAATACCATGTCTTTGAACCTAAGAGAATAATGTTTCCCTTGGTCTAATTTCTATATTGGGAAAAATAAGTGGGCCCTTGAAGGAAAAGATACTATCTTCAAATATTTTATTTATACTTCTTCTTGATACTTGGGAATTTCTTTAGTGGTTTTTGTTATTTTTGTTTCTATCTTTTCATCTTTACCAGTATTGTCCATTGGCATATCACATCATCTAATTTGTACATATGTGGAATACAGTTTTGAATACAGTTTTGAAGACTTTGAGGAGAGGGTAATTAGTGTTTCTTAAGGGAGAACGGGGGTCGGGGATTTAGCTCAGTGGTGCCACCACCTGCCTTGCAAGCATAAGGTTCCCAGTTCAATCCCTGATACCTAAAAGAAAGGCGGGGTGAATGGAAAGACTGTGGGGAAAATCATATGTGAGCCAGGTTGGGAGGGGTCTGAAGAAGGGGTCAGTGTGGACAGTATGGACAGATTTGCTCCAGGGAAATGCTAAAGGCATCCTTTTTTAAAAAATCTATCATGCTAAAAAAAGAGAGATACATATAGAGCATTTGGAGTTGCTATTTTTGGGGGATCATTGAAATTGGTTGAAAATTTAACAAAATGATCATTGAAATTGGTTGAAAATTTAACAAAATGAGCATGGATTTCACTGAAAATTGTACTAAATACTACTTTTTTTAAAATCTCAGCGGTGTATCGGGGATTGAACTCGGGGCCTTGCACTTTCAAGGCAAACAGTGGAACCACGGAGCTAAATCCCCAGCCCCCATATGGAGCATTTGGAAATCAGGAGTATGTTTGTTGGAATGAATGTTTCATATAGAACCTATTAGTGCAGGCAGGTCCCACCCTCAACCCCAGACAGTAATGTAGCCTCACAAGATTGCAAACTTTTGACATCATTTTGTGATTTTTAGCTATGTTGCCTGTGAGCAGATTGCATGGTGCTTGAATGCAGAGTGTGTAGGTGACAACAGTGTGCGGAAAGGCACAGTGCGTGGCTAGCTTTACCTCCCGTGCCCACCACACACAACCAGTTGAATCAGAACCTGCACATATCAGCCATGTCATGTGCTTGTGTGGCTTGGAGAGTAAAATACAGTGATTACCGATAAACTATTTCAACCTACCTACGTTTGCCAGTAACTGTATTTCAGCCTGTTCATTTATGCCCATGGAGACACCTGTTTATTGTTTTTAAGCATATATGTATGTTTTCTTAATTATTAAACTGGGACTTAGTTTTATTTCATTTTAATGTTATAATAAAAAGCATAAACAGGAAGTTTTGTTACTTCTATGTGCTAATTATATGGTATATTTTTATATGTGGCCCAAGACAATTCCTCTTTGCTCAGTGTGGCCCAGACAAATGAAAAAGCTGAACACTTGTGTGTCAGGAGGTCAGATCAGCCTGGAAGTCAGGGGCACGTTGTGTGAGGCTTTGATTGCTGGCCAAGGAATTAATAAGGCCGTAAGGAGTGCTCACCCCTTCTGAACAGTGGGATGATAGGTGAGCTGTGAGGCTTTATGAAGATTGATCTCTGTGGGAACAGGATGACTGGAAAAGGAGACGGAATTTCAACAGTGCAAGCCTCAAATGAAGAGGCTCTGGATTTCAGTTGCTAAGATGGGAACAGAAAGGGAAGAGATGTTAGAGTAGTAGCTCATGTGATATAACATGATTAAATCAGTATTTAGTTTTTGCTCTCTGGTGTTTGAGTGACTGGGAGAAGCGAAATGTATTTTAGTGCCGAGGCTTATTTGAAGGAAAGATGGGTTTATACATCTCCAGTGCCAGGGGATGAAAAGGCTGTAGATAATGGGTCCTGGAAACAGCAGAGGGTGGGAAGATGGAGAAGATTGCTGCAGCATTTCAGGTGGAAGAGACATTTCTTCTTTGTTGGGTTGCCGGTTCACTCATGACGATCGATAAAAGAGAATATCTGTAGATTGAGGATCGTATCCTTGGGGGGGCTACAGGGACGGAGAGAGAGAGAGTGGGGCAGTGTGTCTTATCGTACAGAAAGTTCAAGGAGAGTGAAGAGTGGATTTAAGATACTTGAGAACTGAGAGCATTGGAACAGAATGGTTGGAATTGGAAACCAGGGTACGTAAGCGTCATGACAAGCCAGTTGATGAAGAAATAAAAGCAGGATGTAGAGGCCCTGTGCATGTTATATTCATATTGGTTATTTCCTTACCTGCTATTCAGTACTTTTACTTGGGTGACAAGGCAAGGAGAAAAAGGAGATGAAATTCAATACTGCCCAACTACATCTCTAAAACATGTGTTAGAATAATTGAAGGACACAATTAAGGTGAAACCATTATTTACTTGGATTACCACAAATCAGATTATTTACATAATGATATTTATTCCTGAAGGATCATTGAAATTGATTGAAAATTTAACAAAATGAGCATGGATTTCACTGAAAATTGTACTAAATACTACCTTTTTTAAAATCTCAGTTTCTATGCAGATTTTGGACCTCTGAACTTGGCAATGATGTACAGATACTGCTGTAAACTAAACAAGAAACTAAAAGTGAGTATTGTAGTGGCGTTTTTATTTTGACATTAAAACATTTGAACAGGGAATTTGCTCAGTAGGATTACTGCATACAAACTATTTTAGTCAGGTAATTTTCATCTTTGGAAATTTACGTGAGCAGTGCACCTACAAGTTGAAATTGATCCTCCTAATTATACCACAAAGGACATGTTAACCTCTTTTATTTTTCAGGATGAACTGCAACATGAGCTGAATGAAGTCACTGCAATAGTGATCTAAGAAAGAAAGAAAGCACAAATCCTTTTAGGTTGTTGTTAATGAGTCTCTATTCAATTCCCTTCTAGGATAATTTTTCTGAATCTTTCAGATCTGCTTGTAGACATTGTTACCAAGTGATGAAGGAACTCATCATGGTTGGAGTCAAGCAAAACTGTTCTCTGTCTGTTCAAGACTGAAGTTTTTTGTATTTCTTGAATGTCATCATTGTAGTTAATAGCCAAGTAAAATTGCTGAGCTAACAGCAGCAGCTGACCACAGACTTTACCTGAGATGGCAGAATCCACATATGATTTGATTTAATATGAGGATCTGGTTTCATTTTCTATACTTCTGTGTGTATTTTGGCAGGTAGTTTTTTCTTCTTGAGTTCTAAACATAAGAATAAAAGTGACAGTTCTAGTCCTCGTTTGGTAAACATATAAAAAAACTAAAAGTGTAGATAAGAATCAAAATGTATAATTGATACTGTGTAATAGGAAAAAATGTCTACAGGTATAGGGGAAGTGGGAGGAGTAAGGGAAAGCTAAGAAAGGCAAAGAAAAAATAAGAGAAAAAGAAAAAAATGGAAACAAATTCTCTGTAAATAGGGAAGCGTGGAGTGGGTGAAGGGAGGGCAGGGGTATGGGGAAAAAACAAGAACCAAGATATATTATGTAAAGGTACAAGATCCTGATGATGAATGTAACTGTATTGTATACCTAAAATGTACCAATAAAGAAAAAAGGAAAAAAATAAAAAGCAATTCTTATTTTTTTCTTCCAGTTATTAAATGAACATTTTGGAAGAGCATACTACACAGCATGCTCTTAACAATAAAATTATAATGCTGAGGTGCTTTATTCTTTCTGCTGGTAAAATGTTGCTCTTACATAGTAGTGTCTTATATACATTAACTCAGTGATTGTCCTTTTTTGTTTTTTAAATTGGGCTTATGTATGAAAGACAGTCTGGTACAGAATTTCCTGTAGAACATGCTATGTGTATAAATTCACAGATTTTTGCTATTCATCTCAAAGTTCTAAATGGCCATGTAATGATACCAAATACAGGCCTTTCTTTTGGTACAGGGGAACAAACTAGGGTCCTTGTGCTTGCGAGGCTGGCAGCGGCACCACTGAGCTAAATTCCTGGCACCAGGCCTTTTTGTTAATAATTAACTTACATAAAATCTATTGTACTAAATTCTTCTAGGAATTGACTTATAAAATATTGTCTGACTTGAAAATATATTTGTAACTTCTTTTAAAACAGATCTTTTTTCCGGAGGAGCTGCTTGCTATCTATAGTTTAGAAAATAATACAAGGAGATTTTTATAACCATCAGGGAAATAAGAAATATTCTTTTTATATAAATGAACTTTTAGTGGCTTAATTAACAAGGAAAGGAGAATTAGTAAGTAATTAAAATTCATGTTATGCTTTTAAAAACCTAGGAATTTGTTTGGTTTCTTGATTGGCAAGGTTAGTATATAGTTGGTATGAACAAGGTATTTTGATTTACAACCTGGAACCTAAGCCTGTTCTGGAGTTACTAAAGAGAAAGAACCCATTATTAGGAAAATAAAATCACTTTGATCTGACTCACTGTTATACTTACACAATTGCACAAGAGTAGATGGATTGAATTAAGATTCCCCCCCGCTAAGTTTCAATATTCATACTGAACTGTTTGGGTGAGTATTTATATTCTTATTTTGATTTGCTTTCACTTACAGAGCTTTCTTAGAATGTTATGAAGGTTTATTAAAGGTCAGACAGATTCTTTGGTTTATTTCAGTAACCAGGTAATCAGTTGGATGCCTAGAATGACATTTTTAGCTTTAGTACAATTAGTGGGCACTCTTTACTTTCTGAGGGATTGACTTCTCAGAATCCAAGTGCTAATTAAGTCTTGGGTATCTTAGTGAACCATGACAAATAGAATCTCTGTATTAAGAGAAAAAGATTATTTTACCAATCCGAAGTTGAAATTGGTTCAACCTTGTAGAATTGCATTTTTTTCATTCATAAAATGGGGATTCTAGAGCCCTCACAGGATGGTGGTTAGGATTTTATATTGGAGAATATATGTGAGAGAGCTTTGTAAATTTGAAGATTAAAGTCCTCTACTAAAGAAAGTTACTAATGTATCATTGGTGAGTTCTGGAGGAAATACAGTAAAGACAGTTCTTACATGAAATTTATGAATACCCTCTTCTCAGCCTTACAACTGTCCTTTCCATGTGGGAAAGCTGGCCGACATAACTTTAGGTGTTTAAATGGCTGTTCAGTCAAGCCTAGAAAGGGAGCTCCTGGAGAGGGATGTGGCTCGTCCAGTGCTGCAAGATGAAACCAGGGCTTGACTTCTCTTGACTACATTGCTTGCATTCTTCCCTCTGCCTTTGTGGTAAGCACAGCCTCGGATTTGTAGCCTTCCCCTGCTTGCTGACCCCACCTTGTGGACAGACTTCCCTGCCTCTTCCTCCCCAGGACTGTTACTACTGCTCTGGCTGCTTTGCTTCCAGGAACCCAGGCTCAGGCTCTTCCTCTTGGAATACAACCTTGTTCCATGCCTTGTGGCACATTCTGTGTCTCAGTCTTGACCCTCAGTTTCCCCATCTTCTCAGTCTGTTGGTGCCCTGCAGATGTCCCCTGCCTGGGTCCTTGGTCGCTCCCTTTGGTAAGGTGCCTTGCCAGCTCCACACTTGCCACTTTCCAAGCGGATGATTTCGTGTACTAATTTACTGGGCACTCTGCTACTCTTGCCGCTCCCAGCCTTGCATTCAGCCTGTACCACTATACTAGTTGTTCTCCGTATTTACTCGTGAGGTCTTATCAGAGTGGAAGGCTCCTTCCCTCTGGCTTCAATATTCCTTGTTCTTTAAGATGTTTTTTAGGCATCACCCTTGAGGAAGTACCTCCTTGCCCTCCTGAACTCGGCTACAGGTCACGTCTCCTGTTTTCCATTAGAGCTCTGTGCAGACCTGTCTTGTTCATGAATTATAATTACCCATTTGAACCTGTCTTTCTCGCTAGACTATGAGTCCTGAGAGAATGAGGGCATGCCTCGACTCTTTGTGTCCCCAGTGCCTAACACAGGGTCACCAACTACACAGAAACTCCTGTTGACCTTGCCATGATTCCTTTTGACTTGCAGGTCCCTTTTTATCCTTCAGCCTTTAGAAGTTTCAGAACAGTAGCTTCCTCTCAGCAGGTTCACTTCCTCACTACGCGCTGATTTCTTAGTCCTTTGCTGTCCAACATCTGCCTTCTCTACCGAGTCTGACTCAAACTCGGAAGCTAGTGTGGTATTTGCCTGGTCCTCAAACTCCTTTACAACTTGGAAAAATTTGGCATTGTTTTAACCAGTAACTTCCTTTTGAATTTTTCTCTTATGTGGCGTCTTAATTTTCTTTAGGCATCTGTTATTTTCTACTTTGGAAATTTTTATTCCTTCCAATAAAGGTTTTATGATTTTCCTCCATATCCATTGCCTTATGTAGATAGGCGATATTTTGCTGTGAATTCTGTTAGACCTAAATTTCTTATTTCGTAAATGTCAAAGGGTATTTTTCAAGTTTGTGGTGTGAAATAGTGATTTAATGTTATTGTAGTGTGTGTCCACGTGCATTTTGTTCCCAGTGGCCTGAGTTTTAACTATGTTGCTTTGAGTGGAAAATTACCCATCAGATATCCTCACAGATGAAAAATCCCAAACCAGAAAACACCACCACCAATAACAAAACCTGTTGTTTATTTTAAACTGTACTTGAAAAGTTGTTCCAAGAGTTGTGCAATGATAGGTTGCAGTTTGCTCTTTCTATGCAGTAGTTACTATGATGGACAAAGCAATCGAAAGAGAAGATTTATCGACGTGAGAACAGTTTGCTAACCTGTGTGTTATTTAATGCAAAATGTCATCGATGATCTCTTCATGAGAGCAGGACTTAGTAATCTGGTATTTCAAGGGATTCATGAACGCTGAAATTACATGTACAGTTTTGTGTGTATCAACATTTTCTTTTCTTTTTTTTTTTTTTTTTTTTTTTTTGGTACCTGGGATTGAACTCGGGTCCTTGCGCTTGCGAGGCAGGCCACCAAACCGCTGAGCTAAATGCCCGGTGCTGTATTAACATTTTCCTTCTGCGAGGATTGATTTATCGCTTTTTATCAAATTCTCAAAAGAATCATTGGCACAGACAATGCTAAAAACAGTGGGCCAGAGAAGGCTGTACTAGCAAAAGACAAAGTTGCAATAATTTAATAAACAGTACTTTCTCCAGATTTAATCAGTTAAGATGATACTTGGAAAGTTTTGTAAACATAGCACAGTTGAACTAGATTTTCCTAAAATGGTTGATATAGTTTTAATTCTTGATTTCTTCTTCAAAGGAACATAACATTTCTGAAAAAGGGAGACATTTTCTAGGACAGTGTTTTTTCTTAAATACCTGCTAATACAAATCTACAGAGCCATTACAGTAATCTTGAGCACTGTTTAAAAAGGGATTTAAAGAATATTCACAGAAATGTAATTTTAAATTTATAAAATCTTCCCTGCAGTCCTTTCCAGGTAAAATGGAGAGGGGAGTGGGCATCGTGCAGTAAAGGATTGTATTGAAGCCCAGATTGTCCTTGTTGCTGAATGAATCAGTGCAGTAATTCTATCCTGGAAACCAGGCACCTCCTGCCATCTCAGGTGGTTGTATACAGAGCTCTTTTGATATAATGATTAGACTACTGGCTCTATATAACTACAGGAACATATTGAGCTTTCTTCATGCAGTTCTGTTCTGTTTCAGGTTCATGGGGTTTGGGGGAAGAAAAGCAAGCTGCACTCTGGGGATAGTTCACGTAGGTTAAAGAGGTATTGGGGCACTAAAGCAGTGTCTTACCTGGGAGCAAGCAGGTAGAGAGTTTGCAAGGCCTGGGTCTGTTGTGCCCATTCAGGATTCCTTAGGACAGAAGAACCCAGAATCCCCACCTGCCTTCAATTACATAATCAACACTGATCAAATATTATGTTTGAACAACTTTTCTCTGACATTTTGACTATCCCTTTAATCAAATGTGCCAGTCAATAATGAAATATATTGGGTGTGAAACAAAATAGACCGTACAGAGACATCTTTTTCTTTTTAAAGAAGCTATTCAGTCGATTTTATCTTAGCTCTCCATAAAAAAACATAAACCTTATTTTGTTTTGTGCAGCCAAAGAAAATTTTCAAGAATATCCCTTTCCTGAGAAAATTGGAGGTAAAACACGTAGAGGTTGTGGCTGCTGACAGGAAGACCTGTTCATTTTATTGCTTTTGCAGCGAGATGACCACTGATTGCTATGGAGATGCTGATTGCTGTGGCTATTACTGAGCTAGCCTAGTCACCTGTAAGCCTTGGTCACCGCAGTCCCTGTGCTGTGATCTACTTAATTTATCACTGGCAGAGCTTTGCTTGTTTAGAGAAATGCACGGGCTTTATTTCTTATGAAAGAACATAATACCCTGACCACACTAATGTCTTCCTTAGCTCAGTCAGACTGATTCACACAGCTCCACTGAACACTGTGTCTTACCAAACAACTTAAAGATTTGACTTTTAAGCATGGCAAACAACTTGTCCAAAAGACTGCTGCTTACAATCTGTGTGTCTTTAAATTGACCATTAACTTTTTTTTTCCTTTCGGTTTTGACCTTCATCTTTTGTTGTTGAAAGTTTAGTTTGTGTCTTCCTGACCTAAACTGAACAAGTGCATGATCTGTGTATGTCACCGTAATCCCAGGGTAGCCTGGGCTATTTGTTTTGTGTGGCATGCCATCATTTTTATGTAGCTCTCCAAGTTGCTGTGCCTTCTTGTTCATAAGGAATGATCCTACTATAATTTAACCTTTCACATGGCTTTGCTTTCCAAGAAAATATCTGTGGGAGGTCGACACTTTCATTTTAGTTTCTTTTGGTCTATGGTGCAGTCACTTTACTTAGTTTATACATCTGTTGTGATTTTCATAAAAGTGGTAAAACTTTGACTTTCAGGTAAGCAATATAGGTCTGCAGATTTCTGTAAGTTTGGATATGTTGATAGATATTCAATACTAATTCCCATATTTTATCCACCACTTCTGACCTTGTTAAATGGAACAATTATTAAACCCATAATTAAATTCTTTTTTTTTTGAGACAGGGTCTTGCTATATAATTCAGGCTGGTCCTGAACTTTCACTGTACTGTGTAGTCTGGCTGCGAACTGCTGGTGCTCCTCCTGCCTCAGCTTCCTAAGTGTGGGAATTACAGGTGCGCGCCACCACATATGGCCTTTAAGTTCATTTTATTGGTGCTGGTGGTATGACTATATCCATGTGCAGTTTTTCTCCCTGATATTTGTAATTTTCTTTGGCCAGTATTTTGCATAACAGATTGATTAGATTGCTGGCATGCATAAGCGACTGTGTTTTTCAAGTGTTTGACACACAGCAACTGCTCAGTTTGTATTGAGAGATCCAATTGGACTTTCTCTCACTGTGGTATCCTGGCATCCACATACTACAAACTACTTGCTAATGCCCTGCATTCGTTTTACAGACATGTTTTTGGGCATAAATGCTGTTTTCAAAAATTTAAATTCATAGTTGACATCTGTGACTTACGAGAATTTCCATGAACTTCTTGGAGCTTTTAAATATTGCACTATTTGATAATTCTGCTGACTTTCCAGGATGGAAGAAGTAGTTTGGAGTGAATTATTTCTTGGATAGGGGATGCTTTTCTGTTTTGCCAAAAGGCCCACTCCAAATTCTTGGTTCCTGAAAGCATCTGAAATTGGAACTTCAGGAATAACTCCACTTACGGCAGCTTAATTATGAAGTCATTGAAGGAACTTGTTCTTAAGGTGCTGTTACCTGTGGTACATGAATTTGCAAATTGTAATAAAGGTTTCTGAGGAGTTTAGGGGAAAGTTTTCTGTAGCATGCTTTTAAAAGGTATGTAAATATTATGTACTACACACAGGTACTAATTTTAAAAAGGTATATGATGTGGTTTGGAGTTTCTTCCCAAGAGAATTTAAACTTCCTTTGGGGCTGCTTGACCAGATTTACAGTGCTTTAGGGTGTGGATCCTGACATTTCCGGGGATTGGACCAGTCAGTTTGTATGCAGCTCTTCTCTAAAGTTTAGTAGCAGTATCTTAGACTAGTGGATTTCAGTATATATTTTTTGGACCAGCAGCATTAGTTTACTGGGAAACTTGATAGAAATGTACGTTCTTAGGCTATGTCCCATTCAATCACTCTGGGGCTGAGGCCCCGCAATCTGTATTTTAATCAGCTTTGTAGGTAACATCAAATCAATCTTTTAAAAGGATGAAATAGAATGTTATAATAAAACATAATGTAGTTTATATTTTGGTATAGTTCACTTTATTTCTGAAAAAAATTTAGTAATATTGACCAAGTCAGTGTGAGAGCTACCAAATTCTGAACCATGAAAAGGCCTCGTAATGGAGAGTTACACAAGTTATCAAGCTCAGTGGGACAGTTGTGGGTTTCTCTTGCCTCGCACACTTGCTTTGTAAATGTTCACAGCGGCCCCCCTCTGGCTCCTGGTTTATGTTCTCCTGGTAAAACACAGTATGCTCATTATGTTTCAGCCTTGCCCAGGACTCCTGCTTTGGGAGACATTCTATGTCCGCTTCAACTGGACCCCCCCGCGCTGGTCTTATTGCTCTGGAAAATGATGGATATAGCAAGTGACCCATGTTAGCCATCGTTGTTGTTGCTGTTATTTTAGAGAGCTGGTTGTGTCCACTTAGCTTAAGAAAGTTCAGAAGACTACACACTCCAGTTTTAAGTCAGAACTCTAAAACAGGAAGATTTCGGTTTAGGACAGAATTCTAAAATATGGTGGCTGCGGATTATAATTTGTAATGGTTATGAGGCAACCTCATTACAGAGCAAGCAAGTGGGCCTTAGTGTTCCTTCTGTAACACCTTCTCCTTTGTAGTGTTAGTCTGAATTGATTTGATCTGATCAGTTTGCTATAGTACCCAGTTTTTTTGGTGATCTTGGAACTTCTTATGTAAAGCAAAAATAATCTGTAATAGAAGGTCTAGCTCACTGGAGGCCGGAGTTTATGGCATGACTTTGAAAGTATTCTTTTTTTCTTTTTTGTACCAGGGATCATACTCAGTACCTTGCACTTGCAAGGCAGGTAGGTGTGGGTACCACTGAGCTAAATCCCTGGCCCACAAGTATTCTGGAAGGGCTTATTGGCCTGCTTACTGTGGAGGAGACAGACCACAGTGAGGGGAAGCTGTCCAGAGGGAGGCGTATGTTTTCCTGGGATTAGGGCAGATTCTGAGAAAACATCTGTGGGGTCCATCCATCCAGTCAGATGCAGTTATCTCCAAACAATACCTTTCCTTCCCTGCATGGTGAAGTTCTTGAAAGATCTTGAAGGATGAGGTTCATGTCCTCTAAAAGGTATATCAGTTATCAATGTTCCCACTGGGTGGTATGGTTTCTTCTAGGGAGCTTTGATTATGTAATAAAGTAGGATTTGTTTTTAAAGGGAGAGGCATGTTTAATATTTGAAGGAAAAAAACACTGAAGAATTTTTGTAGCTGGGGATGGTAGCAAGTGCCTCTACTCTCAGCAGTCTGGGAAGAAGAGGCAGGAAAATCACAAGTTTGAGCTCAGTCTCGGCATACTGACAACTTAGTGAGGCTTTCTGTCAAAATTTTAAAGAGAGAACTGGGCTGTGCATCTTAGTTTGAAGGCCCTGAGTTCAATGCCTATCAAAAAGGGGGTTTGTGTATTAATCTGGTGATTTAAAACATCAGCTAAATAATTGCCAAAATGTTTTGTTATCGGTAAAAATTTTTACTGCAGTACCAGAGTACTTCTTCTGTGGTACAGTATCAGTGATATAAAGCTAAGGGGCAGGGTGACCCATAGAAGTCTGGCTGTGCAAGGAGGGAAATTAGGACAAGGCCACAGTACATAGGGTTTTTCTCTGTTATCATTCAATTTGAATTGGTTTTGAGTCCTTGAATGAGAGCTCAGCTCTCCATGACCTGAACTAGGAGATACTGGTCAAACTTCACTAAGCAGAGCATTTCTTGGCTGAAATGCTTTTAAAATTAAATGAAAAATTTAATTCCAGAAACATCTGCATAAGGCACATGCTGGGAACATCATTTTTTCCCTATATGCTGTACTAGGCAGTGAGCTAAAAAACAAAACAACCCAGTTGCTTCCTGTAGGCAATGTTGTAAAACAATTAAATTTTCTAGATAGATTTTATAGAGACCATTCTTCATCATTTTTTGAAATCTTACAAGTTTGAGAAATGCTTCTAAGGTCTTAAAATTTATACTCTTCTCACTTAGAAAACATTTATTGATGTACAGTGAAAAGCCTCCTTCAGAATTCTGACCTCCAGCTTCATGCTTCCAACAAAAAAACAAGCATAACCCCCTCTAAAAGCTAAGTCTGTTTTCGTAACAAATTCCAAATATACCCCCATAACGACACCCTCCTCCCAGTCCCCCCAAACAAACACCACCAAGAAATGAGCAAGGGAGAGAGAGGACAAGAGTCTGAGTTGTCACTTTTGGCAAGAAGACTTACAGAGTGAATATACTTCACACCATCATATGGTAACGGGTTGATATGAAACCTTAATTCGTAGAAGAAAAAGTGTGATGTGAGATAATCCGGAATGAAGATGGTTTGTTGATATTTTCTTCCCCACCGAGTTTTAGGGAGCCAGGAGATGTGGTGAGAGGTGGGCGGGGTTGGGGGCAGAAGAGCCTTGGAGACCTTACAGTCAGGGCAGCTCACGGGTGTGGGGCCATGTGAGGCTGCCTTCAGATTTTTGGGATTCAGAAATGATGGGAGATACTTGGGTCTAAAAGGCCTTCACTCCTCTTTTGGTAAATCAAACGTAACTTATTGATGGAGAATAATAAGTAGCAAAACTAACCCAACAACAAATAGTAGAATTAAATAAGAAGGGAAATGTCCAGGTAGTCAGTATAGTTCTAAATTGTGAAAGCAAAGAGACAAAGGTCAACTTGGTCGATAAAGACCTGGAAATCTTTAGTATAGGTATTAACTCAAGTGTACTGTATGAAACAAAATTACTTTTCTCTTTTTACTTCATGAGAATATTTTCACAAGCCAGTCAGAAAATAACAACATTGGTAATGGAGACGGTCTTTGGGTCAAATGCAATTTTTTTTTTTTTTTTTTTTTTTTTTTTC
>NW_022900945.1:33260744-33286607 GCF_012274545.1 Fukomys damarensis
TTTTTTGGTCATTCAATTTTTTTTTTTTTTTTTTTTTTTTGGTACCAGGGATCGAACTCAGGTCCCTAAGCTTGCGAGGCAGGCGGTGGCACCACTGACCTAAATCCCTGGCCCAAATGCAAATTTTTAAAAGTCCAATGAAAAAGGGTACTATCATTTTCAGAGGATGTGAAGAATGCTTGGTTCTCAAAGAAGAGCCTGGAGGGGTATGAATGGTTCATAGCTGGGATAAGAGGCTATGTGGTTCCCTGTGAAAGCCAAAATGACAGCGTTTCCTTCTTAGAATAGATTTCAAAGTTTCTTTTCCATATAGAAAATAGCATGATAAAGTATTCTTTGTGGCTTGGGTTCAGAGTCACCTTTATGTGTCAGTATGAGTTACAGACAATATGAAAATGTGCCTATGTGTCTGTATTTTGAAAACTATTTGTCAGATACTATAATGGTTTTTGAACTGTTGAGGAACTGATTAGGTTTAATTGAGTTATATGAGTATTCTCATCATTCTAGATATATTTGAGGTTGAATAATAATTTTGTTTCATTAAGCAGATCCTTTCATTTGTTATGTATTTTTATTTTTATGCTTAGCATGCCTAAAACATACTATGATGATTACTTTGGGTTTAATTAAGTCCTTCAGCATGCAGCATATTGCCTGGCCTACAGCAAGTGCATAATAATTGTTTGAACCCATGAATTAATATATGGTGTTATATTAAGATACATGCTGATATTCTTTTGCTGGCTTATCTTTTCCTACTAACCCCTTATTTTCAGTTAATTAAAAGGGAATTATTACAACACATTCTAAAGAGAAAATATTAATATTGGGATTTAAATATTAAAATTTTTAGGCAATAGACGGGTCATTACATTCAAAAACAAATTGTAAAATATGAAAAGTACAGATAATTTTTCTTCTAGTGGAAGTGGTGTGTACAGAGTGAAAAAGACTGACTAGATTATTTATAAAAGATCAAGGATAAACCAGAAATGGTAGTGATTTTGTTATTTCCCACCATCTCAGTTTCTTTCCTGGAGATAAGGTTGTTTGTTATATTGCCAATTTTACATCATGATAGCAAAAAAGGGAGCTCATCACTCCAGCCTCCAAATGCCCATGTTCAGACACCAGAGAAGTTACAATTAAAAGTTAAGTTTTTCAGAGTATAACACATTTTGAAAGTCAAGAAATGATGATTATTTTCTGTATATTTTAATGTCATCTTTATAGTCATACTCTTTTTTTTATCCCCTCTTTATAGTCATACAGTTTATCAAGAAAGAAAATTGTGCATTATACCTGTTTTGACCAACGGAAAAGAGCAAACGCAGCATTTTTGATAGGTGCTTATGCTGTAAGTATTTTCTTCATGATTGTTTTTTATAATCAGGACAGTGGAATGCTCACACTTTCAATAAAATCCAGGCCGTTTTACCAGTGGGATTGTAAAAGGGGAGAGATTGTTTGCATCTTGGGAATTGGTCTGCCGTCAAAAGTGTGGACTAGTGCTGATGGGGAGTTTACTTGCTAGAGTTTATCTTCTAGTAGCTAGTAACAGAATATTGCAGCCACAATGTATGGCTTGCACTCCGTAGTTGTATGTTTTAATAAGAATAACTGGCAAGACCATTTTCTGGGGAAAAAATAATGTGGGTATGTATGTGAAGGGTAAGGATGGGTAAGAGAGAAAATAGACATGAGCAAAATACACACAGCAAAACACAAGAAAGTAATTTTTTTCAAAGAAAAAACAATTTACAGAAAACTTTTATTATCTGTTAAGTTTTTCCATTTTGGGGGAGAAGAAATCTGAGGTAGCTAAAGAACACTAGAATGCTGGTTTGTTGTTGTTGTTGTGGTGGTACCTGGGATCAAACTCAGGACCTCAGGACTTTGCACTTTCAAGGCAGGCACAGTGCCACTGAGCTAAATCCTTGGCCCCAAATACTGTTTTTTTTTTTTTTTTAAATCAATCCATTCATCTATACAAATGTTTGCAGTAAGAAACTGAAAAAAAATCATGCATATATTACAGTTTCCCATATAGACAACAACTTTGAAAAATAATCTTGAGTAGATTTTTTGTTCTCTGCAAATACAGAATTATTTTGAAGATCAAATATCCAATTACTTGTTCGATAGCTTCATATTATATATCTAGAATGATATCTCAAATTTACTGCTTTTTGTCCCTTTTCTCTGTAAATCTATTTGTTCCTCTAGTCACCTCCTGCCGACACGTCCAGTACACATGAGCTGCCGTTACTGACCTGCTAAATCAAAACCATAGGCGTCATTTTGGCTCTCTGTGTTCCCTCATCCACATTACACATATTGGTAACTTTGGTCAGCTGTCGGTGCACCACGCACATTGAAATGGACTACATCTTCCCATCAGTGGGTGTCAGCTGGACCAGTCATGGCTAACCTGCAGCGTGCGTGCTGTGGCCAGCTGTTATCATAGAAAGCTCTAAAAGGTTCTCATCACTGACCTACACCAAGACTCTGCTGTTTTTCATCTGAATTACCCCAACGACTTTATATTTTGTTTTCTGTTTTCCTTTTTACATTCTTGCTCCCCTTTAACTTTGTTGCCACATACATTGTCAGAGCGCTCTTAAAAATACAAATTAGAGCTGGGTGTGGCAATACATACCTGTAGTCCCAGCTTCTTGGGAGACTGAGATGAGAGGATCACTTGAGCCCTTGAGTTTGAGAACTCATCTCCAGAAAGGAAAACAAAAACAATAATGTATACGCAGATATATAAATTAAAACACCTGCCTCAAATCTGTGCACTGTTCGTGGAGTAAAATAGTTCTCTTCCTAATGCCATTGAGATTCTTTCCGGTCTGACTCTCTCTACCTCTGTGAACTCCTTTCTCAGGATGGTCCCATCATGCTGGCCCTCTGACCATGGAAATCTCTCATTTGTTTCCACCAGGAGGCCTTGGCATTTCTGGTCTCTCCCTGTGGAATGTTCTTTTCCAGTCCTTTGCATGTCTGGTTCCTGCTAACATTGCTGTCCCGGATTTTCACATTTTACTTTACTGTCTCCCATAGTTACCCACCAGCCCACTGCTGTTTTATTTTCTTTACAACATTGTGCAATTTGAAATTATTCTGCTTATGAATCTCTTTCCCGGACTATAGGGTAGGGACCTTATCTGTTTTTTTCTGTTGCTTTGTCTAGTGGTTGATAAAATATTTAACAAGAGGTTAGGCCCAGGCATTTACCTTTGAATTGGAAGCTTGCCATAAAGCTGGGGCAGTCTGGGAGGCATCTTGCTGTGCTCACCTGGTGCCATATGAAAGAGGGGGTACTGGGGGTAGCAGCTGTTTGCCAACTGCTCTGGAACTATGTCATTGCTTGAACACTGAGCATCAATGTTGGAACTCTGCTGGGCCCCTCACAGATGGCTCTATAAGTAACTACTATATGAATGAGTTGTGGGGTGATAAGATACAAGAGAAAGAAAGAAAGAAAATAGGAAGAAAGAAAGAAGAAAAGAAAAAGAAAGAGTGAAGGAAGTAGGTAATTCATAGACAACTCCTGAAAATTATCAAGTTAGACATGAAGTGTAAAACGGTTTCTTCTTCATTACCAGAAGAACATTTGTGGTGATGACTGAGCCAAAGCAAAGAATCTTAGATCAAAGGTTGTGTACCTGGTGTATAAAGTAATGCCACTACCTTGCTTTTTTAAAATTGCTTTTATCTTCCTAATTTTTATTGTGGCAAAATATGTACAATGGAAAATTTACTGTCTGAATTATTTCTAAGCATGTGATTGTTTAACTGTTAAGTTCAGTGGTATCAAGTACTTTCATACTGTCGTATACCTAGCACCATGTGTCACTTTTGAGCGTGACGCCTCGTGGTGTACACGATGTGCCTACGGAGTCAGGCTTTGCTTGTGGCTTCTCTGTCAAACCACAACAGTGTGCTGCTGAAGCTTTTGTGTTTCTGTTTCCTTAGCTCCAAGTGGAGAGAGTCGCTTTACACTTCTCTCCCAGAGTTGTGATGAGGATCAACAGGAAGTGGGAACAGGCCCTCATGTTCAGCTGGGAATCCACAGAGTAGGAATCCATGGGTGATCTTAAAGCCAGGATTGCTGGGGTGATGTGGTGATGCTTAAGGACCACAGGGAATTCCCAACTCGCAAATCCTCTCTTCACTTCCTAAACTCTGACATTGTGATCCTCAAGTGTGAGGACTGAAATTTTAAGAAGAGATCATTGTAAAGCTGGGCGTGGTGGTGCACCCCTGTAATTCCAGCACTCGGGAGGCTGAGGCAGGAGGATCGCTGTGAGTTCGAGACCAGCCTGGGCTACATAGTGAGTTCCAGGTCAGTCTCAACTACATAGTGAGACCCTGTCTCAAACCGCCTCCCCACCAAAAAGAAGAGATCATCTTTGCCAGAAAGATGTTTCCCTTCCAGAACAACACTTGTGCAATTTGTAGAGTTAGGGTACATGATGACATCTAAAATATTTCCATATGAGTTTGAAGAAGATGGCTTTAAAAATTACAAGTAGAAATGAATTAGATACTTACTTGCCACATGCTTTAAGGCAAATTTTCACTTTGTGTACCATAACATTTTTAGCTCACAGCCTGTAGTAGTCAGATCAAGGAGAATTTGGGTCCATTTGGATTCAGGCCAAACTAATTGAAGCAATGGAAAAATAATATGTATGAGCAAAATTTAAACTAAATGTGAGGTTGTTTAATTTAGAAAATCGGGTTCAGAGTTAAAGAGTTACGAGTGTTTTCAGGTGTGTGGAGGTTTAAATAGAGATGCTGTCTACATTATGTTTTCTTAACCCAATTGTTCCGCAAGTTTTCAGATTGCTGGTGAGAGCTCTACATTATCACCTGGGACGAGCCTGAACCTAGTGTCATGTCTGAAATGAAGACGAGAAGGCAGAGGTTCATGAACTTCCTAACCATGCCTGTATCTGCTTCTAATTTTGTAGACCCCATGTAAGGCCCGAATAGTTTTGTTCTACTACCATCTACACACTAGTAGCAAAGGTGCTGTTCTCCATCTGTAATGGTGGTGGAGAACAAGGACTCTGGCCTAGGTGCAGGCTTGGCTTCCAGTCCACCTTTAGTTGTATGTCTTGAGCAAGTTACTTCATTTTTTCAGATTTTTTTCTGATTTTTCTTCTTTAATGTGAGGATAATAATATCTTGGCTAACAGAGTTGTGATGAGGCCTGAGAGAGGTCATGTGTACAAAGGTAGCATTGGTGTGGGGTTGGGAGCACGTAGGAAAGCCTGGCGGCTCTGGGTGGGGAAGCTGTGTGGCCTTCTCAAGTTTTCTGAGCCGTGCTCCGACCTCCTATTATGTACCTGTTTTGTATTCAGACCTTTAGACTGCGCCTTGAAGATCTGAAGACCTGATGTCGGCTACCTGTCCCTTGTCCACTATCTTACCATCCCTCTCTTTTTACAGTGAAGCCCTTCCTTGGCTCAGTAATTCTCAAGGGCTTGTTAATCTGATTATTGCTTAGTAGAATTCCCTGGAAGGTGTGTAAGCTCCACCTTCCTGGAATATTTGTTTTTTTTGTTTGTTTGTTTGCTTGTTTTTTTTTTTGAGACAGGATCTCACTATGTAGTTCAGACTGACCTGGAGCTCACTATGTGGCCCAGGCTGGTCTCGAACTCACAGTGATTCTCCTGCCTCAGCCTCCCGAGTGCTAGGATTACAGGCGTGCGCCACCACACCTGGCAGGATGTTTGTGATACAGGAAGAAACTGAGCCAAATGAATTTCTCATTTGTGAGCTGTGTAGTCAGGTATTCATTAGTCAAGCAAATATTTGCAGCATTATTTACCTTCTATGAGCCCTGCATAGCCCTGTGATAGGCTTAAGGGACTATGAAAGGAAAAAAAAGGAAAAGAACAAAAAGACTGCCTAAGTTAACATGGGGGAACAGATGAGCAATAAGTAATTGTGGGAAGTGTGCAATAGGCTCCAAGTTTGGAAAGATGGAAATTCACTGAACACATTGTTTTTGAGCAGTTTCTACGTGGCAGCCATTGCTCTTGGAGTTGATGGTACCAAGGCGAATGACTCCTTGTCTTCTGTTCTAGGTGTTGGGGCCAGGGGTCAAACCTGGAGAGAGGGAAGAATTAGGTTGGCCAATCCTAAACCCAGTGGTTGTGGCGTAAATCTGTAATCCCAGAACTCTGAGAGGCTGAGGCAGGAAGATTGTGAAAGAAGATAGAATGGGAAGGGACTTCCACTTGAGGGAAAGAAAGATGCTATCATTCCTGTACCCTTTCTTCTGGGGTTCTTTCTCTGTTTTTGGCTGCTATGAAGTAAAAGTGCTTTGCTGTATCCAGTCCTTCCACCATGATGTACTGTGTTATCACTGGTGCGGACACAATGAAGCCAACCTAAGAACTGAATCCTCTGAAACTGTGAGCAAAGTAAAACATTTCTTCTTTCTCCTTAGGCGTTTTGGCACTGTAATGGAAAGCTGACTAACGCAATAGGTGTTCTTTAACATTTTTACATAGCAGTTGTTCACAAAATGGTAAGATCAGCAGAACTGTGTACTTTTTAGTATGAAAATAGCTACCCAGACATATGCATCCTAGTTTTAATTGAAATCATTGTATATTACACATAAGCATTCAATGTAGTCTTGAATTATTCCGTACTATCTTCACTGAATTGGGAGCTGTGCACTGTGGTGTCTTTAAATCCTCTGTGACAATATCTATGGTCTCTGTGACTTCTGATTTTGTAAATTATCCTGTTTATTCTTCACAATCATCCTACCTCTAGAGCACAGCCCTGATGGAGAAGATCAGAATGGACTTTAACAAGTGAATGGATGGCCCGGGACTTAGCTCAGTGGTTCTGCCACCTGCCTACCAAGCACAAGGTCCTGAGTTAGATCCCTGGTACAAAAACCAACCAATTAAACAAATAAGAAACAAGTGAATGGAACTAGGTTTTAAAGGGTTGCTGGTGTGGGCTAGGGGCTTATAGTTTTCCACTGGGTCATGAGTATGGTATTTTTTGAAACTTCTCCCCTATGAGAGGGAAACTTCTTCCATTTGAGACTTTTTTCCCCCCTATGGAGGATATGGATTGGTGATTATTTTTATCCTTGGAGACAGCCTCCTTACTGATAAGGATATCTTATTCCCTGTAATATTCAAGTCAGTTTGTAATAAACAGTGTTATGTGGAATCTTTAGTTTTATACACCTTTGTATATTGGGTATGAAACACCACAATTTTAGAATTTTAATTGGTGAAAAAGATACAGCATTGATGTACTGATCAGTTCTTTATTAGTGAGATTTATTACTCTTACTCTGTTTTATTTATAGTCTTGTTAACTTTTGAACACTTTGTATTTCTAAATTGTTTCCTGTATAGATTATTTAAATGTTGGAAAGCAGCTGTCAGTCTCTTCTCTTTAAAGGAAGAAGCCATTTCTTCATGTGTTGTTTTTATTAATAGTTGCAAACCAATAGAAGTCACATCCATTCGTCTAAAGGTTCTGTAAACAACTAGGACGTCCATTGATCTTAAGTTTTGTTGCTCACCAAACTTCTTATTAGTAAGTTCTTCTGTCTACAAAGGAGGTAGTTATTTGGAACTGCTGATAGTGGACCTATTGATTATTGAGCACTGAGCTGTCTGAATATACATAAAGTGTGTTAGAACAGCATTACTTAAAAGTGGTTCAAGTTTGTTTTCTTATTCTTTGACTCATGAGTCATCTGTAAATTGTGGTTTCAGAACTGCTGCGTATTATCATTAAGAGAGTAGAGATTAAACAAATGTCACTTGAAAATAGGTAAACGTATCGGGAAAAGTTGGTTCAAAATAATAAAAGCATTTATTAAAACAGTAGTAAAACAGATTTGTTATTAGAACAGTAATATAACAGATGTTAGCCATGGGTGTTTGGTCATCCTGTGGCTTCTTGGTGAATCTAACAGATAGCATTGTGCTTCTGCTCAGAGAATTTGTGGAGAGGAAGGGAGGGGTGGCACATGGCTAGGGCAGGGCAATTTCCTGTGTTCAGTTCCTTCCTTTTATAGAGTGACAGGCAAGAACTCTTTTGTGATATTGCCTGTAAATGGGTCGGTCTTTTATCCTTGTAGACTTGTGCTTTTTGGTGGCTTTAAAACAGGTCAGCCCCCACTAAAATCATACAAGATTTTCAGTGTCAGACTCTTTGAGATTGGGAGTTCCGTAGTGTTCTGCACATGGGTAGTGAAATACCATCTTTTAGTCATTTCTCTCTTTTTGCTTCTGCATCTCTCCCGTTGGCATCTGGATAATAAGCATTGTGTGTGCTCAATAGGCTCTCAAATTTATATAGATAGCTACACATAGCCATGCTGTATATTTAGTACCAGTGCACTGTGTGTGCTTATAGTAATTTACTCACACATTTCTGAATCCTAGTAGCCTTGGGATGGAAATAGGCTTTTTGTGAAAAAGCTTGTGTCATTTGCTTCATTTGATAATGATTTAAGAGGATGTACTCTTTTGGTACTCTAAATTATTCATGGACTTTTTTTTAGAAAAAGAACTTTGTCTTATTCTCCACAACAGCTGCAACATCTAGAGCAGTGTCTGACATACGCTAAGTGCTCAGTAAGTGTTTGCAGAACGAATGACTGAATACTTAATTGATAAGCCTCAGTTGGTTATCTCCCACAGTTTTGGGAATTTGAAATGGAGTTATTTAGAAGCTGGAATGCTTAAAGATAAATTATGAAGACAGTAGATGTAAACAGTAATAATCTTAGTGTTTTGATGCATTGATTTTTTTAAAAAAAGTCACTGAATATGTTGGTTACAGTGGTGCATGCCTGCAATTGCAGTGAGGTAGAGGCAGGAGGATCATAACTTTGAGGACAGCCTGGGCAACCTAGGGAGACTAGCTCAAAATAAAAAATAAAAAGGGTTAGGGGTATATCTCACTGCTTGCCTAGTGTGTACAAGGCCTGAGTTTGATCCCCAACATTGCAAAATACATAACAAGGATTTATATAGAACTAAAATAGGCTTAGTTGGATATATATGTGTGTGTGTGTGTGTGTGTGCGTGTGTGTGTGTATGTATGTATGTATATATATATGTATATATATATACACATATATTTGAAATTAGTATTATGAATAACAGTCTTAATTTTATGAATGATAGCATTGTTTCTGTTTTTCTCAATAGGTGAAAAATCCTTGTTTATATGAATAAATAGTTGCTTTCAAATGTCAATACATTTTTAACATCTGTCCTTGCAATCTTAGGGTAATTTTTCAGTAAGAAGTAACTCAATTCTCAAGAGAAGTAGCAGAATATTTTTAATCAAAGTTGAATCTTTGAAAATTTTTGCTATATGCATTCATTGTGGAAAAAAAATAGAAAAAGGCATTCAAAGCACTGACATTTTCCATTATAACAGTGTGACTTGAAATGTAGCTGCTGTGCCTGGATATGAGATCAAGTCCTCCGTCTGTCTACATATGCCTCACGTTATTTCTCTGAAGTAGGCCAATGCTCTTGAGTTTTAAACAGATATCTGGATGGAGCGGGCTTATACTTAGACACATCTCCAGCCAGTGCTACCAACTTTGTAATCAGTGAGGCATTTACAGTAGTTCTTTCTAGTTTATGCGAAATGAAGTTATTTGGTTGTCTAGTGATTATACTGGGTAAAATCTGGTACTGAATGTTTTTGTGTTTACTATTTTCTCTTAGTTTAAAAATGAACATATGTTCATTAAAAAAAAAAAATAGACTCACCTTTGCAGGCCCGCTGAAGAATGTCCAGAGGAAACTCATTAAGAAGAACCCTGCTCTAGCCTCATTCCCCTGTTTCAGGTGGGGACTCTAAGCCCCGAAAAGTCAAGTACATCATCCAAGGTTAAATCGAGGTAGGGATGAGAAAGACTGGAACCTAGATCCTTTGAGCTATATTCATTGAAAGCTGATTACTCGGCAGTGCTAGCCTGGTAGTAATATACTCTATCTAAGCCATAACAGTCTGCGGAAGATTGACGAAGCATCAAGAGTGGAAGGGAGAATTTCCAGGTAGTACTGCGCTGTATTATTGTAGTGTTTCAGACACACTAGTCGCAGTTTCTCTTCCAGGAAACATCTGAGCGTTGATTCTGTCTAATGGAGCCAGCAATCCAAATGCTTTTGTGTCCCACCGCTGCAATGGCAGCTCTTGGCGTGATTGCTTTTGTGATCCCCAGGAATGTCTCAGCATAGGTTTAAGTGTCGGGAGTGACAGGAGATGAGAGAAGGAGGAATGTCATGAGGTAGGTTAAGCCAGTATCACAGGATAGAGTTCTTCAAGATTTTTCTCCATAATCCACTGAAATACTTTTTATAGCACAGCTTAGTGTGCACACACACACACACACACACACACACACACACACACACCATTTGCATGGATAACTGAAGCCAAAGGTTCATGAGACAATTCTTACAATGAAGCATGCTGATGTTTTATTTTATTTTTTTGTGGGGTTTTTATTTTTGTACCAAGGATCGAACTTGTGTCCTTGCACTTTTGAGGCAGGCGGTGGAACCACTGAGGTAAATCCCCAGCCCTTGATGCTTTATTTTAAAAATACTGTCATTACTCACTAAATTGAGTTTGCTACTCACTAATGGATTGTGACCTGTGACCTGTGGTGTACGAAAAACACAGCCATTGGAGTGTCAATTTACTGTGCTTAGGTATTTACACATTTTATAGGGCATCGATTTCGGCACTGAATGCATAGGGACTAAGACCCATCTAGGTAAAACTAGAATTATTATTATTATTATTTTTTTTTTTTTTGGTGATACCAGTGAGGCAGGTGGCGGAACCACTGAGCTGAATCCCTGGCTAGGTTAACCTACAGTTAACATGATCAGTTTAAGAAAAACAAAACATGTTCTGAACTCCTCAGGGCTCCTGTTTTTCAATATTAAGATAAGAATCTGGCTCCGGATGATTTTTATTACATTGGTACCTGATTGTTAGGAAGTACTTCATTTAAGTACTCAAGTCTTAGTATTTATCTTTTCTTGTCTTGCTTTACCTCGAATCACTATGTTACTCTGAAACTTTTCTGCTGCTCTTCCCTTCTTTCTGGCAGCCAAACTGTCCATGTGTTCAGTTGGGGAAAACCTTGAATGAGCCAGGCCTGTGCTTGGGGCAGCACTGGATGCCCTGAGAAGCCAGCCTGGACCTGCCTTACTGGGTCTGTCTTGTTAGTGCTGCATTGAGCTCAATTTCTAGGTTTGTGCTAAGAGATTAGCTAATGCCCCATTCATTTCACAACATCTGATCTTACACTTTACATTTGCAAAGTGTTTTGGGCTGCATTTTTTTTTTCCAATCTGGTCTTGAACTCACTTTGTAGCCCAGGCTGGACATAAACTCGTGGCAACCTCCCTGCCTCAGCCTCCCAAGTGTGCCACTGTACCCAGCCAAGATTGTAGATTTTTTTTTTTTTTTTTTTTTTTTGGTACCAGGGATCAAACTTGGGCCTTGTGCTTGAAAGGCAGGCAGCAGAACCACTGAGCCAAATCCCCGGCCTGAGGAATGCACAATTTTAATCTATGATAGATTTGGTTTCAAGATTTTTTTGATTTGATATAGTGAGTGAAATTGTATCCTGTTCCCCATTTTGGAAATTGAATTAGTTCAGTAAAACCTTCTCTGGATATACTTTCTGAAATTTTAAATCAAGAGGGAGCTAACCGCAACTTCTGTGAAGGATTCTGTGTGTTCAGTTATTCTTAGGATCTTTTAGTGCTCAGAATATGCTTGCCATGCTAATAATCTTAGACCTTGTCCATAAAAATTACTGTGTTCTCACGGTAGTGCATGCTGCCCTGTAACCTTCCAAGTTTTCTTTCTCCTTGCTCATCTGCCTCGGCCTTGTTTCCCCTGTGCCTGTTGTCTCCAGCTCTCCCTTCCTCCTCCATCATGGCAAATGCTTGTAGGACCTGTGAGTTTTCATTAGAGAAGTCAGGGTTTTTGTTGATGAGGACCCAAAGGTTTAGTGTAGGGATATATTTAGGGGGATGTAGTTGTTGTGATGAATAAACAAAAGTAAATAGGAGGGTCAGGAAAATGTAACCTCCATCTCAAAGAAATAAAGAGTTGCTGCAGTACCTTATAGGATTATTTAATAGAAAGAAACGTTTGTGGTTCACAGTTTCAAATTAATAAGCAGACAGATAAGCCTTTTTATGTGAATATACGCACTGTAGGATGAGTCAGACTTACAGTTCTTTTGAGAGTGGAGGTGTGAGTCATTTAGTGGGCCTGCTTTGAGAAATTTCTTGTTTAATATAAAAGAAAAACCTTCTCAGATAAAGACTTCCTGATGTTTTCTCTCTGGTTTGTTTGTCTACTCCCTCCACTACCTCCAGCTCTTCACTTTGTCATTTCCTTACTACCTGACGCAGAACAAGGCTTGAATATAGCCTTTTCTCATCTTGTCTTACAATTAATTGTGCACACTGTAATCTACTACAGTGAGATCTTCAGGATTAACTTGCTTTAAATCTCTCCCCTACTAGAATGAGCTCCTTGAGTAAAGATGATTCCTACTCAAGTTTGTATCCCCAGTGCCCAGCATAGTGCCTGTCTCTGCTATTTTAATGAAAAAAGGAGTAAACAAGATAGGAAACCCCACTGAAGGAGATTCAGATTCCCAGTGGTGACTGATCTTTGTTCGCAGCACATAAGATATGATGCAGATGGGCTCCAAGGTCAGGGTCTTTATCATACTATGATAATCTCCACCTTATTCATGATTTCACTTTCTGTATTTGCAGTTGTGCATGGTCTGAAAAGTTTAAATGGAAAATCTTAGAAATAATTCATAAGCTTTAAATTGTGTGCCATTCTGAGTAGTGTCATGAAATCTTACACTGTATGTCTCCATCCCATTAGAGATGTGAATTGTCTCTTTGTCTGGTGTATCCACACTGTATATGCTACCTGCCTGCTAGTCACTCCTTAGCTATCTTGGTTATCAGATCTGCTGTGGCTGTGTCGCAGTGCTTCTGTTCAGGTCAAGTAATGCTGCGTCACAATTTCTATGTCACTCACCTCATTTCACCTTATTACATAGGCCCCATGTATCACTTCATCATAATAAGAGTGAGCACAATATGATAAAATATTTTAAAGGAGACTGTATTCACACAACTCAATACAGTATATTGAAATGATTGTTCTATTCAGTTTTTGTTGTTAATCTCTTACTGTGTCTAATTTCTGTCTTAGATATGTACAGGAAAAATTACAGTATATGCAGCATTCACTGCTATCTTTGGTTTCAGCATCTCCTGGGGTCATGGAACATATGTCCTGTGGATAGGAAGTCACCGTTGTACTCTTATCCCAAGGTTTTGCCCTTGGCTATTGTCATCAAGGTCCTGGTTCTGGTATTTTAAGTTTGAAATCAAGAGCTTGTTAAAACATATGGGAATAGACCCATGCTATATGCAGAACTGAAGAACACAATAGCATTATAGGATGTCTGTCTTAGAATTGAGGAAACCTTAAATCCTTTTAGTTTCAATGTGGTAAAATATTTGTTTCCTTCAAAAATGTGTGAAATTTTGAGAAAAGTAATAGGACCTACAAGTGAGTTGCACTTTTGGAGGCAAACAACATATTTTATATGGAGCCATTTTTTAGGTTTTATTTTTTTCCTAGAGACACATCTGTGAAATAAAGTGCAAAAAGTGACAAAATGGGGTTAATGTTTGAAAACAATGTCTAAAATCATTTTGTTTTCTTGTCTCCAAGTAAGATGTACAAACTAAAAAAAAAATTCTTTCAAGTAATATCCTGGCATTGGCCTGGCATATAGTTTTAAAAAAATAAATCAGATATTAGATTTTCTATGTACGAACTGATGAAAATGTTACTTCTGAATTCAAAGAAGAAGAAATCAGATTTAAGTTATTGATTAAGATTTTACAATGCAAATTTTTGAGGTTTCTACTGAATGTGGACCACAGGATTCCTTCTGTTAATTCTTATTTTACTTTCTTTTCCACACCCCTTTTTAAAGGAATTTCAGTTGACCAAGACTTCAGGTTCAATAGGAAGCCATCTGACTTTCCCTCATCTGCTGTGTCAACCCTGGGGCTCACTTCCCCCTGTAGAATCGCTCAGTCTTAGACAGTGGCTCTGCACCCTGATACGAAAACTCACTAAGGCCTCTCCCTGCCCTGACCGCCCAGCTGTGCTTCTCCCATCCCCATCTTCACTGTACAGTTCCAGGAGCTCAGAGAATGTCACAGACTTGGCACAGGAGGCAGAACTGGGAGGGCCAAGAGCCCCTAGGGTCGTTGGAGGCTGCAGTTTGCTTAGACACCCAGGGTCCTGGTGAAATAGCCAGTTACCTCTTTTCTCTTCTGTCACTCCTCCTTATCTCTCTACCTCTTCCTCTCCATTTATTTTTTCCCTACCACTTCCACCTCTTTATACTTCCTCTGTCCTGGCCACTTCTCTCCTATTCCTTTGTTTCCCTTTATCTCCCCCCCCCATTTTAAAATTGGATAATATATAAAATAGCATTACTGTAATAAGTGGAGTTTTTGGGTAGATTGTAACAGAAACTTTTTTACTTACTTAAACTTAAAATGTGATAATGATTTTCCTATTAGCTCCATCAAAAGGAGGAAACAGAGTTCTGCTATTAGTTTCTCTATTGAATAAAACTACTTATTTTTTTTTAATTTTATTGAGTTTATTGGTACATTTTAGGGATACAGTACAGTTACATTCATTGTTGGGATCTTGTACCTCTACATGACAAGTCTTGATTCTCATTTTTTCCCCTTACCTCTGCCCTCCCCTCCCCCCCCTCCTCTCCCCATCTACAAACACTTTATTTTCATCTTTTCATTCTCTCACATTTTTTTCTTTTCCCTTTTTGTTCTTCCCCGGGACACTGTCTTTCCCTCTCCCTTCTGTCTAATTGATTTGTTTGTTCTTTCACTGAGCAAATATTTGCTGAGCACCTGTGTCAGATACCCTTCTGGGCTCCAAGGGTATAGCAACAAACAAGAGAGGGGACGTCCCTGTCCTCACAGAGCTTATTTTTTACTGGGAGAAACAAACAAATCAACGGTCATTGTCGATGGCTATGTGGCAGTGTACTGGTGACTGGTTATCGAAGTTCAAGGAAGCCCTCTTTGCACTTTGGATAGGATGGTAAAGAACAAGCATGCTGTAGGCAGAGGGAACGGCATGTGGGAGTGCTTTAGGGTGGGAATGAGCGAGTGACTGGGGAGCCAAGGCACAGCCCAGGTAGCTGGAGCACAGAGCCAGGAGGGCAGCACAGGGGAGCAGGTCTGAGGTCTCTGTCAGGCTGGAAGGTGAGAGCAGTTGGCTTTTATTTTTTTATGGCATCAGAAGCTGTGAGAGAGTAGAGATGATTTGATTTGTCTGTAGGCAGACTTTTCAAACTCACCACTTAGATCTCTGCTTGAAGCTTTCCCATGATTCAGTTAATTTTCGCACACAACTGGTTTGATTATTTACATTTCTGCTTTCCCTGTCTCCCTCATTGATATCCCTGCAATATGACTTGGTGCCTACAACTTGACACATGTACAAAGAGGTGGATTTGATACTTGGGTTGTAAAAAACACTAACAAAGCCTATCAGTATTTTCTTGAGACTTTAAGAGTGTAGACCTATCTCTTGTAGTTTGGTGATAAAATTTAGTCATTTTTCCCTCTGACTTATTTAAGGATGGTACTTACAACGGTGCTCCCCAACCTTAATATATCAGAAATACCCATAGGTCAGACCTTACATTTGGTGAACTAGAACCTCAAGAAGAATATGTCAGGATATCTATGTCTTAAAACAGCTATATATAATATATATATATCTCCTTAAAGTTGGGATGCCCTAGATTGGATGATTACAAATATCAAAAGGGTGCTCCATGAGCTTAGGAACATATCTGCCTTGTTTTTGGTAATTATCTGTGGTGCCTGATAGCAATAACTCTTTCCTGAATGAAGAAATGAATTATCTGTATGTAGAAATAAGGAGAATTTTCTGCCTATCTCCTCCTTTTCCTTTCTCCTTCCCCTCCTCATTTTCCTTACTACCACATAGATCTGCAGTGTAAGTCTTGTTGCTGATCAAAAGATTCCCGTGACAAATGGCTGCCCAGGGTGAAAGGGGGATGTTTTCTGGTAGAAGTGAGGTGTTCTCATAGTGATGAGCTGGAGGAGGGAAATTCCTAGTAGCCACAGGGTAGGTGGGTGGACTTTGTGTAATTACTGTGCATTGGGAATGTGTGCAGGGGATCCTTGGTCGGGTTAGATGACTTTTACCTAACTTGACATTGCCCTCATGTGCGTTCAGTTCTGTTTGTGGAAATCAGAGAGCTAAGGTATTCAGGGAACACGGTTACTGAAAGACTGCCCATTTAAGAATGATTACTTCTATTATCTTCTTGAAGGGCAGTCCTGTCATATGGCGTATGTTTGAACAGTTCAGGCTAATGTGCAGAAAAATTGCCACAGAATCCTTTCTGCAAACTTAACTGTTGGGCAGAGCTCTTGTTTCCTCTGGATTCTCTAAGCAACAACTCTTTGTTAAATGCTGAAAGAGAACAGCCAGTTCCTTGTTTGTGCTCATTGTTAGTTTTCTGCTCTTGAATAAGTTCGGAGAATAGTGGCTTAGGAGTTACTGTGAGATTCCAGACCTGAGACTTAGTTCACATAATTGTGGCTTCTTAGCAGTTTGCATAACATTTTCTCTACAAATTTCTTAAAATTTGAAAAAGAAGAATATAAATATATCTGAAAAAGCCCAGCCTGGGTAACTTAGTGACTTCATACGACCACACCTCAAAAAAAATGAAAAAGTTCAGTGATATACAGCTCAGTGGGAAGGTCCTGGGCTTCATTCCCCAGTACTGCCAAGCAACAGCAGAAACCTCAGGTATATGCTCTGTTACTGGAATTAACATGTTGGATTCTTTGGTGTACCTCTACCTCTCTTTCTGGGAGATCAGGGGTTGGCATAAATTGATAAATTGCCACCAGTTGATGGGAAACAACCTCCTTTAGTTGGCTTGTGTTCCTCTCTGGTAGCCTTCCTCTTGTGTTTTTCTGGAAAGGTTTTTACCACCTTTCCTTACCAATACTTTTCTCCAGTTATAACAAGATAATCTTTGTCCGCTCCTATTTGCTTCAGTAAGGAAAGTTATGTATTTTGAAATAGCATTGGCTATAATAAAGTACCAGTCAAAATGTATGGAATAATTCAGGGTTTAATTTAGAAAAACTGTTTAAAAACATTGAAAAACGAATCATTTCCTCGTGTAGCTACCTGAGGTATTATCACTGAGGGGAGAGACTATAAAAAGCCATTATGTTTCTTTAATTATTTTAGGGTTTGCATTTAGTTTTCACAGTAATATTTTCTATCACACTTTATTTTAGTTTAGTGATAATACAAAACATAGTGTCATTTTTGGACTAGTCTAGGAACCTAACAATTTTCAACTTTTATCTTTGGTAAAGTATTTGCAGAATTTGAAATATTAGCCTTTCCAAATAAACTTCTGGACCATCATTCATTTGCAAATTAAGAACTTTCCATAATTGATCATGGATGTTAAGAGGATTTAAACATTAAATCGTAATCTATTACAGTGGGCCTTCTAAACTTGATCAGATTCAGTCATTGGTTTAAAGAACATACTTTCATACCTTTTTCACTTTCTTCAATTGAAAGATTTTATGAAGTAAAACTCATAAAGATACACAGAAGTAAGTAGTGAAACTCAGCACCGGGAGTTTTTAGCACGAAACCTGAGAGTATGTATTATTCTAGTGATTTTCTGGAGTGATTCTGTTCTTGTGTTTTATGCAAAGATTTTTCTGCTGCTGAATGATGTCTGCTGTGTGGACTTACGTCTGCCTGTATGTGATGGCAGCGTAGCCTTGTGCTGGCTTGAGTAAGATTTAGGGACTCAGATCTTCTTGGTACTAAACATTTTCTCCTTTTCCCCTTTAGCAGGTCCCAGTAGCCTGCTGTGTGCTGAGATCCTTGCCTTGGTGCTGGCTTGGTTTGCTAGTGAAGGGTTGGACTCACTCGGTGTGACGTCACAGCTCATTATGTCTGTGTTGTAACATGAACTTGTCTCAGGCAGAAGAAGATCCTGGTGTCACTGAGACAGTGCATGGAGACACAAGGGGTGTGTTTGTCCTGTCAGTTTTGGGAAGACATCTTTTCAGGCTGATTACAAAAATTCTGGTTCCCATCAAATTAAATTGGAAGACACACACATGGCTGATGTTGTCTACAGTTCCCCTAAATTGCCCATCAAAGAGCTCCCACTGGTTTTACTCTAATTACACTCAGGAGAGAGGGGCAGAGGGAGTGTTTCTATTCCAAACAAATTCTCAGATGAATACAGTAGTCTGCTGCTTGCTGTCTGTATATCAAATCCCAACTTCATGTTTAAATACAAAGAGGTGCTACACAGGAGTGTTTCAGAGAAAATATTACCTCAGAAAGCACAGTCATTTTGAGGCCTTGCTCTCTGAAGGATGCCAGATTTTTAGGGTAGAGATAAGTGATGGTGTTCAAGGCCTGATGCTGGATTCTTCCTCATTCTATAATTAACCTGGCCTCCACATTTGTTAAACAGATATATCATCTTATACTTTGCTGGCCTCATAATCTGCAATTTATAACAGACGTGAAGAATAGGAAGAATGATTTATTTTTTATAATGTATTTAACCAGAGTTTGCAGGAAAAAAGATTCATTCATTCTTATTCTGTTTTAGACTATGAAGCATGATAGATTTAAAATAGACTAACTAAAATACAAGTTGTCTTAAAAATATAGTTGCATTTTTGGTTTGTAACCAGACTTACGTACCTAATTTGTAAGCGAAGTTTCAACACTACTTCTGTTTCTGTAAGCAGAACAAAAGTAGAATCTTTTTTTTTTTTTGAGACAGAGTCTCACTATGTAGTTGAGACTGACCTGAAACTCACTATGTAGCCCAGGCTGGTCTTGAACTCACAGCGATCCTCCTGCCTCAGCCTCCCAAGTGCTGGGATTACAGGTGTGCACCACTAAGCCCAGCTAGAATCATGTTTATATTTCAGAAATGTATGACTTATTCTTATTTAAAAATTATAAATCTGGATGCCAATTTTTTTAGTTACTGAATATAATGGGAGGAAATGATTAAGAGAAAAATTTTATTAAACACAGTAAAATTAAACATTTTATTTGTACTTGTGTATAACAATAATGGCTTATGCTGCCTTCAGGAAAAAGCAGTTTATAAATTAAGTGCCCTGACATTTAAGAGGCCTGAGAACCAAGCCTTTGGAGCCTGAGAAGAAACTTTGAAAGTTGTTTCAGCCCTTTGCAGTTTCTTGCCTCACACATTTTTTTTTTCATGAACTTGTGTGTTCATTCTTTGCAGGCAACTGGCAGTTGCTTTCCTCTTCGACCTGGGGAGAACCTTCCTCTTCAATCTTATTCTTTTGTTCAGAAGTTCAAATATTTAAAAAGATGAGTTTAATTCCAGCAATGGCAGCTCTTTACTCTTTATTTACTTTGTTGAAGAGAGAGGTGGGCCAGCTCTGGAATCTTCTGATATTTTGATAGTAGATTTGATCAAGCAGTGACCAATGGCATTTACTTTATAGTTGCTGATTCTAAGGCACCAGGGGACTTTGGAGCTGTTTGAAGAGGCAAAACTGAGACTAAGATCACCATCTGTGTTTTAAAATGAGAGGGTTTTCCTAATTGGTAATCTCTCTGTCATAATTTTGCTCTGTAGCCATCACTGGCTAGCATAGGTCCTTGCATTAGTGGTAAAAGAAATTAAACCTGAGGTAACCAGCAGGAATTTACAGGTATAAGTTTTAACAGAAAAGTGAGAACATGGTAAAGGACTTCATCTTGAGGAGCTGGAAACTAAAGGGAGCACAGCCCTGTTAAAGATCAAGCTGTCTGCTTCATAGAGGAAAGCAAGAAAATAAGGAAGGGACTTCAGCTTGATGAACCGAAGAAAGCACAGGTCTGATGTAGAAGATCAGACTGGCTCATTCGCAGAAGAACCACGCCAGGTTTTATGGATTTGCTAGGGTGGCCTAGAATCTGGATGCTCATTTTCTCATTCTGGTTTTGTAAGGTGGCTCCTGAGGGAGAAGTGCTTATTACTTCCATGAGGAGGCAACTGGTCTTCCTGGGATGGTTGTTTCTGCTTGGGGCAGTGTCATTTGTCAGGGTGGATGGTGGGGGAGACTGCTGGAATTCAAGGTGACCTAAGTTTAGGGCAGTGGAGGTCTCTGGGCACAGTTCAATGTCCCTGCAAATGTCTTGTCTTAATATCCTCAATCTTGAAGAGGGATGAGTTAGATTGTATAAATTAGGGATTTGGCTCAAAGTTTTACAAAATGGTCAACCTTTGTTTTAGTTATAGTGACCTATTATTGGTTGTCTGTAGGCCCAAGTGAAGAGTCGCAGTTTTTTCTTTTTAAGCAAAAACCACTTTTGAATCCCTGGTTGCTTCAGAGGAAAACACAAATCATAGTTTTAATGAGTTAGAAGTTAAGGGCATGGGCCTGGGATTTAGCTTAGTGGTACCACTGCCTGCCTCACAAGCTCAAGGTCTGGAGTTTGATCCCCTGTACAAAAAAAAAAAAAAAAAAAGTTAAGGGCTTAGAAATTAATTTGTCCTTTTCCCTATGGTCTCTCATTGTGTCATAGCAATCGCGAGAGACAGTTGCAGCCTCATGCTTTAATGTCTGTGTACATAGGCAAGCTTTAGGTATAAGAAATATGTAGATTCAGATCCGCATAGTTTTGAGTGTGAAGAAGAGGAAAAAACCACATTAGGATCAAAGCTTATCTACTTTCTGCGTTCCCTTGCTGTTGAAGAGCTAGGCTGGATATAGTTCTTTGTACTTTAGAAATATTATTAATTCATTTAATCTTTCCAAGAAACATCCTTGCAACGTAGTTTACAATTATATTCTTACTTCACACACAAGGAAACAGAAGCACAGAAACTACTGTGATTCTGCTCAGGGGAAAGAGCCTGGCACTTGAACCCAGGCAGATTGGCTGTGGAGCCGAGTACCCAACCTCCACATTCTGTCACCTTACTCTCCAAATGGAGGACGGTTGTTCCCGTGACAATATTTTCTCCTTCTTACAGAAAATGCCTTCCTTCTCGCTGCTATTTGTGCAGCCATCAAACAGTTTTCAAGCATGTGCTCTGTGCCAGGCACAGTGTTGAGTTCTGCAGATCCAGCAGCATCTAAACCAAGTAGCTACGGAGACAACTGCAGGCAGAATTTGAGGGAGAAGGGCCGAGAGCTTTGAGAACATAGAACAGAGGCCAATGTCACCAGGTTGCTAAGGAAGCCAGTCCCGCATCACAGCCCCGGCTTTCGAGGCAGCCCAGGGTGTAGGGGAGGAGGTGGCCATCTAGATGCCACCATGATGCAAGGCAGCCTCAGGCCCAGCCTGGTCCCTTGATGTCTCCTTCCCCTTTGGAGCTCTTGCTGCCAGTGTCTTTAAGTTCCTTAATTAGGCTGAATTATAGGGACATTCAGTTCTCCTTGTGTCATCTTGTGTCTTCAAGTTCCTGTGAAAATTGTAAGCATTCAGCAAACCAAGTGCATGCTGATTGCATCATCTTCAGTGAACTGTGCTCTGTCCTACTCCTGCCTCCTGCCTCTTATCGGGTGTTGGGTGTGGGCAGCCTCAGAACAGACCTGAGGGCCGTGGGAGAGTGAACATGCGGATCGGGGAATGTGCCTTGACTCTAAAATACTTTCTATTAGGAAATAAACATCATATGAGCCAGACCTTTTCTTTTTAATCAGCCTCTTTATTGTATTCTCTTTTAGCACATCATTAGAGAACCGACCCTCCTGAGTTTGATGCTCTCCTACATTTGGTCACAGAAAGTTAATGTTATCAGCTCCCTTGGGCATTGGCACTGAAGATACAGTGACAGTTAAAAAAAATCTCATTCTCTAGTTATTAAGCAGAATTAATCTCTGGAGTGGACATACTCTTAGTATATAAGTTTAAAGCAGTCATTTACAGAGGGTCTATCTGACAGATATCATTGGAACACTTAGAAAAGTATAGAAGATTTGGTTCCTGACTCCAGGAGCTTTCTGCTTAAATATAATGGACAATAGCCTCAACCGAGCTGAAGGTGCATCATGCAGTGGTTAAGAGAATCTCTGATGGCACCAAACTGCCTGACTGCTGTGCCCAGCTGCGCGACCTTCATCGAGCAGCTGATCCTCAGGGTGGTGGTGAGGGTTAATGGGTAAAATGCTGCATATAGTGCCTGGCACCTAATATTTGTCTTTCTGTTTTTATTATTGTTACTCTGACAATCGAGTGTCATGTTCTGGGGTCTGGGGAGTAGGGGAAGGGTACTGACCTGGAAGAACAGGAAGGTATCACAGAAGCAGTGGTCACTGAGGTAGTGAACTGGCTGGTAAAAATCAAAGCTAGCGAGGTAACTAATGAAATGGGAAGAATGTTTGTTAATAGGCAGAGGTGGTAAGCACAGTAGCCCATGAAAAGGCCTCAGATACCAGAAGGTACCGAGTGTGCTTGGGTGAGGGAGAAGCACTGACTAGCAGGGAGGGTTCGTTTAAGGGTCAGTCCAGACTCACTGCTCTGTAGCATGGGTCATATTTCGGTGAAAGGCTGGCAGGCTGGACTGGGCTTTTTGAGCAGGACTGAGGCTTGGGAACCTTCCTTCAGAATTACATTCCTGTCTTGGTGTCCTCAGGAAATTAACTCAGGACTCCTTCTCCCTTGGATACTAAAAATCTTTGGATGCTCAAGTCCCTTTTATGAATTGGTTATACTTGCATATAACCAAGGCGAATATTCTTGCATGTTTAAAGCATCTCTAGACTAGATGTACTACTTAATATAATGGAAATACTATATAGTTGTTATACTGCATTGTTTTTAAATTTAAATTTTTTATTGTTCTACTGTATTATTATTGTTCCCAAATATTTTTGATCTGCTGTTGATTGAATCCTAGGGTCTGGCACCCAAGTATGCAGAATGTGGAATGTTCTGTGGTGGACAGGACAGGTGGAGGGAGAGAGAAATGGTGTTAGTTCTACCGTGTGGAGACAGGGGTTTGAAATACAGTGTAGATGACATTCATGAAGGAAAGGTCAAGTGTAGATTCCCCGAGGAGCTCAGGAAACTTAAGATTCAGGGCCCTCACCTGCTCAGGTCCTCTTCTCAAGGCCGTCGCAGGTTCTCTGGAGGTGGTGTTTCTGTAGAATTTGAAAAGATATTTCTGTCCTCCTTTTGTCCACAAACGATGTGTTCCAGACCCCTAACCTGGGTCCTCCCCTGTAGTGGAGTCTGTGAAGAAAGAATCTGTCTGGGTATTGATTTGATAAAGATGGGGTAATGAGGGAGAGGCTAGAGCAAAGGTGCTGGAATGGCCACTAATTAATGGGCTAGAACCCAAGGCACAGTGCGTGGTGACAAGTTGGTAATGCCCACTTTTAGTAGTATTCTGTGTATGCAAAACCTAGTCTGAAAGTTTTAGAGAAAATTTCTCCTTAGGTATGTCTTCCATATTTGGTAAATCTTAATTCTTCGAGGCTGCTTTCAAGTTGTAACATCTGTTTTCCAGAAAACCTCTGTTTGGAAGAAATGTAATTGATTCAGCAATGGTTGGAATGTTAATTTTGAGCTGTCATGTCAGTGTTGAAGTGGCATTCCCTAACCAGGAAAGACTGTTCTCAGCATTTATTTCTTTTTTAAACAAATAAAACATTAACCAAATAACAGGAAATCAACTGCCCAAATTGAAGAATCCGCTCTCAGAAAGCCAAGTTAAATCGTCAAGAGTATTTTTACCCCCCAGATTGCAAAATATGATTGTAAATAACATAGGGGCAAAATTTTCTTTCTAAAATATATTTAGGGTATGTGTTTGTATGTATTTGTGTTGTACTTTGTGCTAAAACTTTTTTTTTTTTTTTTTTTTTGTGAGGAAACAACAGCTCCTAAAAACAAAGCTAAAAAAGTTGGAGGCAAATGTGTCCAGGGAGAGACCATTAGCAAATTCATGACTCAGAGTCTGATGTAGACTTCTATAATAAGCCATTTGTTGTTTTAAGAATCACAGTGTATGTATCAGATTATCTGAGTACTAAAATATAGTTGTAAATTTGAAGATGCTTGTGAAGATCACACACACACACACACACACACACATTTTTTGTACCCCTTAAGGATATAGTAACCATAGGATTCAGTTAAAAAAGATTTAGAACTATTTGTAGATAAATTCTATGAGGATTTTATTTAATCTCTCAGGGTGTAGTATTTCTCTTTAAAAGTGGTACAAATTTGTACTTGATACATTGTCAGTGTGTGGTATATACACAAATAATTTAAATTTTAAGTGTTATGTATTTAATATTAATTTATGTAGAGATTCAATGGCAGGTTTTCCACTTACAGCAATAGTGTAAAACATTTCACATCAAACTGATTAAAGCTAGAAGACTATGACTACTTAAAAGAAGTGGTGATTGCTGGTGATAGGTATGGCAGAAGTTGGGAAAGTTGGTATATAATTAAAATCTGAGCAACACTGGCTTATTAGTAAACAATCGTGATGGCTTGTTGTACTCTAGTTTTTCTATGTTGTGAAGAACCTCATATCTACTGACAATTTATATGTGTTAGAATTGTGGCTCTTCAGAATCATGTGTTTAAGAAACAGAATTGGTACTGGTGTCAAAGTCAATTAAGCAGGAAGAAAAATCACCTTAATTGGTTGACTCATACTCAGTTAAAAATAAGAAAGTATATGTTAAAATGTTATTTTATCGAGGAGGTTTCTAGAACTTCCTGGCAAGGGTAGGACAGTTGTATAAAAGGGACCCATGCACTACTCAGTTGTACATCCAAATGGCTTTTGTCAAGTTGCATCAATCAAAATTTGGGAATATTCTCTCCTTTATATTTATATATAATTGGAAGTGAGGAGAGTAGACAGTAATTTATTTTTTCCTTTCAGAAGTAGAAAAAAATAATCAGAATTTACCAGATGATATGAAATTAGTTTTTTATTCCCAGAAAATATTTTTGGAAATATTAGTATTCTAATATTTCTGGCACTAGGAAGCCAAAGCCAGGAGGATTGCTAGTTCAAGTCCAACCTGGGCAACTAGCAGTTTAGTGAGACCCAGTGTCAAAGATAAAAAACAGAAAAGGGGCTGAGGATATAGCTCAGTGTGAAAGTCCTGAGTTCAATCCCTAGTACTAAAAAAATAAAAAATCTGGTAACAAAGTTTGGGCCATTACAGATTTTATTGTAAGAAGAAAGTGTGCTTTTAGCATTTTGTAATTGATTTAGTTACTTCATGTCTAAAAAGTACATTTGTACATGTCTATACAAAATAGTGACAGCACAGAATACAGCACAGAGCAAGAAGCTTGCCTTTTTTTCTTTCAATCCTTCACCAGCCTAATTCCTCAGGTAATACTGTTAATAATTTGAAATTGCCTAATTTTAAAAAATAAAGTATAATGGCATTTAAGAATTTGGAAGAGTCCTTTTTCTCTCCAGATTTTTGGAGTCAGATCTGTATTCAAATTCTTCACCATCATGGAACAGCAAGTGAATTTGGAAAGTTCCTTACATTTCTGAGGTTTAGATTCCTTGAGAGCAAGTCTTGGTAGATGTTACTTTCCTTCTGCGATTCAATCAGACCTACTCTCTCTCTCTCTCTCTCTCTCTCTCTCTGTCTC
>NW_022900945.1:33286663-33294812 GCF_012274545.1 Fukomys damarensis
AATACATGCTAGAAAAATGGCACTTTCTATGTTAACGACAGTGTGCACATGTACCAGGAGAAATTTTTCCCACTCTCCCTAAGTCCCTACAACTTTTCGGGTTGTAAAAGGTCAACCTGTAACAGATGCCCAGGGAATCTGCCTGGAATTTAGATGGCCTCTGTTGGGTTTCACTTTGCACTTATTAATAATGTAACACTGGGATAAAAATAAAAACAAAGGCTCTCCTCTTACAGGGTGAGAGCGTGGGTCATGTGTGCTATAAGCCATGCAGGTAAGATGAGCGGAGCCCTGTGGGGTCGCCAGTCTGAAGAGCTGTTTCGTTGGGCTGGCGACTCCCTCCTGCAGAAACACTGCTGCAGAATTAAAGAGAATTAATGTAATTGCTCCCAAGGAGGGAACTTCATTTTTTGCTTTTCAAAGGCTGTTTGTATAAGCTTTGATTATCTAATCCAAACACAGAAGCTTTCTCCAAGCTGTTTTCCCGTTAGAGCCATGGTTAGCTTTCAAGTACTGCAACGTCTTTAGGGTTGAGAAAGAGCTGCGTTATAAGAAGCTCTGTTATATAACCTGCCATTTGGGTTGCAGTAACACTATGTTGTAATATTGACTACTACAAATGGTCTTCAAAGCGGGGGTTGATTTAAGAGGATTTTGCAATTATTTGAGCTTCAACTCTAGTCCTAATTCTCTCTAGAGGACTTGTGCCTTGTGACTGGATTGCTTTGGTTTTTTTTGGATTTGGATTTCTGTTTTGCAGTAATAGAGATTGAATCTTGAGCCTCACTCCTTTTTATTTTTAGTTGTTATTTTGAGATAGAGTATTGGTAAGTCACAGGCTGGGCTTGAACTTGTTACTCTTCTGCCTCAGCCACCCAGAGTGCTGGAATGATAGATGCGCTGATCTCAGTGAGTCCTGCTGATCACTACCTTTAAATTCATTTGCTTTGTGTGTGTGTTTTTTTTTTCATATTGAGTTCACTTTGATTGGTGTGTGCTTTATTGACCTTCACTTCATTTGCCAAATGAACATGAGGTCCTGTTTTTAAAGCTCGGTGAACTTTTTATCTAGTCCTTTTATTTCTTTAGAGAAGTCAAACTTGCAGTGCTTTCTAGTTCTGCAATTGTTAATAAATACATTTGCGACATTGCTAGTAGAATAATGTAGCTTAAAACTCAAAGAAGGTTTGTACATAGAGAGGAAAGCCTACTTTAAAAAAATGGGTGTCTGCCATTCTTGTAGTTAAAATGCTTAGGGTGTTGATGTGGGGGGACATATTGAGGAAACAATGCCATTAATTCTAGGTAGAGAATAGGCTAGGAAGTAAATTCGAAGTATAGATAAAAATGACCAATGCCCTCAGCTCAGAATTAAAATATCAAATTGTATTTGGAAGAGAGTCAGACTCTCCCCGTGGTTTATACTGTGCTTCAGTCTGGCCACTGCTTTGGCTCCTGCCCCTCCTCCCTCCCTCCCTCTTTCGCCCTTCGAGCCACACTGAGCTCCTCTCCAACCAGCTCACAAGCTCTTTCTCCCCTCCGGGACCCTTGCCCTTTGCTGGAAAGGCAGCGCTCCTGCCTCATCCATTTTTACCCATCTCATTGTGATTTTAGTGGGTTTTGGAGAGCAGCTGGCTTTTCTCAGAGCAGAGGACTCAGCAGCCATCCGGCAAGTGTTCTGCTCGCTGTGAATGTCTGTCAGAGATCCTCAGCGCTGGGCGAACTCATGCAGACCTTCTGTAGAGGTCGAAGAGGCCTGTGTTCTTCTCGAGTGAACACACAATGCAGTGGCAGAGGTCTGACTGTCCCTGGAATTGTGTCTGGGCAGTGTGCTCTAGGAACAGCTCTGTTGTCTTCAAGGATCTGCCTTGTGCGTCCAAGCACTCACCCATCTTTAAGCCAAAGGCTGATGATTGATTGGTTTCAAGCTGAAAAGGAGGCTATTGAGTTTGAGCCCAGCCTGGGCAACTTAGTGGTGCAGTTAGACCATCTTAAAACAAGAACTAGAAAAGGACTGGGGATGTAGCTCAGTGTGAAGGCCCTGGGTTCTACCCAGTACTGGACAACAACAACAACAACAGCAACAACAACAACAGCAACTATCTCCACGATAGTTGTCACTCCAAGTGGAAGAAAGGAAATTCAAATCTGGTGAGTAATAAAACTAGTTTTGTGTCATTCTTTGGTGGTATTCTAAATATTACTATTTATCTGTCTTAGGTAATCTATTTAAAGAAGACACCCGAAGAAGCCTACAGAGCGCTCCTCTCTGGCTCAAACCCCCCTTATCTTCCATTCAGGTATAACTGCTTGTGACACTTGGGGCTAAACTCAGCTGGTGTTGAGTCACTCTGCTTTTAAGTTGTCTTCGGACAGTGATGATGATGTTATTTTATATGGAATGAAATGAGATGGCAATTTTTTTCTCTCCTTTCCAAAACACAGAAGAAGAAAGAAAAAACCTCCTAAAAAAAAAAAAAAACCCCAAAACAAAATCAAAACACACGAAAAAACCCTCCTACAACAGTCATCTCTGAAGAACTGGGCTTAATTTTAGTACTTTTGTCTTTGTGCTTATTTACGTATCCAAATCTGTAAGCATCTGTATGGCTTATTATTGTTTCTGGCACATAATTCCCAACAAAGAGAGGAGCAGGGTGGCTGGGAGGCCTCTTTGCTTTGTCTTCCTGTTCCACTGTAAACTCACTGAGGGTGAGCTTCGGACCCTTAGGAGCACTTTTGGGAGATGTTTGAATGAATGCATGAAGACACAGTCCTTTAAGATCCAAGAGATTCTCACCTCTGTTTCTGAGAGCCCGACTGACAAAAGGCGGGCACGAGTAGGTGTTAAGCAGGGAGAATGGGACAGGGGAGGGCCACACCCAGAGCCCCAATCTTCCCGGGGAGAGCACATGCAAGGCCCCCTCATCCTCGAGCAGGCCTGTGTATAAGAAAATTGGAGAAAACAATGTCAGATTAAATATAGGACAGTTTTAAGAAAACGCAAAAGTTTCTTCTTCAGCTTCTCATTTCTAGTGGCTCCTATAATTTGAAAGCGCTTTGTAAAATAGAATCTGTTTTGTCAGAAGAGGTAACCGTGCCTCAGTTCTAAGCCAGGTGGTTTACTCCATTTTTTTTAGAGATACTAGGTTTGAAGCCTCATTCTGCTCCTTCCTGTCTTTAGTAAGTGTAAGTAACCTGGGCAAATTACTTACCCTTTCTGAGCCTCAGTGTCCTTATCTGTAAAAATGGCTACAGGTTATTTCTAAGATTAAATGAGGAGCTAGTGCAGCTGTCCTTATACCCTGGGTGGTACCGAGTTTTTGTATTTCTCATTGTTATTATTAATGAGAAATAAGTATTATCCACAACAATTCTAAATACGATGACTAAGCGGTCTTTTCATGATCTGATATTTTAGTAGAGGCAGGCAGGTCTGCAGGCATAAATGAACTGTAGAAACATTAGGCTATAGCACAGCTGGGAATGGAAGAGGGACATTAGGCCCAGGTGTGTCCCATGGAAAGTCCAGAGATGTTTGCTGTGTCTGAGGCAGTTTGAGAACACCTCTGAGGGGAGAGAGGAGGCATTAACTGGAGAGATTACTGAGAACCTTTTCTGTGGACAGGGCGAGCCTTTTTTTTTTCAAATCTGAGAAATATTTGCAGGTTGTCTTCTTTTCTGTCCTTTCTTTTCTTTGCAGTACTGGGATTGGAACCTAGAGCCTTTACACTGAACTATATTCCTGGCCCTTTTTTATATGTAGAGTAATATTGGAGGACAGAATGAATTTTGTTGTGCTAGGTAATTTGCTTCTTGAGAACTAGCATTTGTGAATAATTAACAAGACCAGAAGAGAAAGAAAAACACCGTAAGAAAATTATTACGAGGTAACAGAATCATAGTTATCACAATTACAGCCTATTTTCCCAAATAGTTGAAAATATAAATATATTAACATACTCCAGATACTAAAATTATATAGAAAATATACAGTGAAAATGTTCCCTCTCTCCCTTGATCCTTCCTCCTCCTTTCCAGATAACTTCTGCACATATAAAGAATAAGGATGTACATTCTTATTGTTCCCATTTTGATCATGTGATATAGCACACCTAATATACTACACCTTATTTTTTTCATTTAGTTCATTTCAGATACAGAAAGCATCATTCACCCTTCTGTTTCATTGCTGTTTAATGTACTAGAATGCTTATAACCAGTCTCTTATAGATTCACATGTTGCTTCCTATCATTTTCATTGTAGTTTTTTTTTAAAACTCCGTCTCAAATTGTTTTATGTTTTTCCAGTTTTTATTTTTTATCAGTGCACGGCTGCAGTCCATGATTACACTCCGTGTGGGAAGTTGGTACATGTACATCACACAATCACATTATGTTAAAAGAAAGAATCAGAAAATGCACTAGAGAATGTTACTACATTGTGGTTAGACATAAGGAGATTTTAGCAATCTGTTAAAAGGTCCTCACATGAAAAAGAATGCTTAACACAAGTCCGAGGCATCTGGCCCTTTCTTTAGGCACCTGTTTCCAACTTAGAGTTTGACGTGAAGTGTGCCTCAAGTTGTATCTTTCTGATAACTCACCCCGAGATTTATGTTTGCATCAAGTTGTTTCTCTAAATGCAAACTGCATAAACTGTGCCTTTGAAGCAGAACATACCAAGAAGTGGTGAATTTGTAATTCAGTGACGAATTTAGATGAGAAAATACTATTGATTTTTAGGAATTGAACTAAAGAAACTATTTTTTTCTAAGATGTGTGCTGTTTTTTACCTCACTGAGGTAAAAGAACATTATCAAGAATTATTCTCAAAAGAAAGTTATTATTGTACTAATTCTAGTCAGCCACCATTGTCTTGGCCTTCGTTATAATCTGGATTATATCATCTACCAGCATTTTTACTCCACTTGTTGTTAAATCACACTCTCGTTTTCATTGTTTAGATTTTTTCCACTGTTGCTATATTAAACTTATCTGAAAACAGACTTCCAGCTAGATGTAATTGTATTGCTTAAAATTCTTTAAAAAGGAAGACTGTTTTGAAGCCTTATTGAAGATATGGTTGGCATTTTCAGATTTCCTCTTCACTGAAATGCGTGGGTTCCCATATGTGCTATATCTTTTAATGATCTTTCTAATAAGGGAATTTTATGACTGCTCTGACTTTAGATAATGCTACTGTTCAAGATTTTTTCATTTATCAAACAGTCATTTGAGCAGTCAATTCTATAAAAACCTTTCCTCATTTTTCTGGAGAAGCTTGGCAAGTCCTTTTCTTGCCATCTCTTGTTGCACTTTGTGGATTACAATGTTCCATACACCATTAAAGCAAATGTCTTGTATAATAATTGTTTGTTTGCAGGGCTAATTCTTCTCTTGAGGATGGAAATTAAGTTCATTCCTCTTTTGTGTCCCAAAGGACTAAGTACATGAATTTATTGCTTTTTTTCTGTGTCAGTCACTGTGATAGTTCTGTGGATCTAAAAATGGTTGGGACAACTTGATACCTACTGCAAGGGAACTCATTGTATAGTTTATGTAAATGTACAGGTATATGAAACAATTGTGGTGCTTTATTAGAGTTAGGAGATCAATGTTACAGGAACGTTGGAGAAGGAGGCATAACTGGAACTAGGGGTAGGGCATGTTAGGAGGAGACACCATAAAATTCCTTCTGTGTGGAGATGAAAACTAGAACATGACAATCCAGGTGCTGACTTTAGGTCCTGTAACTTTTCATTTATATGGCATCAGATTCCTTTTAAAAAGTGATATGCTAGGCTAGATCTAAATAATATGATAGTTATAGTATAGGCACATTATTACAAACAAAGAGATAGCCTGATTTTTTTATTTGGAATTATATTTAAATTATTTAGTTTTCTAGTGAGCAAGTTAAAAATTCACTAAAATCAGACAAATTAAAAAAGAAGATGGGGCCAGGGATTTAGCTCAGTGGTTCTGCCGCCTGCCTCGTGAGTGCAAGGACCCAAGTTTGATCCCTGGTACAAAAAAAAAACAAAAAAAAAAAAAAAAAAAAAAAAAAACCCAAAAAAAAAAAAAAAAAACAAAAAAAAAAACCCAAAAAACAAAAAGAAGAAGACCATGTATGTAACTTTACTATCTCTTCTTGAGTGATAGTTGAGTACCTGGGTTGATGTGATATTTGGGAAATGTTGTGATATTACTATTTGTGAATCAGTCAGCCCTAGGGTGTTCCCTTGAAGTGTGAGATATCTGTGTCAAAATTATACTTTTCACTTGTACTAAGAATAGCCAATGTGTTTATCAACAGTGACTCTAGATGAAAACTAGAGGCAGAGGGTATTTTCCATCTACTTTAATTCTTTTGAGTCCATCCATTTTCAGTGTTGTCTTGGCAGCTGGCCTTTCAGGGAACAAGGAGCCTTTCAGTTCTGGGGGCAGCATCAGCAGAGCTGAGCTGGCAAAGGATCTTTTGAGGCTCTGTCCCTTTCATTCTATTAACTAAACTTTGTGTATCCTACTGGGCAAACATTCTATACAGTAATTTTAATTGCTCCATATCTAAAGTCTTAAAAGACCACTGGCCCTTTATGGAACCTCCAGCTTGCTTTTGTGGTGGTCAGTGGCAGTGGTTTTCATCTCTGCATTCCTGGGTATTCATAAAAGAGTGTTTGCAAAAATTTAAAGTGTCAGAAAGCACTGATAACCAATTAGTCTAATTTGCACAACTCTCCTTTGAGATCTATTTTATGCTTCTTAATTTATTTTACAACACTTCTTTGTTTTCTGATTGATACACACCAGTTTGGTAAGTTGTTTGGTCTACTCATGATGATTTCTAAATCTGCCAAAACCTAATTTTTCTGTAACTTACAAAACTAAAGGGGGATAAAATTATTCAGACAACAGATAGTATCCCAGGGCCTAGTTTTGAAGGCATATCCAGAAAACATGGAAAGTAGTAAAATGGCAGTAGTATATTGTGTCAATGTCTAATGGAATAAGCTGATAGAAGTTGGATGTCCTGTCTCTAGTTGTTGTTTTTTTTGTTTTTGCTTTTTAGTTTGAAGGATAGCCTAGAACTTGTAGGTTAGTGTTTCCAAAATTATGTTGGTTCTCAAACTTGTTTGCATTCCTGGGAAGCTTTAAAGAACCATACATCACTGGGGTTCTAACTCCCAGGGATTCTGATGAGATTGCCCTGGAAGGAAGGCTGGGGATTGAATTTTTGAGACCTACCTGCATGATTGCAACATGCGAGTATGTGACAAAGGTCAAGAACTGGTCTAAAGGTGCACCCTGGCAAAAATTTTAAAAAATTTTCAAAGTTCAGGGGTCAAATAAATACGTTTAGGACTCTCTACCTTGGAGTTTTATAAAGCACACTTCCCATTTAAAGATTTGAATTGGTTCTGAGTAATTAAGTCATCTTAATTCTGTTTAACTCAGGATTTTTCAAAGTACTGATCCCCTCACTCTTGTGCCCTAATTTCTATTGACATCTACTTTTGCAGAAACACTCGGTGGCATGTTTCCTGATGCACACATGTGTGGGACGAGAAAGATCTCGTGAGAGCAGAATAACATGTTGTCATGCACGGAACTGTTTTTTCTGTTTCCAGGGAGTCTTCGATAGGTGACTTATCACATAGGAGCATTTTATTTAGTATGAACAAAAATCTCAGAGCAGATGTGAGGTCAGTCCATTGTCCGTAACTAAGGAGCCACAAACCTCCCACTGACAATCCTTTAATGACACTTATTATTAAAATGGACTCAAACTGTTTGTGTTAAGGGAGGTGTTTGTTGTGTTTTGGGGATGACCCTTAGTGATAGCCAAGTTGCTGAGCTATGTGCCTGAGTCTTAATGGGAAATCTCAAAAGCAGTTATCCTAGATCTTCTGGGCATGCCAGTACTTGTAGGTCTTTCCACAAAGGCTCTAAAGGTCTACCACTTAGAACTTGGCATGTGACTGCCTTCTTTATTCTAAAGCAAATATGTGTGGGCAGAAGTGAGGAGTAATTATAAGACACCTTTTCAGGGGCCGGGGATTTAGCTCAGCAGTTTGGTAGCCTGCCTTGCAAGTGCAGGGACCCGAGTTCAATCCCCGGTACCAAAAAAAAAAAAAAAAAAAAAAAC
>NW_022900945.1:33294957-33334861 GCF_012274545.1 Fukomys damarensis
AAAAAAAAAAAAAAAAAAAAAAGACATCTCTTCACATAAAAACATCAGGAACTAGCTATTTGTTGCCTCAAATAAGGTGTGATTTTTTTGTCAAAGATTATTTAGCAATTAACTATATCTCAAAGGGTAAGTTCTTACCATGTTTTTCTCTTGTGTGGAAAAATGTGGAAACAGAATTTTATTTTTTGCTCATTTGAGTTGCTTCTTTCACTCTTGATTACTTTGCTGCTTGTCTGTGTTCTTTGAGGTCAGTTCTGACCCATGGCTCCTCCATAAACCTTTGATTTTGATGGTTGGTGTGAAAGGAATCCACATTGTGTTTGAATAGTGAAGATGCTCCTTTTGTTTGTTTGTTTGAGTTTTCCAACTAGGCAGCTTATCTCGGTCTATACTGTTGAAATTTTTTTCTCAGCATATTTTGAATAACTTGGGCCACTATAAAAACTTGACTGCGAGATTTTTCTTGTTAAAGTGGTAAATAAGCAGCACTCTGAGAAGTGAAGTAACTAGGAAGGGATCTCTGTGGCCCATTATATATATATATATACATAGAGGTGAGTAAACCTTTTATGAGCTGGAATAATAATTTGTGTTGTGAAAACTGGCCCAGACTTTTTCTGTTACTCCTACCTTTATGGTTCTGGATCAGTATTATCAAAATTTCCGTAGTAGGGTTAGTGCCCAAATTCTTGTACTCTTTATGGTATATTTCCAATAGCCAGCGTTAGTAGTAAAGATAATTTAGAACAAGATTACAACCATTTACCTTTATAACGATTCATTTTTTTTTATTTTTTCCTTTATGATGATTTAAAGACAGCTTACCATTATTTTTACGTTTAAAGAAAAATTAGTGTTGTTAGATGTGTGTTAGTTGTGGATCAAAGACCTGAGCATAGCTGTTGGTCTTTTTTTCTGGTGTTGTTGCTAGTTCTCCACCGATTCTATGTTGCTAATTTTATGTGACCTATTAAGCCATGATTTAGGATTGAATTTTCACATATCTGTTTTTTTAGATGAGCAAAGTGATTAGTATATAGCCTGATTCTGATGGTAAAGCTGAAAAGCAGGGGATTCTATAGTAGTATAAGGTATTTGGGGGGATTGTCAAGTTCTCAGCTGTCTAGTACGATAGCTACTAGCTACCTGTGCTATTGAGCACTTGAAATTTCTTAGGTCAAACTGAGATAGATTTAAGTTTAAAATACACATTGGGTTTTAGAGATTTAGTCTAAAAGTACAAAAATATTTATAATTATATATGCTGGAATGATAATATTCTAGATACATTGTAGATCTATTGTATTCAACAAAATATGTTATAATTAATTAATTTTGTTTTGTTTTGTTTTGCTTTTCTGAGACACAGTCTTGCTAGGTAGTTCAGCCTAGCCTTGAACTCATGTCAATCCTCCTGCCTCAGTCTTCTGCATGCTGAAACTGCAGGCATGTGACACCATGCCCAGCTAGAATTAATTTTTAAAAATGTTAATATGATTATGAAGAAAATTCTGACCACATGTGAACTTCCATTTTGTTGCTGGCATTTAATTTCTGCTGGACAGCAATGACTTATACCATGGCTTAAAGTCAACAATTTTTTAAAACATACCTTTTGGTTTGGAGGGTCGAGTGCCCAGTCACTAGAGGTGTGCAGGCAAAGTTGAATGATTTCCTGGTCATGATCATTTATTCATTCTCGCATACATTAATTCACTCAACAACACATACAGCTTATAATGTGCTCCACACTACTATTTTTTAGACACCCAGTTATAAAGGACTTATTTCCTGTCTTTAAGCCGTTTGCAGTCTTGTGACTATGAGGATGGAATTCAGTTTAGTGCTTTGAAGGGGTCTGGGATGACCTTCAAGATATTTTCTAACCCATTGTTCTGCAAATGTTTGCTCATCTAACTACTGTTAGCCAGGGAATTTCCAGAGCATTGTGGATACAAGACATACATAGATCACAGTCATTCCCATTTTTTATTAGTCCTTTTACCATCAGTTCTTTTTAATTATTTATCGAAGTCTCCACATTTTGGATACTGTGCCTTTTCTCCATTTTTCCTTTTCAACAACTTCATTACCAGAAATGCTTTCTTCTTGCTTAGTATAAATATACTCTTGTATCTGGTATCATCTCTACGTTATTAACATTTATAAGACTGTGTCATTTTATTTTTTTCCAAATACTCAGGATTGAACTCAAGGCCTTCACTCTGAACTACAAACCCAGCCCTTTTTAAAAAATTTGAGACAGGGTCTCACTAAGTACCTAAGTTCCCCAGGCTGGGTTTGATACTGTAATCCTCCTGCCTCAGCCTCCCAGAGTGCTGGAATCACATGTGTGCTACCACTCCTGACTAGGGTAACATCATTCTGAGTGATTTCTTAAATTCTTAGGTTGCAAGCAGAGGTGTGTTGGTAAACCAGGTCTATAAGAATAAAAGGTTTGCTGATTCTTATGGTGCAAATACAGCGGTACCTCAGTTCACGAACTTAATTCTTTCTGTGATTCTGGGTGCAAACCAAATTGGAGGAGAACTAAATCAAATTCATGATTAGCTTCAGTGTTGACCTTGTGGGGAAAGCTGCTTTGATTCTCTGCTCTTGTCCAATTCAGTTTGCGAGCAGAATCATGGAAAGAATTAAGTTTGTGAACAAAGGTACCGCTTTATCACCACTACTGCTGATGCAGGCTCTCACAATTTCTGAATATTTAGCAATCGACTCCTGAGAACCTGTCCAAGACAGGTAGGATACCAGTGACTCAGGGTTCCCTGAAACCCTTCTATTGCTTTGGAGGTGGTGGGGAACAGGGTCTCACTATGCAGTTCAGGCTAGCCTTGAACTCACTATGTAGTTCAGACTAACCTTGAACTTTTAGCAATCCTCCTGCCTCAGCCTCCCGACTGAACCCCCCCTTTCAGTGCCTGATTGTGAATGATGAGTCTAGCTTTCTTAAATTTATTCTTTCTTATATTTTCTGCAAAATAAATGCAAAAACATAAAATGAACAGATTAACAAAAATCCAATTGCTTCTTCTTTTCAAGTATTCGTTCGTTTAGCTTTTTACTTAACAAACTTACTTAACTTATTGCTGATAAGTCCCTCCCAAGGTCATAGTTATGTGGATTTTTGTAATCGCTTAATGGTAACTGTATGTTTCAGTTGATGGTGATTCCAGAAGTCACATTTAGAAAGGTGGAACTGCTAGGAGAATTGAGGTTTCAGTGGTCAAGCATGAGGTGGAACTAAATTTGTGTTTGGCTGTTTCTAGGCAGCACTTGTCTGTGTCATTGATCTGTCTCAGGGGTTAGAGACACATGATTCACTCTTCAGCAGAGATGACTGATTGGAGACCTTGGGTGTGTGGCCACTACAGTGTCTCTTGCGGGAAGAGAGCTTTGTGTTTTCTGTTCTAACAGAGTGGTGTGAACGTGACTGCATGCTCACTACAGAGCAGGGGAGCTGACTTTTTCTGGGCAGCCAGGGCTGTGCACACTCCTCCCTTCTTTATGAGGGAGGTGGAAAAATATAACATGTCCTTTTGTTCCCCTTAGTAAATGCAGTATTTGGGTCAATAAAATGCATAAAGGAATGCATAATGAATGGAAGAGCAAACCAGGAGCTAAGCAAACAGAGGGAATGGAAACATAAAACTAAAAATTATGGAACTTTAAAGTCTTCAGCATGTTGCTGGAGTGTTTTAACCCTAAAATCACTGTGTAGTCTCTCTGAAGCATCAGAGTTAAAATAAACCAGGGTATTCAATGCCACTTGACAAAGAAAGAAAAGGAAGAGACAAAGGAAGAGAAAACTACCTTGAACATCATTGCTTTTAGCTTTGTTCAGTTCATTCTCTTCACTGGAGACAAGAGAAGGAAATGGTTTTAAATGGACAAAAGGGATTTGGGGTTAAGGCAAAGAAAGTTGTTCTTGCTACTGAGACTTGAGGCTCTAGCTTTCTTTTTTTGGGGGGGTCCTGGGGATTGAACTCGGGACCTTACACTTTCAAAGCAGGCCGGGGAGCCACTGAGCTAAATCCCCGGCCCCAACCAAGGCTCTAGGTTTCTTGAGTCAACAAAAGTAGGCATAGAATATTATGGAACATTTTCTTGGAATGAGTTCCTAAACTCCTTTACTTAACTGTAGCACTTGTTTATACATATTTATTATTTATTTTGTATCAGGTGCTAAGAAGACAAAGGTGAGTGATAAATGTGTATCACTGAGATTATTATAGAGATAAAGCATAAAAATAAACACATCAGGGTATAATTTCAAACTGTAGTTAAGTCTAAAGGAAAAACAAAGTCAGGATCTGATCTAGCCAGCGTGAGATCCGAGGAATGACGAAGGTAACCCAGGCAAGGTGAGCAGGAGGAGCATGTGACCGGCGGGGCACAGGTTCAGTGGGGTGAGCCCTTGCCCCATCGCGGGAGCTCAGGGATGTTGGCCAGAGGCTGCCTGGAGAGGCAGGGGTGGGGACAGGCCTCACAGGGCCTTGTGCAGTGTTGAGGATTTGCACTTTGCCTTGGGAGCAGTGAGACATCAGGGATGAATTGCAGGTGAAGGGTGACCACATCATATTTGCTTTTTAAAATATCACTCAGGTGCTGAGAAGAAAACTGACTAGCGTGACCAAGAAGAGCTTTAGAAAGACAATGGTAATGGACTTGGAGTAAAACGCATTCAAGGGATATTTAAGAGAGGAAAACAGTGGTGCACAAAGATGGATGGGATAAAGGGATGGAGAGACATGGGGTGCCTCTGGACTCTAGTTTGAACAACCTGGAATCTTCATCTTTTATCTACACAGGGTGTGACAGCGAACCAGGTGGTTGATTCTAGTTTTTTGCTGGGTGGTGGTGATGGATGACTTGGGAGAGTCAAGAGACTTATCCCACACAGTGACTTTGAGACGCCCAAATGGAAATGCCTTGTAGGGGTTCGCTGTACTGACTTGAAGTTCTAAGAAGGACCTTGTGTTAGAGAGATGAATTTGAGGGTCATTGGAAGACAGATGGTTGTTTATGTGGGTGAGATGGACTGCGACAGTGGTTCTCTAAATGTATTTCCTCCTACCAGCTGCATCAGTCGTACCTGGAAACTTGTTAGAAATGCAGATTCTCAGGTCCTGCCTTGGATCTGTTCAATGAGAAACTTTCAGTGAGCCCAGCAATCTGTTTTGAAGGAACTACCAAGGTGGTACTGATATACACACACTATAAAGTCTGAGAGGCCATCATCTAGGAAGAGAGAATTAGGACCTGGAATTGTACCTTGGTGAGGTCTGACTTTCACAGTTTGAGAGATGAAGGATAACTCTGCAAAGGAAAGTGGGAAGTAGTTTTAGGGAGGTAGAAAGAACATCCAGAGAAGACAGCGAGCAAAAGAGGGAGTTACACGGCTGATGTATTAAGTAAGATGATTGCAAAAGTTCACTGGGCTTGGGTAAGAAAATCCAGAGACAGAAACAGATCAGTGGTTAATAGGGGTAGAGAGGAGGAGAATGGCAGTGACTGCAAATGAACACAGTGTTTCTCTTTGGGGTGGTGAAAGTGTTTTGGAGTTAATGGTGGTGAGGTTGCGCAACATCAAGTATTCTAAAAGCCACCTACACTGTAAGAGGGAATAAGTAACTCTTTGAAGACGCTTTAATTTAAAGAGGAAACTAAAGAGAAGGTGGTAGTTGGAGGAAAATAGGGAAGCAAGAAAGTTTAGAGTAAGTCATTCTTTTCAAAAGGTGACAGAGACCTAAAAATGTTTAGATTCTGTGGAGAGCGCTCTGGGAGAGAGATGTGGAGAGGAAAGAGATAATTGATAGTATTGAATAATAAAATCACCCTCAGGGTAGGAAGTGACTTCTGATTAATAGAACATGATGTTGTCCTAACCTTGCAAATAGATTGCATTTTATAACACAGAAGAAAAAAGTTCCTCACCTGGGATCTTTCAACTCCAGACTGAATGCTGGGTGGGTAATAGGTACCTTGATGCCTATCAGGGCCAACTTCTGCTTTCACATGGTGCTAACTGTAGCGGGGTTGAAAATTAACAGGAAGGATTGACCTATACAGTGAGAAGTAGTGTTTCTTTTGGAGGATAAAATCTGTCATTCAGTGGTGCTTTCAAATCTTACCTTCATTCTTCCCGAAGGACCCATTGCTGCCACCTTCCCAGCCTCCTGACACTTATCTGGTCTTCATTATGTTAATTCTTTAATTTTCCTGTGGTCTGCTTAGTCTGCAGTTTCCTTGGTCTATTCACCACGCGTTCATCTGTTTTTCAGCTTTCAAAATCCTCTCTGTCTCCCTCCTTTCCTCCCCTCTTCTTCCTTTTTCCTCCCCTCCCTTTCTCCCTCCCAGCCTCTTTTTTTCTTTACTCTTCTTTTTCTCCTTGTCCACTGAGGGGTGGGGCTTTAAAAACAACTAATCGGGTGTTGGCAGATTCACAGGTTCAATCTTCTACCTTTATCTTTTTTCCTTCCAGAGAACGTGTAACATGTTGCCGAGTCTCTTCACTGCTACACTGTATTTACTCTCCTCTGACTGACTATGCATGAGTGAGATGCTACTAATCAGCCAATTTTTTCCCCCTTATATGGTCAGACACGGGGCCTGAGGATTCAGTGTGTACTGTGCCTAAATTACCTGGCATAGTAGAGGCCCTGAAGGGCTGTCATCTCCTTTCCTCAGTCCAGAGGGTATAACTGAACTTTATTGCATCCCTTATTATATATAATTCATTTTGTAAACTTCTGTCTTGCCAGCCCACGGTGACTGCTTATATCCTAATTCTGATGGCCATTAACTTTCCCTCCCAGCTTCGCAAGACTGAAGATTTGTCCACCGAGCCACCAGAGCTGTTTTCAGTCACTGGTAGCAAGTTGTGGTCGTGATAGGTCAAGAGATGTCACGATGGTCTCATTCCACTTTGCAGGCACGGAGCAAAGTTCGGGCTGGCGCTTTCTCTGGTACCTCGTATTTATACAGTTGTTTTGCTGAGTCTAGGAGCTGGGGATGGACAAGAATAAGGAGCCCCTCCAGTTTTCATAATTCTTTATTATGATTTTTAAAGTTTATTTTCTCTTTAAAATTAAAGCAGTTTTTGACTAGATCTGTGAAGGTAATTTAGATTTAGTGAGTTTAGGTGAGAGAAAGATTATATCTTTATTTTCACTGACCTTATAGTTTATAAGATTACATTCAATTATGAAAATGGTGAGAGTAAACTGTAATAGAATTTAGCACTGTGAGTGGCTTTGTCCCAATAGAAACCATAGACATTTTTATGTCATATTACTGTTGTGATGCCTTAAACTGTTATTCTCATTCTTTCTGTAAAAGCAGGGTAGTGATCAGACCTGTCAGTAAATCTTGTTATCTATTAATCAAAAAATATATATTGGGGTATTCTAAATTACGTTTTCATATATTAATAATTTTGTTAAATTGAATTGCACTTTGCTTTGACATTTTGGGCCTTAGGAAACCTTTCTGTTAAGCCACTTGTTCAACTCACTTTTTATGTTAGGCTCTCAGGATGCTGAACTCAGCGATGATGGTGTTGCATTTTAATTTGTGGCTCAGTAGGTGTAAAGGTACCTTGGGCGGTTGGTGATTTAAAACTTCATTTTCTGTTAAGTGTGTGGAAGCCTTTAAAGGCTGTGATCTCCCTGGGGAGCCTCCACGGCTCTCCCAGATGCTGTGCGGAGGTGTGGGGCGCGCGGGGTTTTGTCAGGGCAAGGGCTAGAGGAGGCTCTGTTCCTTGGGTCAGCAGCGGGGGCTGGGCACACAGCAGGAAGACCCGAGGTCAAGTTTCTTGACCTGAATACCTTGGCACACTGCTAGTGTTGAAGATCCAGGACCAGTTCTTGCTTACCTGACCTGAACTTGATACTTCAGTTTTATGTTGCCTGAGGCAGATCTGCTAGGTCGCTCTAAAAACTTGAGTAAATAGAGTAGGAACCCCTCTCGGTATGGCGGGTTCCCACTCCTTTTGGCAGAGCAGCTCATGCTGCATTAGGAGCTCTCCTGGATCCCGGTGATTCTGAGGAGGTTGTGGGACTGCATGTTCCTGAGTTTTTGTTTTGTTTTGGTACGGGAGGATGCCATTTAATCCATGAAGCTAGCTGCCCGGTTTTACCGACCTACTTACATTGTGCCTTTACTTTTTAATGCTTGTGTTTTCCATGTTTCTGGGGAGAGGTTGTTCATGGGCCAGAATGCCTCTCGCCACAATGTTTTACTTAATAAAACAACCCTGTTCACTGTTAGTAAGATTAATAAGACTCTTTGAGTGCTTCCTGTATGCCAGGCACTATGTGAAGGACTTTTATGTATTTTTTGATATGATCTGACTGCAGTTTTATGAATGATAGCTACTATTATTAACTTTGTTTCATAGATGAGCAAACCAAGACTACGTTAGAGGTAAAGTAATTAGCTCAAGTCAGTGCCAGAATGTGGCAGAATGGGAATTTGAACCAAGGCAGTTTGAAACATGTCTTTTGACTTAGGCATTTTATTATTTAAAAATTCCAAATGCAAGTTTTTAACATTAAGTTCATTTATATTTATAGGGATGCTTCATTTGGAAATTGCACTTACAATCTCACCATCCTCGACTGTTTACAAGGAATCAGAAAGGTAATAGCAATTTTTCTTGCTGTAGGTTGCTATAGTAGTTCAGAAATATTGAAAAGGAATAATCTCAACACCCTTTTCTGTCGTCAGAGAGAAGAGAGGGGAACTTATAAGCTGAGGACACTTCACTTTCTGAACGATGATTAATTTGAGAAATACGGTTGGCCCCCAGTGTCTGTGGGTTCCTCATCGGTGACTTAACTGACCTCAGATTGAAAAATACTAAAAAATCCCTCCTCTCCCTGCTTCTGTACTGAACACACTCAGGCTTCTTCTTCTCTATACAATACAGTATAGCAACTTATTATATACCATTTAATTCGATGCGGTATAAGTAATCTAGAGTTGATGTAGAATGTACTGGAGAGTGTGTGTAGGTTACGCAATGCCATGTAATATATAAGGCTTGAGCATCTTCAGATTTTTGTATCTGTGGAGGTTCTGGATCAGTCCCCATGGATAACCAAGCAAGAAAGACTGTATGGAAAGTAGAGCAGACTCAGGGAGAGAAGAGGCCCCCCTTTCTCATTTAAACTATGTTCTGGTGCAAATTTGTCACTTTGCTCTGCTGCTGTGCTTGTGACATTGCTGTGTTACTCATTTAACTTCATTATCAAGCTATATCTTGGTGTGGGAGAGAAAGGAAGTTATCTAAGCCCTGTTCTCTTCTGTTACTGGTCATGCCCAGACTGCCTGAGTCATAAACTCTGGACGTGGGGCCCTGCAGTGTGGTTGTGAACAATCCCCCTAAGTGACTTGATGCACTATAAAGTTATTTGAGGTAATAGAGAAGTAGAAACTATAAGACTTTTGGAACATGTTTAGTTTACAATCTGGGAAGTCATGCAAGTTACACAGTGAATTCTAATGAGAGGTCAAAGTACACAGTTTCATCTTGAGCAATGTTTTTTCTAATCCGTCAGAAGTATGTGCATTACATGGCCAATGGGACTGTGTAGAGTCAGTAGCAGTTCTAGCTCACTTCTTTTCTCTAATGTAATATAGAACAGATTTTGCTATTTTTCTAGTTGAGAAAGCCGATGTGATGAATATACTACCTGGTTTATCTTTGCTATTTCTGACTTTGATGTTTCACTGTATTTATTTTTGCAGTGCTGGGTATTGAACTCAAGGAATTGAACATGCTAGGCAAACACTGCCCACTGAGCTATATTTTCAGCTCAGATACTTCATTTTATCAGTGGTTGTAAACTCTCTAATACCTTAAAATAGTTTTCAAATATTTTTCTTTTCAAAAAAATTCTATGGAGATATACTAGCTCTAACAGTATTCCCAAAATGTCCTTGAAGTAATACTAGTTAAGAGGTTTTATGGAGACATTACTCAACAAGTAACCCACAACTATAGTATTTAGAAAGTGCCTGAGAGGAGAACATAATTTATTTTTTTGTCATCATTATTATCATTATGCCTTTCCTTCCATCTGGTACAGGCTGTTTCCCTTATAATACTTAGGAAATTCGGAAAGAGTTCCCACCAGAATATCCCTGCCCATTATTATGGTAACTGGTATCTCAATATAGAAATTTATGACATCCTTCCTCTTGTACAGGAAAGGTGTGACTCTATTCACAAATAAAGGCTCCTCTAAACTTATTGTTTCATCAGATGTTGAGGTGTGCTCAAATATAGACGAGATTTTTAAAGAATCTAGTAGATTATTCAACATGCCTTTAGGTAACTGAGATACATTGGCTCGTGGACAGTCTCTTACAAAAGATATCGCCATCCTGGCTATTTTTGTGACAATGAATACCCTTCTGAGAGTGTATACAGAGTATAGCCATATTTTTGCCTTTTTAAGGAAGATATTTTTCTGGCTTTGATGTATTAATGTTGTCGTAAACATAGCTCATGTGTTACGTGAACACCCAGACGTACACAAATACAAAGTTTAAAAATAAAGAGAAAGGAAGAAAAGTATCATTCAGAGTAAAAATTTCCACTGGTTTCTTTGGAATGGTGCATATGGCTAACCTGAATTGCCCTTTTGAAAGGCGAAATAATTTAACTTGTTCAGCTTATTCTCTAGGAGTTGTCAAAACCAGTGTTGTCAGAATTAATAAGAAGAATGTTCCAGGAAAGCTTATTAGAAAGCTGGTCCTTTGGGATCTAGGAGGAAAATGTTCAAATGGGAAAGGCAACAGGGGAGGGCACAGGGGAAGGGAAGGAAAGGGAAATGGGAAAAGAGAATAGAAGGGGAAAAAGTGGAAATAACGCTTTTGTAAATTAGGAGGGGAGGAATTGTTGAGGGGAGAGGAAAGGAATGGGGGAGGATCAAGATATATTATGCACAGGAACAAATTCCCTATGATGAATGTGATCATTAGGTATATAAAAAATACCAATAAAGTTAATTTTTAAAAAGCTGGTCCTGAGCCTCATCCTCAGAGAATCAGATTCAATTGTTTTGGAATGGGGGTTAAAAATATGTTTTCTAATATGTTACCCTGATACCTTTCTTTTACCTTTTTTTTTAAAAAAAAAACAGAAAAACAACAACACTGGTCTCTAACGTGTTTTAAAAGCTGGAGGTACTACAGCTTGGCTTCCTACTTTCTTTTCTCTTTTTAATGACTTGAGCATGTAACTTTTAAAGGTACCTATGGTTTTTGTGTTTTATTGTAATCGGTATAGCTTCACAGCTTATCAAATAAAAGATTCTTTGTCTGCCTAAAAATATTAGATCTGAACAAGCCAGGTAATTTTAAAAGCTTTAAGTCATTAGTTACAAAAATAAGTGAAGTTTTATGTTGTTAAGATGATCAGTTTTTCTAAATTGTAAAAGCAGACAAATACCCTTACTCTGTCAGAAAATAGCATTGTGCAGCACACTTTTTGAAAGTTGAAGTTCTATGAACAAATCAGGGCTTATTAAATAAAAATGCCCCTTTTGCTAAATATTATGAAAAAGGCAAACAAAATTTTCTAATACTAATAGACTTTTCTTCTGAGAACTGAATCACTGTTATATGTTTGGTTATAGGTTTAATTTCCGATAGCTTTTCACTATAAATTTGCTAGTATATTTGAGCTTATGTACATTAACATATTGACATATAAAACTAATTTAAATTAATTCTCAGACAGCATCTTTTGTGGGACATGTTTTCATACTATTCAGAGTGTTTAGCTCCTTTTCCAGGACAGTATTAAAGCAAAGTTATCAGAGTTTTAAATGATTTCTAGAGTTCCATTAAAAATCCAAAGTTTTGAAAAAAAAAAAATCCAGAGTTTTGGGCCAGGGATTTAGCTCAGTGGAGTTGTGCCTGCTTCCCAAGTGCAAGGTCTTGAGGTCCTGAGAGTTCGTTCTGTGCTACAAAAAAAAAAAAAAAAAAAAAAAAAAAAAAAAAAAAAAAAAAACAAAAAAACTAAAAAAAAAAAGTGCGTTCTCTAAAAAAAAAAAAAAAAAAAAAAAAAAGAAAAAGAAAGAAAAAAAAAATCAAAAGCTTCAAGCTCTTACATCCAGGATCATTTTGTAAGTAGCAATTCCAGCACTGATGAATATATTTTATCAACTTCATGTGACAAATCTAATTCAAATTCTTCCTTTAGGGATTACAACATGGATTTTTTGACTTTGAGACCTTTGATGTGGATGAATATGAACATTATGAGGTTGGTACATTTAATATTTTTGGAAAATATAATTTCATGTTAATAAGAAATTTGGTTTTCATCTAACCTTGTGGCATTACAAATTGAGTAGTTGTTAAAATCATTTGTGAGTTTTTTTTTCCCCATTTAGTTGTCATTTTTGTCCTTTTAACTTTGTCATTATCTTTGAACCAGGAGTCATCAAAATTTTAATTTGAGAAAATGCTTTATCTATGTCTATTCTCTTAGCAAAACTTCATTGACAAACATTTTGCACCTTTGGTTTATGAGAAAAATAATTTCAAAGTATAGTTTGGTACTGAAATTGTAAGTCATTTTTATGTTTTATTAATAAATAGCCAGGTGTGGTAGCACAGGGCTATAGCACTCGAGAGGCTAAGGCAAGAGGATTGTCACAAGTTTGAGGCCAGCCTGGGCTTTATATGAGACCTTGCCTCAAAACAAACAAACAAAAAAGATTTGTGCTTTATAATGCTTTTATCCTAGGCAATTTTAATTTGTAGTTTTAAAAATTTTTTATTTTTTGGTTTTCTAGGCAGGATCTTCCATCATAATTAGAGTTGACCTTGAGCTCACCGTGTGGGTCAGGCTGACCTTCTCAAACTCATGGCAATATTCCAGCCTCTGCTGCCAGAGTTCTGGGATCACAGGCGTGTGCCACCTTACATTTTATTTTAAAATATGACTGAATGTACTTAGTTCTAAGAGTTGGCTGAGTTTTTTTTCCTGTGGAATTATTTGGAAGCTTCTGGAACATTATCTTCCCTGGCCAGTGACGTAGCACGTAGACATAACACAGAGCTCTCCTCTTGTTCTTAGCCTCAAGCTGGCCTTTGCTTGCTCCGCCCTGCCGAAATGGGGTTACCCTCCTCTGTCCTGTCCTCCTCAGCGGTGTTGTGCCCCAGCCTGCCTGTTTCGCTGCATCTCCTGTTTCTCTGCCGTATGCACTCAGTGTTCCAGGTTCTCCTCGCTGCTAATTTGCCTCTCTCGGATGTCTCTGTGTGCTGTCACCAGCTCTTCCTTAACTCTCGCCTGTTCCAGGCCACATGTGTTCAGACCTCACACTAACCAGACCTCTCTTTGGCAGTAACCCACCCCCTCAATTTCATGGCTTTGGTTCGTGCTTCCCCCTTTTCCCACTTCTTGCAGCTCTTTGTGTACAAGCTTTACCTTCCTTATTAGACTGGAAATTCCCCATGCTTGGGATTTGACCGAGTGGAAAACATGTACTGTATTCCTGCGCAGAACATCCTAATATCATAAAATTGATTCTTCTTTCAAATTAGTAAGTTGAATGTAATTTATTTTAAATTCCCAGAATTTTTTTTTGAATTATGAGAGCACTTTTGCAAAAGAGTTCTTTCCCCTTAAAACACAACAAAATAAAAAAGGAGATAAAGAGATAGGCACTTATTCGGGAAAAAGATTAGGTGTAACCTGTATCATATTTGATCTCCCAGCCAGGTGTGCAGAATCGGCCTGGGAGGAGGCAGCCGGCCTCGGGTAGGGAGCGTTTATAATAGTCTGTCTGGAGGAGATGTGAGATCTGAGCCCAAGACAGGGAAGCAGATAAAATATATCCTGTAGCACCAAACGCTCTAGATGAGGGACAAGAATAAAAAAGAGATGATCTAGTCTTGAGCCCAGGTGAACAGTAGGATGGCAACACCACTGGCACAGTTGAAGAAAGCAGAGGACCGTGCTGGAGTGAAAGGGGATGAGTTTCTCTGCAGGTGTGCTAACTGTAATGCATTAGCAGGGTATTCAGATTCTGGCCCGGACAGTTCCCACACTGTAAGGTCTGCCCCAGTCACTACCAAGGATAGTGATAAATTTTATGACTCCCCTGGAAAAGCCCAACAAATGAGCTCATGTTTGGAAAATGCCAAGGCTCTTCACACTGCACAGGCTTCTTTTACTTTCACAAAAAGTTGACTACTTCTAGAATCCTCTTTATCCTACTCAGAAAGTATCTTTCCTCAACGTCTCCTTACAGCATTGCCCTGCGAGACAGACACTGTCTACGTCCTTAGAGCTCCCTCTTCACACCCACATCTGTGTACCTGCCGGAACTGCGGCACTGCTTTATACTTTCATGGCTGTGGACGAGCTTCCGCCCCTCCTCCTGCCCGAGAGCCCTTCTTCCCCACCACTGTATTTACTGTTCTGACTGTGAAGTCATTTTCAGTCTTAAAGAAGCTCATCTCACGCAGCACTGTGTGAACTCTGCGCATTGGTGTCTTGGTTCTTATGGGTGGGAACCAAGTCACATTCATCTTTGTGTGCGTAAGGAACCTAGTAGCACAGTACACTTAACGTTGGACAGTTCTTAAATGTTTCCAGAATGGAAGGCATAATGAATAAACGATGCAATGAATACTAAAAACAACAGTATAGCACACGTTTTAAGATTTCTTTTATGCGATTTCTGATTTTAGTAGAAAGTGACTAAGACTTTTAATTAAGCATTCATTCTAATTTTGCACTAACACTCCAGGGCACAAAGTTTTTTTTTTTTTTTTTTAATGGTAGACAACTTCTTGAAATGACGTTTCTTTCTTTCATCATCAGCCAGTTTATGTGGAAAGTGAATTTTTAAAAAACCAGTTATGTGCAACACAGATTGTTAGTTGTAGTCTAAGCCCAGATCTGCATGTTGACATCAACTGAATTTACTGTCTACAGAGAACTGTCTCCCAGTTGAGACTGCTCTTATATTCTTCACCGCATAAGTAAATTGTCAGACTAACTAGGCGCTGCAGACTCCTGATTTTCCCCTGCTGTATGTCCTTGAGGCGCAGTAAAGTTGGTTAGGTTTCCCTGAGTCCCCTCAGGTCACCAGTGGGAGTCATTGTTGATGAAGACTTACCGTATAATGTTTCAAGACTTTGCTTTGGATTAGAATTTGTAGAGAAAACTAGGATTTAAGGGGGAGGCTGTCCGTCTGCTTTCACTTGCTCATGAGTTGTGACCTGGAAAAATGGGACCTCCTGCCACTGTGATTATGAATTCCTGCCACAGGACTAAGGTCAAGCAAGCATCAGGATGCAGGTGTGTGGACGTGGCCACCTCATCTGGAGCAGGTAGACAGGTGTGCGTGTGCTTCAGTGACTTGACTAATAGAGGAGCTATGGGAAGCGTCCCCTGGAGCCATCCTCTAGTACTGATTGTATCACCCACAGGCCACAAATATAGGGAACCAAATCCCATCCCAGCCACTGCTGCTGCTAAAATAAAGGGACTCGGTGTTTCCACATCTGCTGATAAATTGCACCCACTGCTAGTTAAAAATCATATTGGTTAAAGCTGTACAATGTTTTGTGGTCTACCATGTCCTATGCAATTCCTCATTTTTTTCTTCCCTCTAATTATTGCTTGATTTCTGTCCTCTCTTTTATTCCAAAACTTCTTGCGAGTGCAATCTTTACTCTCTAGCTCATTCTGGCCTGGATTCTATCTTCACAACTCGATGGAAACGATTCCTGCCGACACAGGAGTTAACATGGACTAAGGGCTGTGCTTGGTCTTCTTCCCTTTGTTTTACGGTGTGGCTTCTCCCAATTCTGGACACATCACTTGTCTTCCCTCACTTGTAAGGTGCTGTCTCTTTTCTCCCTCCCATCACCAGCCGTCTTTCTTAATCCACCGTGCAGATCTTTTCCTCTGTCCACCCTGACATTCTGCTGTTCAGCGGAAGCCTCTTGATTGCTTGTTGGACACTTTCCATGATTGACTGCAAGTTTCAGCAACACCACATATGCTGCTGTCTCCAAATCTTCATGTCACAAGCACTGGACATCAATTGATTTTTGTTCCCTGCCGTTGTGTAAGCAGAGATGTTCTCTGGTCCGGATGTTGGAGAAGTCTCCTCCTTTGCCCTTGGTCCTTGCAGCTGTCTCTCCCTCCCCCAGGTGTTGCTACAGAGATAGAGCAACCATCCGCATGGGACACTCCTTCTTCCTCCATCACACTGTCTCCCTCAAAAGCAGAACTAAATTAATAATGTAGAGTTTGAATATTGCTTAAAGCCAAAGGGCACGGAAACTTAATTTAAACCAAACAACTCAAATGTTTACTTTGCTTTAAGCTCATAAAGTACCCACCTTTATAGCATACTTACATTCATGCAGTGCAACTCTACTGTCAACACTAGTTAATTGTTTAAGACATTAGGGAAATATAGAGACCGTACTCTTTAAATGAATTTTTAAGAAGACAGCATAGTTATATCGTGCTTAACTTCTAAAATAGTTTTTGTGCCACTGTTTTACCTACGGTATTTGTCAAAGTTTAGTGCAGCTTTATTTTTAATGGATAAAACGGAGACGATGACACTTACTTACAGGGTCGCTGTGAAGACTGAGTGTACAGAACAGAGTAATGCCTTATACAGAGTCAGGGTCTGTGAAGATTTCTAGCTGTTATTATTACTGTTTTGGGCATTCTCTTTTGTCTTCAGACTCCTCAAAGTTAAAGAATGCTTTTTATTTTATGTGCAACACCAAGTTAAAGTCTTTCACATATATTAAAGGTTCAGCAAATGTTTGAGTGTTGAATTGTGCTTCAAAATTGTTTATCCATGTTGTCTGAGAAAACATATGTCGATAGAAGAAATCAGTCTCTTAACTGACAACTTCCAGGACTATCTTTCTATCTTACTGTAGGTTTGTCATGATGGTAAAAAGGCCAAATAGTTTTCAGTGTTTGGACTGGAAAATATATTTGGACAATTAGTCACACACACACAAAATAAATCAGGGGCACAGATGTATTTCTTAAGAAGTTGTATAAGTCATGCTTTCAAGTCAAATTATATTTAAAGTGCAGTGGGAGAGTTATCTTTTGTGAATTGAAGATGTCTATAGTAAAGTATATAACAGTGCATAAACTAATCAGTTTTGGAATTCAGACTTTTGCTTGGGGATTTTCTTATAGGGTAGAACATCTGTTGTTATTCTAAGTAGTATTTGTTAAGTAGGAGGCTTTGCATTCGACAAGCCTTAAATCCTACTCCTACCTTATCTTTGCTGAGATGCTTCCTCACCAAATGAGCAGGGTTGGAAAGTAGCTTAAGTTCCTGTGTGATCTAAGTTTCTTTTCTTTTTTTAAAATTGAGTTTATTGGTCCATTTTAGGTATACAGTACAGTTACATTCATTATTGGGATCTTGTACCTTTACATGACAGGTCTCATTTTTTCCCCTTGTCCCTGTCCTTCCTTCACCCCCTCTTCCCCGCCCCATTTACAAACACTTTATTTCCATTTCTTCATTTTCTCATATTTTTTTCTTTTCCCTTATTACCTTTCCCCTACCCTTCCCACTTTCCCTACACCTTTAGCCCTTTTCTTCCTATTTCACATTGTCAATGATCTCATTAGGATCTTATGTACTATTATAGTTTTTCACACCAGAGAAACTATTCAGTATTTACACATGTGTGACTTATTTATTTCACTTCGGAGTATATCCTCAATGATCTAAGTTTCTTTGAAGAGTGTGTGTGCTTAATTAGAAAAATTAATTTATGCTGCTTAAAATATTCTGTTGTTGATAATATTAGCATTTGTACAATTACTGTGAAAGAAGTTATAGATACTAATTTCAGAAAATTACCAAAGTAAGCTTATGTTGTATTAGGTCAACTAAAATGTTCAACTTCAATTTTTTTATAGTTAAATCTAGTATTCTAAATCTCTTTGCTTATTCCATTAACCTTATTTGGCTGTTAAATATGGCCCAATATTAACTAATGTTTATCTTCTTAAATAGGAAGGTTTGTAAGTATATTCATTTGTTTCTTTGAGTGTATGTTTCTTAGTCAGGCCACTGCCTCTGTCTCACATGATTGATTACAAAAAGTTACTATTTACCCAAACATATCTATAATCCAAATAAACAGATATAGGATAGTGTATTTATCTAGCCTCCTTGGTGGCCAAGGATACAGAAAGAGTGAATGTGGATGCCTGATTTCTTCTACTGTTTGTAAAGAATTGGTTTCAGTCTTTTGATTAGAACTTAACTTTATCCTTGAATTTTTAAATTGTGCTTAAGCTTAACAGTTATTCAGGAGGGCAATGACCATTAATTTGAGATTTTTAAAAAACAAGACAACGTTTAATGCTGTAAAGAGTTTCATATTTGACTTGCTTTTCACATTTGTGTGAACAGATAGCTATGCTTGTGGACTCATAGTATCTCTGAGATTTTACTTAGGGCGTTATGAGATCTCACGTTTATTGCGACTATATCGACACTACAGTGATTTACAAGGTGTCATGTAGAGTTTCATTTAGGTTGTTTTATGAGTGAAAAAAGTACGCATTTAAAAAATGCAAAGTGTATAACAGCACGTTTTGATTTGATTTTAGATGATAATGGGAAATGTAAGTAATTAAAGTAGTGGCTCCGGATTTCCTTGGTGACGTTATTCCAAGTTATTTAACATGAGCCATTGAGTTCTTTTAGCAGAGTACAGACTGTGTTTGGCTTAGCTTTCAATTCATGGAGTCCATTAATTGAGAAGTGTCTTCTATGCGTGGAAAGCCATAGATGGCCCCACGAAGAGAACTGTATTGCTTCCCTGCTCTAAGGACGGAGACTGGGGCAGTGTAGGTGGGGTGGGGTAAAGAGAAGGTGTAAGTAAAGAGATAATATATGTATTTTATGATGCATTGCACAGATATCTTCCAGCTTCCTGAAGAATCTTGGGTAACCTTAGTCTTGACCCAGTGTCCCGCCCACGGAGGAAAGAACAAAATAGAGGTGGTTATGGAGTGGTGGGAAGGTAGTTGGGCCCTTTCTTGGTCTCCAGAACTTTTTCGAGGATCCCATTAGGGGTTTATAGGTTTTTTGGATGACAACTGGTGATGAAAGTCAGCTGGCAGGTATGTAGTGTTTGGTTTCATAGTATTTAAAAACCTAATTGAAAATAGTCAGCATTTCAAAGCTAAATTTTCTTGGAAATCTAGATGGAAGGTCGGCCAGTCTGCTTTCCTGCAGAGTAGCTAAATAGCTAAAGCTGAGGAACTTCTACCTCTGTTGCTGATCCTTGCTTGGCTTTGCAGCCCCTGCAGGCGATGGTGGCTGACTGGCTTGTGGTACCTTCCCAACCTTACTAACCTCAGTTCCTCTCTCCTGCCTCCTTCCCTTTCCCGTCTTCAAAAGAGCTTTGACAACAGATGTAAGCCCATGAAAACAGAATCAGTTTGGAAACATGTTCATCATAAACCTGATAATTATAGGTTTTTTTCATCAGTTAAATGTATACTATATTCTTAGAAAATTATTTGCATTTTCTTTTACCTCTCTTTATTGCTGGCACCAGCAATGTTTGCTTTCAATTCTTTGCCAGGAGACAAACTTACTTAAAGTACTTCCACCTTAAGTAAATTAACTTTTCATAAAAATCTAAAACTTTTCTTAGTCTAAGTAGAAATTTTTCTCAAATGGATTGAATTCATAAATAACATTTTGAAAATCAAGTGCATGTTTTGATTGTAAGATTTATTACTTGGTCTTCATGTTTATTTAGAGTGTGAAAAGTGTTTGTAAAGGTTTCCTAAATTGCATATGAATTGTAAAATATTTTTCTTCTCTTTTTTTTCCAGCGAGTTGAAAATGGTGACTTCAACTGGATTGTTCCAGGAAAATTTTTAGCATTTAGTGGACCACATCCTAAAAGCAAAATTGAAAATGGTAGGTTTTTATTGTTTCCTTTACCATCCAAAATTTTATTTCAGTTGTTCTTCTTTCTCAATTTCTTCTGATAACTTTTTTCCTGGGCAGTTTTCTTCAAAGAATATTCATTTTAAACCCTGAATAGTAGCAGCCAGTGTGTTAAATATTAAATTCCCAGTAGGTGGAGCTGTAACCATTATTTCAAAACTAACATATTTTTGATTTCCATAAACAGGATGTTCACTTTACCCTGTTATTAAAGGATCTGAGAAACAAACTAATCAAACCAATAAATAGATTGCTGAATTCTGCCAGTGGTTTTCAGATTTCTTTGGCTGTGGAGCGCTATACATCTCTCTATTTTTTGGTGGTGCATCACGTTGAATAATGATCATGATGATTGTGGTGACCCTGCCCTTTTTTGAGTAATTTCTATGTAATCATAGTCATATCTCAGTATGTGCCCACATAACTCTTAGGATGTAGATATTCCCATCTGCATTTTACAGAGAAGGAAATTGGGGCTGATTAACAGGGAATTTGACCACGTTCACACAACCCAGAACTGGGTTTCTCAGTTCTTTCAGATGTTGAGTTTCCTTGTGATGATGAGTAGCAGTTTTCTAGCTGACAATAATTAATTTGTAGTATATGCGTATGCATGAGCATACAGTCAGGAACATTTTAAAAAACGCAAAACAGACTAAACCTTTTGAATAAAACATGATTAGCTGTGCTCTGCCATTAATTCTTGTTTCCTACATATTCATTTTTCCATTTGTTAACGCTACCTAGATGATAAGTAATTATACCCACCAAGGACTTAAGATTAATTTATGAGAAAAGTACACAAAATTGAAAAAACTTTACGAACATAGTGGCTCCTATTTTGTGCTCTCTGTTCATAGAAGTGGAACACCATTTTTCTGGGGGAAACTAATTTGAAATCTCTCCTCTACATTTATTCTTTTTATTGAGTTTGTTGGTACATTTTAGGTATACAGTACAGTTACATTCATTATTGCAATCTTGTACCTCTACATGACAGGTCTTGGTTCTCATTTTTTCCCCTTGTCCCTGCCCTCCCTTCACCCCCTCTAGATTTATTCTTTCATCATATCATTGTCATCAATCACTTCTTCTAAAAATCTCTTTTCATTGTATATTATTATTCATGCATTTAGATTTGATAATTTGAGTCTCCACAAGTACACTTTCCACATCTGTGACATTTCTAGTGGGAACTCTATATTTGAATCATGTTTTTTTTTCCTGTAGATGGGCAATCTGGGTCTAGAGAGTTAAGTTCACAAACAGGAGACCTCTTTTGTGAAGCTGGGATTAGGTCTTCCTAGGCAAGAGTTTGGTAATACATTTCCTTTTATTCCGGATATTGATTAATTCATCTCTTCATGTTGGGTCATTAGAAATAAGAGGTGAAGTACCTGAGGAAACTACTTTCTAATAGTTGATCTTTCAGGACAGGATTGATTAAGTTAAACTTCTTGCAGAATTATCTGACTCGGGCCCCGGAAATCATAGCAGGTGTATTGTCTCAATTGTGTCTTTGTGGTTGGGTATAGATTTGGTAGAGTTTCAAGAACTTACCAAGTTCTCTTACAGAGAACATGAGAGGTATAATTTTTAAAAGTCATTTAAAATATTTTTATACAGCTAAAATTCTTATTCAAAAAACAGAAGAAAATGCTAATGAACTAATAAAAAAGGACATAATAGTCAACTATAATTCTTCCCAAATTTACTACTTGAGGTGGGATTTTTGGCACTTAACTGCATTCATTTGTTTCTCTTCTTCTGGTTTTTCTTTTGCACATCTTCTCAACCCTTGCAATACATATGTGCGTTGTATATGTCTATGTACACCCAGATTTATTTTTCTTTTTTCACAAAAATGAGATCATAACACAGTTTGTATCTTAATGTTACTTTTTTCACTTAACCTATCACAGACTTCTTTCCATGGCCGTACATGTAGATCCATGCAATCGTATTCCATGACTATAGTGTTTATTATTGTATTGTCTGACCATACTGTAATTTTGGTAACTTATTTTTGAATGCAAAATAAGGTGCTTACAGTTTCTCACTTTTTAAAGACTGGTATGGTTTCATATGTAGTCAATTTTTTGGCAGTTCTAATTTCCTCTCTAAATTCCTAGAAATAGAATCACCAGATAAAAGGATGTAGATATTTTGTGTAATTGTTTTTGGTGCAGTTTTTTTGGGGCCCCACTTTGCAATAAGAGACAGAATGGTAGCTACCACTTGCTTATCTGCCAGGTATGGAGCTCAGCCTTTTGCACACATACCCTCTATTTAATGATCCACCCTGTGGACTAGGTGGTAGTGATTTTTGGAAGAGAAGGAGACTGAGGAGTTATCTATTGCCCAGACTTACGCAGCCAGTATGAGGCAGTGTGTAGACTCGGCACAGCTCTGATCCCAAATGTGTTTTTAAAACTTTTGTCACAGAGAACATACATGCTTGCTATACAATTTTAAGCAATACATATAAAGAATAAAAGCCAAGAAATAACTAACACTAAGATATTGCTCTACATACATCTTTCTTGCTTTGCATAAACTGTGCCCATTCATGTTGAGAATAAGAATAAATTCTTCTTGCATAATATTGATTGACTTTTATGATGCTTACAACAATTTCATTTAAGTTTATATTTTACATGGGAATCCTCATTTTAGGATCTGATGTTCACCAAGACCTTCATCTTTTTTTTTTTTTTAAATCTAGGCTTTAACTTTGTAAATGCTTTTTGAGTTTAAACACTGAAAAGCCAGCTTGCTTTTTAATGAATTAACACATCTGATTCAGTTACAGTGAAATCTTGGTGTATAGTCTTTTTTTTTTTTTTTTAATTTTGAGAAACTGTTTCCTGAGGAGGCTGAAAGTCATTTCAGGGGTTTGTTAGTAGAAAAGCTAGGAGTTTGGAGGAACTAAAAATCAAATAACTTTTGCTAGGATGTAGCAAAAAGAAGCCCTAAAATCTTGGGATCTTAGCAGAATGCATTATAAAAGAGAATTATGGGTGTTTTTGTGTCAACAGAGAGCAGCTAGGAGGTTCATTCACATCCTGATTCACATTGTTTTGACAGTGGGGAAAGGAGAGCTCTGCTTTTTGTTTAATTATTTTGAATTGATAAAAGAATGATGGCAGCAGAACGAACCAGATATTTTGGATTTTAGATTTTAGAAAATCTTTTAATTGGTACTGTCATTCTCACATGTATTTATGTTTGTGGTGCTAGTGTTCCCAGAGTCTTTACCCTGAGCTGCATTTGCAGCCATTAAAAAAAAAATTTTATTTTGAAGACAGGGTTCTTCTAAATTGTTCAGGCTTGTGATTGTTCTGCCTTAGCCTCTGATGCTAGAATTACAGGTGTGTGTCACCGTGCCTGGCTTCATGTCTGTTCACACACGCACACACACACACACACACGCACACATACACGCACGCGCACGAACGCAGGTGAGGTGGCTGAGGTGAGGGGTGTATATTCTCTGAGACAGAGAATCCCAGCTATCTGAAACACCAGCCTGCTCTTTAATGAGAAGCCCAGTGCACAGCGCCTTGGCAGGAGGAAGCCTGGCTCCTCCCTTCCTTGGTGGCTGAGTGAACTTCATTGAGCTCCAGCTTTCTCTGATCATAGGTGTCCTTGTATGTCACAGTGGGAGGTATAATGCACGTTACAGGCATCTTGGTGAGGATTAGAGATGTTGTATCAAGGGCCTTGACGGTGCCGGGCGCGAGATAGGCACTTACTAGGTAGCACGTGTTATGATCGTATTTTATGTCTTTCTACATTTTCCTGCCCATTTTTCAGTTTTTAATAATGACTAGGTGGACTAGTCATTTAACTGTGCTATTCTTCAGTTTCCTACCTTTAAAATGAGGAGTTGGGAAGAGAGGAATTTGAAAATCTTTCAGCTCTGGAATTCTGTTCAGCCTGTGCCTTACTGGTGCCAGAGCACCATCTAGTGACCAGATGGAGTAAGGGTCGGATGAATGTCCATTCCTTCTCCGCAGTGCTGTACGTATTGCAAAAACCAGTCTCCCACAGAAAAAATTTTTTACCAGCTGTTCCTCAGACAAAGGACTATTATCAAGGATATATAAAGAACTCAAAACAATCAGCCCCCCAAATATAAGGACCCGATTCAAGAATGGGCATCCGAAATGAACAGACATTTCTCAGACAAAGAAATAAAAGCAGCAAGTAAATATATGAGAAAAGGTTCCACATCACTGATCATTCTAGAGATGCAGATGAAAACAATACTGAGATTCCGCCTCACCCCACAAAGAATGGCTGCTATCAAGAAATCACACAATAACAAATGTTGGCGGGGTTGTGGGGAGAAAGGAACCCTCCTCCATTGTTGGTGGGAGTGCAGACTAGTGCAACCACTATGGAAATCAATATGGAGATACCTCAAAGAGCTTGGACTGGAGGTTCCATTTGACCCAGCCATCCCTCTGTTGGGTATCTTTCCAAGAGAACTAAAAGAATCATATCACAGAGAAGTATGTGCACCCATGTTTATAGCGGCACAGTTTGTAATAACTAAATCTTGGAAACAGTCCATTTGCCCATCAGCTGGAAACTGGATAAAGAAGATGTGGTTTTTCTATAAAATGGAATATTACTCATCCATAAAGAATGAGAAAATAGATTCATTCATAGGAAAATGGATACATATTGAAGATATACTCCTAAGTGAAATGAATAAGTCACACATGTGCAAATACTGAATAGTTTCCCTGGTGTGAATAATCTGCAATAAAACATAAGATCCTAATAAGATTACTGTCATTTAGAAATGAGAAGAAGGGAGCTAAAGGTGTAGGGAAGGTGGGATGGGTAGGGGAAGGGTAATAAGGGAAAAGAAAAAAATGTGAGATAATGAAAAGATGGAAATAAAGTAGTTGTAGATGGGGAGGGGAGGAGGGGGTGAAGGGAGGGCAGGGGTAAGGGGAAAAAATGAGAATCAAGACGTCATGTAGAGGTACAAGATCCCAACAATGAAGGTAACGGTACTGTATCCCTAAAATGTACCAATAAACTCAATTAAAGCTGAAAAAACGTCTCCCACCAAACATGTCCAAATACATTGATAGCACCCACAAACAGCTGCTGAGAAGGCATAGGATATTTTAATTTTCTGTTTAAAATCATTTGAAATCAGTTTTAGCGATTAAAAAATATTCATCAACTAGGAAGCACAGCTCCGAGCCAGGAATTTAGCTCAGTAGTTCCGCCACCTGCCTTGCAAGCGCAAGGACCCGAGTTCGATCCCCGGTACAAAAAAAAAAAAAAAAAAAAAAAAAAAAAAAATGTACAGCTTCTAATGTTCACATCATTTTCTCTTATTTGGAGGCTTAATAGATGGAGTCAAGTTGACTCTTCCTTGAGGTCAGCCTCAGAACAGATGACAGAATCAGATGGCCAGAGTTTGTTTTTACCTTTAGGCTTTGAATCCATTCCTGGGAAATAGTTTGAGCAAATAAAGCAGACTTGATTTTTTTGCAAGTCAAACAGCTCGTGTTTTCTCTTTGTGTGTGTACAAGTTGCTGTTTCCACACGGATGTTAATTGAATTCATATTGCCTGCTTGCTCAAAGGCAGCATGGCCTGTGAAGGTCATGTATTTGGGCTAGGGTTAGGCCTGCCTTCCAATTTGGCCTCTGTTTTTTTGTGTGACCTTGGCCACGTCTACCACTTAGGGCTCTTGCTTGCAGGTGGTAGAAGCAACTCCCATAAATTAAACTAAAAACCCATCCACTGGAATATGTTGGGTAACTCACAGCCTGCAGGTTGAGTTTGGCAAAACTGGCAACCATACTAGGTATTCCAAACTGGGAATTTCATACAAGGAGCTTGTTAAAAAGAAGACTAAAAAGTCGGAAAGGTAGCAGCAAAGAATCCAGAATATTATAGAAAAGCAGGTGGTGCCTCAATGCTGGGGAGACAGAAGGGACAAAAGGGAGTTGCCAGGCAGCTAGGAAGGTAGTCTGGGAGAAGAAGTAGTGTGTGGACCCCAGTACCAGCATCACAGAGCTGCGTATAAAAGAGTTGAGAGAAAATAAGAAATGACCAGCACAAAGCAGCATCTGAGGCAGGCGGCAGCGCAGCGCGGCCAAGAACAGTGTGGAAACTTCCGGTTCACTTCACAGGCTGCTCTTGGGCCCCGCCATCGTGAACAAATTCCTGACGAGGTCGTTTCCCTTACCTGGTGTGCCAGGATCAGTGTCTCTGAGTTGGTTACAGGTGTGGGAGTCAGTGTGCCGAGAAACTAGTCCCCTTATCCCTCGGCGCTGCTGAGGAAGGTCCGCAGTGGCCTGCTGGTCACCGGGCCGATTGGCCAAAACCAGGGCTGCCGCTCACCTGACTCTGTAGGTCACAGCGTGGCAGGCACCCCGGAGGGCTGCAGTCTGGGCACCTCCCTCCCCAAAAGAAAATGGCCACCAAAAAGTTATTGTTTTTGAGGGATGCTTTTATTAGACTAGAGGAAGCGAATAAGGATAGTAAGAAGAGGGTTATAAGGAAGCGAAGGTGGTAGAACAAAATACGTTACATGCATGCATGAAAGTACATCGAAACCTAATATTTCTCAAAAGCAATAGGCACTAGTCAAATATATTTTAAAGTTATTTAGTTTCTTTAAAAATTAATTATATTTTAAAGTGACAAATTACATGTTTATGGTATATAACATATTTAAAAATATGTACACATTGTCGAGTGGCTAAGTGAGGTTTAACATATATGTTAGCTCACACATTTCTTATTTTTTGTGGTGGGCACATTTTAATACCATTAAAAATTATCTCTCCTGGTGACTTTCAAGTATACAGCACATTGTATTAGTTATTGCCACAGTATGGTACAGGAGCTCTCTTGGACCTGTTCCTCTTGTTTAACTGAAGCTCTACATCCTTTGATCAACATTTCTTTAACTTTTAGTCTTTTAATCTTTTTAATTCTTAACAAGTTTTTTTTTTCTCATTGAGTTTATTGGTCCATTTGAGGTATACAGTACAGTTACATTCATCATTGGGATCTTGTACCTCTACATGACAGGTCTCGGTTCTCATTTTTTCCCCTTGTCCCTGCCCTCCCTTCACCCCTCCTTTTATAAAGATTTGTTTTTTCTTTTTAGAATTAAAAGAGGAATTGTGTGATTGTGGTCGTATGTTGTAGTTGCTTAACAATCCTAAACCTATAGAGCTGGGGGTTATACAACTATATATTAAAACTATAAATCTGGCAGAACTAGTCCCCCCTCCCTTCACCCCTCCTTTTAACAAGATTTGTTTTTTCTTTTTAGAATTAAAAGAGGAATTGTGTGATTGTGGTCGTATGTTGTAGTTGCTTAACAATCCTAAACCTATAGAGCTGGGGGTTATACAACTATATATTAAAACTATAAATCTGGCAGAACTCACCTTGGCTGAAATGTATTTGTTAAGTGAAGAAAACTGCTCAAAGGGGAATAAAATCACAGAATCATTCCAAGTGTGTCATGCAGTTTAGTGCTTCTGGGAATGCCCTTGTTTGGGGCAGGAGGAGTAAGCTGCCCCCCGGTTTGCGTTAACCTCCTCTGGTGTTTGTGGTCACACAGACTGATGCTCCCTCGAGCTCACTGTGGCCGTTTACACTCTGACGACACGTGCTGTGCCCTGCTGGAATTGGCACACTTTGTCGTTGAGGGTTTTGTGATTCTGAATTATGTAAGACGAAATGTGTGCCTTACACTTACTGCTCCTTTTTCCCTGTAGGTTACCCTCTCCACGCCCCCGAAGCCTACTTTCCTTATTTCAAAAAGCATAATGTGACTGCGATCGTGAGACTGAACAAAAAGATTTATGAGGCGAAGCGCTTCACAGACGCTGGCTTTGAGCACTATGACCTCTTCTTCATAGATGGCAGCACCCCCAGCGACAACATCGTCCGGAGGTTCCTGAATATCTGCGAGAACACCGAAGGGGCAATTGCGGTTCACTGCAAAGGTGTGTGAGCTCCAAGGGGCCTCTGTGCTCATGCTGGGGGCCGAGCCCCAAACCAGCAAATAATGGAATGCAAGACCGGCTCGCATCTTAGAAAACAATGCGGCTGTCATCTCACAAAACCGGAACTCGAACCTGTTTTTATCCCCCTTTCCTCAAGGACTGCTTGTACGTGGACAGTCGGTGGAGCTGTGGCTTTCTCCCGAAGGCAGCTTCTCTGACATGAACCTTTCGGAAGCCAGGCTCCCTGACACTGTTCCACAGTGAGGGGAAATAACAGCATCAGTGTTCTTGGCAAAATTGTAGGAGGGCAAGATTGTCAAGACAGAGATGCCGTTAGTTTCCCTTTTCTCTTGAAATTGCTCGCCTCCTGCCTATTCTCCTGCCACCCGTGGGCTGATCATTCCTTCCATTTTATAGCCCAGCCGTCCGTACCCGCTTCCCGCCGTCTGCGCCTCCCCTCCTCACTGATATTTATTTGCTTCGTGGAACCCAGGTGTCCTTGTCCCTTGCTAGGCGTCATCTAGTCGCTTACTTGCCCAGGATGTGGGGCCACCTCTTGCAGTGAGCTGAAACACTTTGTCCTCTAAGTGAACCCCTGCTCTCTGGGGATGAAAGCTTTTTAAAATATAATTATGCCTCAGATACTGCCTAGGCCATGCGCTCCTTTTTCTATGAATGGCATCTGCTCGAACCTCAGATGTTAGATTCTGCAGAGGTTCAAACTCCACCTCCAGTGGAAGATCCTTTCCAGATGCTCTCTCTCCGGCCGCCCAGGGATGGAGCCTTCGCACCTCACGTGCAGCTCTGCACAGTGCCGCTGGGTGGTGCTGTTCTCATGGTTTTGTGTTCTCAAATCCGGTATTGTCGAATTTTATGCTAATTGGCTAGTAGGTGTTGGGGATGGGACTGTTCTTTTCATGTGCGGAGTGCTGCTGTAACTGCCTTATTCAGACGAGTGTGGCTCTGGTTCTGACAGAAATTAAAATACCATTTTGTAGGCCCTCGTTTCTATGTTTAAGATCTGAGTAGGTGGAGGTACTTTGCCGAACATGTGCGCAGCGAGGGGAGCTGCGAGACTGGGGGGGTGGAAGGGCGCAGCACGTGGACCCTGATTCAGACGCGGGCTGGCCCTGCCAGGCCTCAGCAACCCCTGGCCTAGCTCTCTCCTTCCCTCCCTGCCAGGGTTGGTCCCATCTCCGGGAGCCCAGCGTGGTGGATTGTGAGGAAGGTGTTCCTTGCTCACCCACCTGAAGGCATTACTCTCGGGTCACTTGTCCCGGGCCGTGTTTCATTTGCATCCTACGTTGGCTTTTCCATCCCATTTTGTGGGATTGCCCAGGTCCAGCACGATGTCTGCATTTCACGTGTTTCAAATACCAGCAGAAACCGAGGGAATTACAGCAGCAACAACCCTTTAGTAGGAGATTATTCACATCTTCTCTTTCAAACCAGTTTCATGTCAATAAAAAAAAAAAATCAGTATTTTTCCTGAGATTAATTTAGCCTTTTTCCTGGTCCATTAATTTTAGGACTATCAGGCGTATAGTTTACATAGTTTATATGTGGATCCACAGGCCATGTATTGGATTGACAAATTCAAGGGTGGATAAATGCAAAGCTTTCGTTAAAACTCAACATCTTTCTGGATAGTGTTCCTCACTTGAGAAACCTCATGGAAATGAAACTCTCAGTTGTTGAACATTCTTGTAAATATCTTAGCTTGACCCTTAAATGTTTATTTTTAAGGAATAAATATTGAAGGGGTTTTATATTTTGGGATCAGAACTTTTAGCATGGAGGTGAGTTCTTGCACAGGAAGGTCACCTTTACTTGTGGTGACATCTTTTTGAGAGTCTTATTTTGTTTGCTGCCTTTGTACAAACATGTAAGATTCTCTTAAGATTACACCTTTGGTTTAATTACAGCTGTATTGCTTTTAATAGCATACCTATCTACTATAGACCTGTTCATTATTTTGACATCTGCACTAATTAAGTCAGTTTAATTTTCTGGGAATCCAAGCAGCCCCCAATATTTTAATTGAACTGAAAGGAAGAGGGAGAGCGAATTTTATCCTGTGCCAAATGAACTTTAGTAGACAGTGGAGGGAGAATGCAGATGTCATGTCGCAATATATGAAGTATCACATAGAGAGACAAACTGGAAACTTTAATTTGCTAGCAGTGTGTGAAACTTTACCACGGTATCTGCCATCCATTTTGTGGTTGGTAAAAAGAATGGCTATGGATTCTTGAATCCATATTTCTAGCACAAATAATCATCTGAGATAGAGCAACATTGTGACATTCTGGCATGTGATTATTGACGTTTTGTATGGATTTCAGAAAATGTCCAGAACGCTAAAGCAATTGGAGTTTGACTTGGTAGAAATAGAACACTTTCAACTTCTTGTCATGCTGTGCCAGGGAACCCTTTAATTATGAATGCTTTAAAATTTTTTTAAGTTTTTATAGGAACTTAGTGAAGTGTTCCTATTCTGTTCATTTGTGGTAAGAGCTCCTAACTATTGAGTGCTAAGTAGGTTCTTTTTATAGATCTAAATTATAGACTCTTTTTAAAGGGGGGAAGTAACTCAGTTTCAGAGAAATTTGAAAATCCTCTGCAGCACCTCTCTGGTTGTGAGGAGGACCGAGAACCTATCTGAGGGCCCCACATAGCTCTTTAGAGCAGGAAGGGAGCAGTGAGAGACTGTGTTTCCCTGAGCAAGACCACCGGCTCTACAGATCCTGCCTGATGGCCCTGGAAAGCTCTTGTTCCAGGGACCCTCATCTGTGCCTTATCTACAGGGTTACTCATAGTCTCATCAGGTATCTGGGGAATTAGCAACAATAGGCTCTGGGTAAAACAGAAAGGAAGATCTCTTACCTCTTAATATTAAAGGAAAAGCCCAACTGAGACCATAATTAAACTTTACATTCTGATGAATGTTATGTTTGATCCGGGAAAAAAGGTACTTTAGGTGAAAACAGGGTATACATGCACATACCCCACAAGTGATAAAATAGTATAAGTATGTGTGTGTGTTTTAAAGAAGATTGAATGGGAAGGAAATGTCAAGTGTCTATAGTCGTGAGCTTGACTATCATTTCATTTTTGTTTTTGATATGTATTCTTAGCTCAAAAAATAGTGCTCCCAGTGAGACAGAATTCTTTTTTTGTGTGTGTGAAAACCTTTTCCTTTTCTGTATAAAGCACAGATTTACATACAGTACCTACATAGATATGCAGTATCTGTGACAGTAAATTTCATGGGAGTGATTAATATAAAATACCTACAGAGGCTCCTAGAGAAGCAGTGCTGTAAAAAAAGTTATAAAACATTGAATTAAGAGCATACTTTTTCACATTTTAATGTTTCTAAAACCTAAAGGATACATACAGAGCGAAACAGAGGATAGATATTGAAAAGTAGGAAGAACGTGTTGCTGTGGGAAGGGGAACAAGGGAGGGGGAAAGGATTAATTTAAAAAAGAGAGTGGAAGGGAAAAGATGGAAACAGCGCTTTTGTAAATGGGGAAGGAAAAAGGGTTGAAAGGAGGCCAAGGGAATGGGGAAAAAAGAATTAGACATCTTACGCACAGGTACAGATTCCCTGTGATGAATGTCATGATTAGGTATGGCAAATATATACTGAAAACTAGACAAAATAATTTTTGAAATTAGGATGGACTGATAGGTTGTCATAGTTCTTGTTATTATTATTTTTTTACTTACACAATTTAAATCATGCTGTGCTTTACACCACCAGTCAGTATGATGGTGTCTTAAGTTTGCTGAAATCCTGGGAGACCAGAGAGGAGTCTCTTTTTTTATTTGATCAGGGAAAGCCCTCAAAAGGGCCCCTCAAAAATGAAAGATTATTAAACATATCAAAAATGGAGCCATTGACTTTTCCCTATTTCCTTTTCTAACTAAATGTCCACATGGATAAACGGAAAGTTTTGTCATTTTGCTAGGTCGGAAACTGCTCACTTTTCACTTTCTTTGTGACCCAGTCAAGATATCTGATTCGCCTCTTCCTCCCCATTCCCACATGACAGTCCCCTGGGCCACCTTTGCTGTTCTGCCCCGACTTCCTAACTTCCTCTGTCCTCTGTCCTTTGTGCTTCAGCCAGACTGTGCTCCAGGTCCACTGGTTTACATCACATCACTCTTTTTGCCCCCAAATATGCGGTAGCTTCATTTCAACCCTCTCCGTTGATTACACACGTAGGTTCATCGCACCCAAGTGTGATACAGTTTTGGGATGAGCTGTAGTACATTGGCTGTGTTTTGTATTCCCTGTCTGCAGCTGGTCTTGGAAGAACAGGAACGTTGATAGCCTGTTATGTAATGAAGCACTACAGGTTTACACACGCTGAAATCATTGCTTGGATCAGGATTTGCCGGCCAGGCTCCATCATCGGACCCCAGCAGCACTTTCTGGAAGAGTGAGTATACCGTCTCCACCGTCCCGTGATGTTCTTCTCCGAATCCTTTCTGCTCCTCTTGTTCCCCTGGTCGTGGACTGTGTCAAGCCTGCAGTTATAAAAGAACTGCATTGTTATAGAAGTCTGTGCCTAATAGAATATTGTCGATCTGACAGCTGATGCATTCTAACTTTGTACCTTTTATATCTCTCAGATCAGGCGAGAGTGAGAAGAACATCACAGAGCCTTCTCTGCCTACCCTTTTTCTGTCATTTTCTATGTGTGATCTGGCTGCAGTGTAATTTTCTTATGTCATCCCACTTGGTGCTTTTCATTCTTTTCTTTTGTTTGCACGTCTAAAAGCAGAGTGAAATTTTTAAAAACACAACTAAGGTCAGTCAGTGATTTGGAGGAGATTACTGATCTCTTGATAACTACTGAACCGCTCATGAAGCTGTAACTTCTGAATACACTCAAGAGTTCCAAGGAAGGAAGAAGAGGAGTACTGGACTGTAGCCCTGACCCTGCCACTAACTACCTTAATTCCATAATTTAGAAGAATTTTTATAAATTTATGTGTTCGTTCATTCACTCACATATTTTCCTATTAACGTCCTGTCCAACTCCAGCTCACTAGGTGGAAAGATTTAACCCATGAAGTTTCAACCCTTTCTGGACCACCTGGCTTCTCCTTAAGATATTAGAGCTTACTATCAGTTTACCCATTACTAAAACAAAGAGACAAAAGTAACACTAGTTGGTCTAGGTCCAGCTCTAAAATTTTTATCAATTAGGATTATCTTATACTGAAACTTCAATTATTTTTCTTTTTATGTTGGGATGGCTCTGTGTTGAATAGCATTCCTTTCTATATAATTCTTCCTTTCCAGTTGAAGTCATATTAGATTGGTAAGAAACAACTGGTGATGAATTTCATAGAAAGATACCCTAGCATCTGAAATGGTTATGAAGATTTGAGCTTGCCAAAGAATTACATTCGTTACCAATCCTAGAGGGGATTATGACTAAGAAAAGAAGTGCTGAAAATTGAGCACTTACCTCTTATCTTAAAAGAGCGAGCCAGAAGTGTAATGATTTTTCAAGAAGAATATGCAAGGACAGGATCATTAAGAAGAGAGAAATTTCTAGGTTTTTATGGGGTGGGGGTAGAAATAAAATAATCCTCTTATTAGAGCTTTATTTTTGATCAGATTCTCTGCCAGTGGTTTTCTTTATTTGTCTGTTATTTAGTTTGTGTGGCTTTATGGCATGAAGATTTTATATATACTTATACTTATACATATACATACTAGCCAGGTGCTTATACTAATTATACTAATTGCTTATTAAAATGAAACAACTGGCCTCAGGGTTAAAAAAACCTCCTTCAAGCCTAGTTCTTAAACCATTTAATTCACTTAAAAATTTATGTTTGGAAGCATGTTCACTCCAGAGGTATTTCTGATACTCACCTGGCACCAGGCACCTGCTCAGTGCAGCTCACAGGTGAGCAGATACAGCTGGGAGCACCACGGGCCAGGGACACTTGGCGAGTCTGGTGTGAACTAACACCATTCCTGTGCATGCCTGTCTACTTCCGTGTGGTATCTGGGTTTTCTACTTTGCCTCAAAATAATCTCAGAAGAAATTAGGGTGCAGGCACTCTAGATTGAAGAAGAGGACTTTGCATATATAGGTACATAAGCTCTAAAATTTAGGAAACATCCTTAGCTGTGAGTCTTACTATAGTTCTCCAGGTATTTGTTTGTGAAAACTGAGTTAACACTTTACCTTACAGTCATGCTTAGTTTAGACTCTTCCTGAAGGTAGCTTTTCTTTTGTCTTAGGCACTGTGCCTTTTATATTTTGGGGTGTTTATTACAGTTCAGTGGGTGAGCACTTTTCCTAGCATGTCAAGGCCCTGGGTTTGATTCCTAGAACCACTTAAAAAAATGAAAAAAAAAAAAAAAACCTGTCTAGAAAAATGCTCGCTTTTCACGGGGTTTCTTAGGCTTTATTATTAGATTGCCTCATTCTGCATAGTGGACTGTGGCATATTCTGCTAAGTAAGAAGCTTGACTTTTTGGTGTCTTGTTTTCTCCTCCTCTTTTCTTTTTTTCCTTTCCAAGTCTGCTTCTTTCCGTGCCTCACAGGAGAAGACATTGTTGGATGTGTTGGTGACACCCACGCATCCGCTGCATATTTATCAAGTGTCCTGCATGTCGGGCAGGGTCATGGGGGTGCAGCAGTGGCGGTGGTGGAGTGCTTGTCATTTTAGTGGAAGGCGCACATAGTACACAAATGCACACATTTGCATATGGCCTGATTCCCGATGGGTAGCGCTCTGGAGATGTGATAGAGACGGGGCGGGGATGACTGTCCGGGATGAGAGCTGTGTGGACTGAGTGATCAAGGAGGACTTCTCTGAGAAATGTAGAGACCTACAGTGCAAGAAGGAGCAAGTTCTTTTGAAATCTGAATCGTGTCCCGTGTAGGGGCCAACTGAAGGTCCTAATGTGGAGACATGCTTCATGTTTTAATGGCCAGAAACAAGTTAGTGTGGATGGACTATAACAAGCTACGAGTGCGTGGTTGGAGAAGTAGGTTCAGTGAAGTTTCATAAATCGAATATACCTATGTAGGGAATAGAATATCACCAGCCCCAGAAGCCCCTGTGTCCTCTTGTTTACTCCCTATTCTTCCACCAGAAGGACCAAGTGCCCCTGGCCCATGGTGCTCTCAGCTGTATCTGCTCACCTGTGAGCTGCACTGAGCAGGTGCCTGGTGCCAGGTGAGTATCAGAAATACCTCTGGAGTGAACATGCTTCCAAACATAAATTTTTAAGTGAATTAAATGGTTTAAGAACTAGGCTTGAAGTACATTTTTTTTTAACCCTGAGGCCAGTTGTTTAACTCTAATAAGCAATTAGTATAATAAGCACCCAGCCTGTTTTTGAAACTTATCTAAATGGAACCATGCCATGTATGTGTCTAGTTTTTCTTCCATGTTATCCTGATGTTGTTGGTAGACATACTTTGTTCATTTTCATTCTGGTGTAGCATTGGGTTGTTGGAATGTGTGACATTTTAATTCTCTGTTGATTGATGCTTAGGGTGTTTCCAGTTTTTGGTTGCTTTCTATATGTTGGTTCACTGACTGTTGGATGTGCAGGTACACCCACAATTAGAGCAGAACAATTGGCTATGTGTTCATTCATCTTTACCAGGTATCAGTCAACAGTTTTCCAAAGTAGGTATGCCTGTTTAAATGATCAGTCGTGGCTTGTTTGTCTTGAATTGAAGCCACTGTATTTATTTTTGGTTGTTTGTTTTTTTTTCCCCCTTTGGTTTTTTGAGACAGGGTCTCACTATGTGGTTGCAACTGACCTGGAACTCACTATGTAGCCCAGGCTGGTCTTGAACTCACAGCGATCTTCCTGCTTGTTTTTGGAGATAATTTGCACTGTAGTTTTAATTTGGTTTGAATAACTTGCCATATATTTATTGGCCCTTTGTGAATCTTCTTCATAAAGTATTTTATTCATGTCTCATATATTTCTGTATTAGATTGTCTTTTTCTTATTGACATGTAGGACTCTAAATCTTCTGAATACATGATAGTGTACATTCTATGTAATGCAAATACATTCTCCCACTCTTTCATGAACAGGATTTTAAAATTTCAATGCAGTCTAGTTTCATTAATCTTTTCTGGTAGGCAATGCTTTCTGGGTACTACTTAAGCTATATTTGTAGTAATACATGCCTGTATTCCTAGCTTCTTGGGAGTCTGAGGCTGGAGGATCCCTTGAACCCAGGAATTCAATACCAGCTTGGGTAACGTAGCAAGACTGTTTCACAAAACAAAACAAACTCGACCCTCAAGTTTTGTTAACTCCAAAGTATGAATATATTATTTTATCTTCTGAAAGTTTTAGTTCAAACATCCATCAAGAATTGCTTTAAAAACTATGTTATGAGAGAGGAACCCTGTTTTTTTCTCCATATGGATATTCATTTGTCACAGAACAATATACTACATAGACCACTCTTTAACTCTTTTGGGAAGAGGGGGAATAGTTTGGTCAAATGGAATTTCTATTTTTAGTTTTTGGAAGAATATTCATAATGATTGTACTAGATTACATTTCCACCAACAATATAGAGGAGTTCCTTCTTCCTTGCAGCCTTACCAGCATTTATTTCTATTTGATTTTTTGATGATGGTTATTCTTTCTGGAGTCAGGTGGAATCTCAGTATTGCTTTAATTTGCATTCTCTAATGGCCAGGGATGTTGAACATTTTTTCATATATTTATTGGCTATTTGTAGTTCTTCTAAGAAATGTCTGTTCATTTCAGTTGACCTTTTTTGATTGGGTCTATTATTTTTGGAGGGTTTAATTTTTTTTTTAGTTCTTTATATATTCTAGATATTAGTCCTCTGTCTGAGGAATACCTGGAAATTTTTTTTACCCATTCTATAGGTTGTCTCTTTACTCTGTTGGTTGCTTCTTTTGATATGCAGAAGCTTTTTAATTTTATATGATTCAATTTGTTGATTTTGATGTTATTTCTTGTACAACTGGAGTTCTCGATTTTATAAAACTGGAGTTTGAGAAAGCCCTTGCCTGCACCTTAAAACCATAATGTTAAGTGAAATAAATTAGACACACAAGCTTAAATATCACATGGTTTCTCTTAGACGAGCAACTCAAAACATAAAAGAAGAGCAAAATAGGAGCTAGATAATGGAAAAATCAGGAGATAAATCTTCTGCAAATGGAAGGGGGCCAAGAGATGGAGGGAAGGGAGACAGAGGGGAAGGAAAGGGGGTTAAAAAAAAGAACTGAGATGTGTTATGTACACATACCAACTCCCCATAGGCATGTGATCGTTATGTACAGCAAACATGTACTAGCAAAAAATTAAAACTGAGCATAAAAACTATTCTGTTCCCATTGTTCTAAAGTGTCACCTGATCAGAAATCGAGTGTCTGTCTCTGGACACTGTATTCCATTCTATGGGTTAGTTTCTCTTACTTAATACCAATACCTCAGAGTCCTCCTTACTGCGCTTTTAAAATAAGTCTTAACATCTAGGAATATGAGTTCTTTGATCTTACTCAAGATTGTCTTTATATCTTTATTTAGATCTTTTAACATTTTCTTAAAAATTGAAAAAAATGCCTTTAGCTTCTTGTGTAGAGAAGTTGCATATTTTTTACTTGAAATTATTGAAGGCACTTTTCAGGCTTTATTTTCTAATTGTTCAGGGCTGGTAAATAGAATTGAAACTAAAGATCTTTAGTTCAATGGGTACTCACAATTGTACTTCTGTGTAACCACAACCTGAGACAAGAGGTAGAACTTCGCCCAAACCCCAGAAAATCCCAGCATGCCCTTTTCCAGCTGCTTTGCCCTGACACCTCAGAAGCAGTTACCTCTGGTTTATACCATAGACCAGTTTTGCCTGTCCTTGGACTTTATCTGTACAGCATATTTTGTGGCTGGCTTTTTTTCCCTCTCAGAAGAATGTATTTGAGATTTATCACGTTCAGTATATTAGTGGTCCATTCTTCTTTATTGAAGAATAGCATCTCATTGTATGAATATATCATGATGTATTTATCTGTGCAACTACCAATGGATATTTGGGTGATTTCCAATTTTTTAGCTATTATGACTGTAGCTGCTATGATATTCTTAAATGTCTTCTTGTGAACATAAGTTTTCATTTCCCTTATTTACATAACTGGATGAAACTGGATCATAGGGTTAGATTTAGTTTAACTTTATGAGAAACCACCAGTAGTTGAATCATTTTATGTGTCAGTATGTAATGTATGAGTGTTCTAGCTCTTCTTTCTTTGCCAATATTTTGTATAATATGCTGTGGTTTCAGTTTATATTTGTTAAGCTTTGCTGTCAGGATTATGCTGACCTCAGACAGTGAGTAGGGAAATATTTTCTTCTACCTTCTGAGATGAATGTGCATAAGATGCTATTATGAGAATTGAGGGATGGGAAGGGAAGTTAAGGGATGGATTGCATCATGGAGGCAAAAGTCTGGTTGGTGTTGGATGACCTGGCTGTATGGTGTGACAGAGGTAAACTAGGGTGTGGGCCATGATGAGTTTGGTTTTGGACTTTCTTAAAACCAGATGGATCATCATTAGAGGATGGTTTACCAGATGGTTTTCTACCCAACAACTTCTGGGGTCTGATGGCTAAGGGGATGAGCACAAGTGTCCCCTGGTAGAGTTTTGGTAGGGGACCGAGAATAGTGAATTAAGGTAAACTCATCTTCATTGCAGCTGGCATTGTGGTCTGCTGGGGAAGTGTCAGATCCATGGGATGTGGGTTGTTGCTGTGGATAAACACTTCTATTCATATTTTTTCCTCGAAAAGATTTAAGCATTCTGCCTAGAAAATTTATTTCACGTGCCCTTCTGTAGCCAATCTAAACATAATATCAAACCTTCTCAAGTTACAATTTATTTTAGTAATGGATTTTCTTCTGTCCTTTATAAGTTGCTCCAATGAGTTGAAAAAAAAAAGTCTACATTCTCTGCTAAATGCAAAGAGAAGGAATTCATTTCTGGTGCACCCTTCATTCAACATGCACCCTGCAGCTCCTAATGAAACAACTTTACATCATTGCTTTTTGTCTTGGTCAGCTTGCTATTGCTGTAACAAATACCTGAGATAACTCAACTCCAAAAGAGGATAGGTTTATTTTGGCTATGGCTTCAAGAGGTTTTAGTTCATGGTTGCTTGGCCCAGTTGCCTTTGGGCCTGCGGTGAGGCAACACATCATTGTAGGAGTGTGCGGTGGGACACACCAAGCCACTCGTCTCGTGTGGCTAGGGAGCACAGAGAGAGAAGAAGGAGCCAAGATCCCGATATTCGGGCACGCTCCCATTGACCTAACTTCTTTTCACAATCCGTACCTTTAGAGGTTTCTACCAGTTGCCTATAGTGCCACAGCCCCAGGGACTAGGCCTTTAACATGTAGTCTTTTAGGGGGCCATTCAAGATCCAAGCTATAGCATTTTTCATGTTGAGCTTTATTGTTATAATTGTCTGTCAGTTTCAAGTTTTTCCCGGTGATCTTTAATTTTCATGTCACTCCTGTCTATCCTTCAGGTAATCTCACAGGAGGCAGGGATCCCTCCTTCCGTCCCTCTTGTTTTTCATGCCTTTCTCCTTTCCTTCCACGAATATTTGTTGAAAGCTGCTAGGTAGGCTACTAGGTAGGGAAGTCAGAGTAAAAATTAAAAATGAATTTTTAGACCCACAGAGCAAGGGAGAAATTCTAACAGACAAATGTATAAATTACATAGTTTCTCTGATGATGACAGGTGCTATGCAGAAAAATAAACCAGGGAAGAATAGCGGGTGGAGGAGAAGGCAGTTTTTTTTTTTTTTTTTTTTTTTTTTTTG
>NW_022900945.1:33339836-33343076 GCF_012274545.1 Fukomys damarensis
CCTTGGGTCCTTCCTGGGTCTGTTGTCGCGCAGGCCGGGAGCTCACGCGCACGCCGCCGGGTGATCGCAGACAGGCAGGTAGGCAGGCAGCTGAAAAAAACCCCCTCTGGGGTCCTTGGGTCCTTCCTGGGTCTGTTGTCGCGCAGGCCGGGAGCTCACGCGCACGCCGCCGGGTGATCGCAGACCGGCAGTTTTAAATAGGTGATGCTGAGGGAGCTCATTGAAAAGGCATTTGAGCAAAAAAGTCTTGAAAAAGTGAGAGTGGAATCACATGGATCATTTTTTTATAAAAGATTTTGCATTACTTTTATTTTCTCTCTGATCCACTTTATCCCCCTTTTTACTGAGTTTATTGGTAAAATCTAGGTATACAGTACACTTACACTCATTATTGGGATCTTGTACCTTTACATGACGGGTCTTGATTCTCATTTTTTCCCCTTGTCCCTGCCCTCCCTTCACCCCCTCCTCCCCTCCTCATTTACAAACACTTTATTTCCATTTTTTCATTTTCTCATATTTTTTTCCTCTCCCTTACTAGCTTTCCCCCACCCTTCCCACTTTCTCTACACCTTTAGCCCTTTACTTCCTATTTCACATTATTAATTATCTCATTAGGATCTTGTGTACTATTATAGTTTTTCACACCAGAGAAACTATTCAGTATTTCAGTTAGAGAAATCTCTGTACGAACATTAAAAATAGGGAATCCTAAAATAAAACTAGAAAAGTAAAAGAGAAAAGGCAATGATGTAAGATTAAAATAATCCTTAATTCTGGAGATGAACTGATCCACTTTTTAAACTAACAATAATTGTATGTGTTCATGGTGTACAACATATTTTGAACTATAAATGTATTATAGAATGGCTAAATCAAGCTAATTAACATGAATTTCTTCACACATTTATCTCTATGTGAGGAGAACAGGTTACCCTTTGAAAGCAATTTTCTAGTATGTCATGCATTTTTATTAAGTTTGACCGTCACGTTGTACAGTGTATCTCTTGAACTTATTTCTCCTAAAACTTTGTGTCATTTGCCCAACATCTCCCCAAACACCCCATTCGCCACTCTTTCAACCCCCATTCTATTCTCTGCTTCTGTGAGTCGGACTTCATTTTAGAGTTTGCATGTGACTGAGATCATGGAGTATTTTTCATTCTGTTCTCAGCTTATTTCATGTAACAACATGTCTCCTACATTTGCTTATGCTCTCTTAAAGGACACTGCTTTTCTAAAAGACCGACTAGTATGTAGTATACCTATTTCCTTTATCCATTTATCTGTTCGTAGACACTTGGGTTGATGTCATATGTCAGTTATTGTGAGGATGCTGCAGGGAACATGGCAGTGCGTACATCTCTTTAGCATACTGCTTTGGATTCTTTTGGACCTGTATACAGTAGTTACAGGAACCCTTCTACATTCCCTGTGTGGTACGATGGACAAGAGTTTCACAGTGAGGGAACAGGGGCTGAATGTCTGGGAGGGAACATGATATACATCGCTGGCTAAATGGGAGAGCAATAGGAGATGAATCCAGGCCTTGGTAAGGACTTCTGTTTTGGTGGCCTCATGAAGACACACTCCCACATAGACACACACACACACACACACACACACACAAATTTTTATTTTGAGGTTATTATAGATTGACAAATTGGAATTGTCAAAAATAATACAGAGAGATCTAGGGTATTTTGTCCGTTTACCTATTTTCCCCAAATACTAACATTCTGGAAAATGTGAGTGTAGTAAAATCAGGATATTGACATTGATATAATCAAGGTGTAAAACATTTCCATCACCATAAGAATCCCTCATGTTGCCCACTTGCTTCCCGCCCAGCCCTCTCTCTAACTCTTGGCAACAACTAACCTAGTCTCCTGTGTATATTGTCATTTCAAGAATCTTATATATATGGCGCCATGGACTAATATAACTTTTAAGATTGGTATTTTAACTGGATAAAGAAGATGTGGTTTTTTTATAAAATGAAATACAACTCAGCCATAAAGAATGAAAAATTAGACTCATTCATAGGAAAATGGATACATATTGAGGATATACTCCCAAGTGAAATAAATAAGTCACACATGTAAATACCGAATAGTTTCTCTGGTGTGAAAAACTATAATGGTACATAAGATCCTAATGATATAATTGACAATGTGAAATAGGAAGAAAAGGGCTACAGGTGTAGGGAAAGTGGGAAAGGAAGGGGAAAGGTAATAGGGGAAAAATATGCGAAAATGAAAAAAATGGAAATAAAGTGTCATAAATGAGGAGGGGAGAAAGTGGTGAAGACAGGGACAAGGGGAAAGAATGAGAACCAAGACCTGTCATGTAAAGGTACAAGATCCCAATGATGAATGTAACTGTACTGTATACGTAAAATGTACCAATAAACTCAATGAGAAAAAAAAAAAGATTGGTGTTTTACATTGTACAATGTTCTGGAGAATCATCTAGATTGCTGCCTGTGTCGGTAGCATGTCTTTTTACGGCTGAGTAATATTCCAGATATAGTATTGTCCTATTGAAGGACACCTGGGCTGTTTGTAGCTTGGGGCTGTTCGCAGTGAAAATGCCGTACACGTTCACATGCAGGTTTTCATGAGAACTTAAATTTTCATTCTTCTAGGATAAGTACCCCTTGTTATGTTTTACAACTTTTAGAATAATCTCATGTGTATCTGTGAAATAAACTTTCTGGGATTTTGATAGGACTGTGTTAAACCTCTTTATCAGTTTGGGAAGAATTGACATTTTTATTATTGTTAAGTCTTCTAAACCACAGTGTTTCTCCATGTATTTAGGTCCCCTTTGATTTCTTTCATCAGCATTGTATAGTGCTCTGGATAGAAGTCAAAATTGGACTTTACCAATTAGAATTACACCTATTTATTTTGCGCAATCATAAATGGTATTTATGTGTTTATTTCTATGTCCCTATGTTAACTGGTCATAGGCAAAAGAAAAAAAAGTTGCTTTTTTTGTATGCTTATTTTCTTTCCTAAAACCTGAGGGGGGGCGGATTTTTAGAGGTTCCGATGTATATTATCATGTCATCCACAAATAGGATAGTTTCATTTCCTTTCTAGTCTACATGCTTTTTCTTTCTGTTTCTGCTCTTGTTGCATGGGCTAAAACTTCTAGTATTTTGCTTATCTTACTCCTGACCTTAGGGGGAGGCACCCAAGCATTCATCATTCATTTTCTTTTTTTTTTTTTTTT
>NW_022900945.1:33343253-33403660 GCF_012274545.1 Fukomys damarensis
TTTTTTTTTTTTTTGGTACCGGAGATTGAACTCGGGTCCTTGCGCTTGCAAGGCAGGCCACCGCACCGCTGAGCTAAATCCCCGGCCCTTCATCATTCATTTTCTATTGCAAATAATTGGAGGTTCTCTGTATATGTGCTTCATCAATTTTAGAACATATATCACTATGGTATGATTCTTTTAATTCTCTTGGGAGTATGCCCAGCAGAGGGATAGCTGGGTCAAATGGGACTTCCAATCCTAATTCTGTGAGGTATCTCCATACTGATTTCCACAGTAGTTGCACCACTCTGCACTCCCACCAACAATGGAGAAGGGCTCCTATCTTCCCATGGCCCCACCAGCATTTGTTATTGGTTGATTTCTTGATAGCAGCCTGTACAGGAAAGTTATTGATTTTTATATTGACCTTGTATCCAGCTGCTTTGCTGAATTTGGCTATTAAGTCTAGAAGACTTTCGGTGGAGTTCATGGAGTCTTCTATATAGAGTATCCTGTCATCTGCAAATATTAACAGTTTCACTCTTCATTTTGTATCTTTATTCCTTTTATTTCTTTCTCTTGTCTAATAGCTTTGGCTAATGTTTCCAAAACTGTGTTGAACAGGAGTGGTTATAGTGGACATCCTTGTTTTGTTCCTGATTTTAGCGTGAAGGATTTCAGTTTTTGACCATTTAATATGATACTGGCTGTAGATAGATGGCTTTTTATGAGATTAAGATAGAGACGATCTATTCCAATTTTCTTTAGGGTTTTTATCATGAATGTGTGTTGGATCTTGTTGCATCCTTTTTCTGCATCTATTGAGATGATCGTATGGTTTTTGTCCTTGTTGCTATTAATATAGTGTGTTATATTTATTGATTTGTATATTTTGAACCATCCCTGCATCCCTGAGATGCATCCTACTTAATCAAGGTGTGTGATCTTCTTGATGATCTTCTGCATTCTATTTGCCAGTGTCTCATTAAGGATTTTTGCATATATTTTCATTAGTGAGATTGGCCTATAGTTCTCTTTTTTCAGTTGGGTCTTTCTCTGCTTTAGGGATCAAGGTGATGCTGTGGTTCTTCTTTATTTTTTTTTTCCTTCGATACTAGGGATCAAACTCAGGACCCTGCAGTTGCAAGGCAGGCAGCAGCACCAGTGAGCTTAATCCCCAGTCCTGGCTGTTGGTTTTTCATCGATGGCTTTTATCAAATTGAGGTGTAGAGACCATTTACTCAAATTTTTTGGAGGTTGTTTTTTTTTATCATAAATGCATGTTGGGTTTTGTCAGATGCTTTTTCCTGCATCTATTGAGATGATCATATGATTTCTTTCCTTGGCTCTACTAATATAATGTATTACATTTATTGATTTGAATATTTTGAACCATCCCTGCATCCCTGGGATGAATCCCAGTTGGTTAAGGTGTATGATCTTCTTGATGATCTTCTGTATTCTATTTGCCAGTATCTTATTAAGGATTTTTGCATTCATGCTTATTAGTAAGATTGGCCGATAGTTCTCTTTTTCAGTTGGGTCTTTCTCCGCTTTGGGGATTAAAGAAAGAATATTGAAAGAAGCAACACTTTGTTTCATTGATTTTTTTCCCTTGTAACTTTTATTTTTGATTTTTATTGATTTATGTTCATTCATTCCTTCTGTTTGCTTCAGTTTTGTTTTGCTCTTTTCCTTCTAGGTTGAGAGGTGAGTACATAAATTATGATTTGAAATATCCAGTGTTTTACTAATGTATATATTTAGTGCTATAAATTTCTCTTTTTCACTTTGTCCTAAAATCTTTAATATGTTGTAGTTTGGTTATGTAAATATATTCAACAGAGTATAAATGTTGTCATCTTACCAGTTTGAGTGATGTGTAGAAACTGTACTTCGCTTTATGTCTCTCTATCCTCCCCTTTATAATGTAGTTATCTTAATAGTTTCATCAGCAGACATTCAGAACTATAGCAGACAGTGCTTTTATTTTTACCTCAACCATCAGACATCCTTTAGGCACCTAAAAGGAAAATAAAATAGGTCTTCTTACCAATAATTTTGCTTACCATGATCTTTCCTTCCTAATGTTCCTAAATTTCTTCGTGTATCATTTGCTTTCTATTTAGTGATTCTTTTAGAGTAGATATGCTGGCAGCAAGTTTTAGTTTTCTTGAGTATATCTTGATTTTCTTCTTCATTCTTGAAAGATCTTTTCTTTCATCCTTTAAAAACAGTTGTGCTACTTCTTTCTGTCCTCCTGTTCCAGTTTCCTATGAGAAATCTGCTACTATTTGCCGCGTTTCCTCCCATAGCTACAGTGCCATTTCCTTCTTGCTTCTTTCAAGATTGTTTTTCTTTGTCTTTAGTTTTTAGTATTTTGACTATCTATGTCTTGGTGTGGATTTCTTTGAGATAATCCTGTTTTAGAGATTTGCTTAGCTTCCTGAATGTTTTATGTCTTGTCAAATTTGAAAGTTTTCCAGCTATCATTTTTAAAAATATGTTTTTAGCTTTGTTCTCATCTGGCACTCTGCTTATGTGTTTTAGACCTTTCTTCATGACCCTCAGGTCCCTGAGGCTCTGTTCATCATTTTATTTCAGTCTGTTTTCTCTTTGATATTTAAGTTGGACCATTTCTATCGTTCTGTCTTCCAGTTCATTGACTATTCTTTCCTCTGGCTTCTGCTATTTAGCTCACCTAAAGAATTTCAAATTTTAATTCTTGTGTTTTTCCATTCTAAAATTTCCCTTTGGCTTTTCTGTATATTGCTGAGATTGTCTGGTTTTCATTCATGTACCTCTGTAGTCCTTTGATGAAGCATTTTTTCATGACTGTACTCTTCGACAGACTGTAATAATACAGTCAGTATTACTACATAATACTAATACTGCTATCATTTTGATGTTGGCATTTAGTGGTTGTCTATACATTCTATCAGTGTCTGTGCATGAAAATGTTTACCTGGACATTTACACTCATTCACATTCATAATCCCCCCCATCTCATTATATAGCCTAGGCTGGCTGAGGCTTTGAACTCATGACCCTGCTGCCCTTAGCATTATGTGAAAGTGCCACTGTGAAGCTACACTAGGGCTTGGGGCTTGCACATGCTAGGAGAGTGCTGTTTCACTGGGCTACATCCTCATTTCATCCTGTACATATTTCTTGTTTGTTATAAGATTCTGGGGACTTAAAGCCTCTGTTTTATCTGACCTCTTTTTTTCTTTTGGTACCATGGATCGAACTCAGGACTTTGTGCTTGCAAGGCAGGTGATGGCACCACTGAGCTAAATCCCCAACCCTTGTCTGATCTCTTATGCTGCTCCACCAGGAAAAGTGGTGGGAATGGGGGTTTTGTGCCTTGCTATTTAAGAGGAGACAGAATTCTGGGTTCCTTACTCAGCCTGTTGATAGTCAGTGTCAGAGGACTTCTTATTACTGCTGAGTAGAAGTGGGAGTTCAACCTCCCCACATGGTTTACACTGATACTGTGATGGGGTAGTCTTGTAACTGAGCGGTGAGGGTAGAAGTCTTCACTCTCCACTGGGCTCTCACTGACATCACCCTGGTTAGTAAGGGAGGGCTGCCTATAGCTGCCTGGGTAGGGGTTAAATCCAGGCTCTGCTGATACCACCTCATTGAGAAGTGGAGCTGAGGTTGGGAGGCTTACTTCCTAGCTCACTACTTGTCTTTCTTTAATACCTCTTTGACCAAGAAGGAAGGGAAATGGGGTGCCTCTTGACATTTTTGCAGAATATTTAGTTTAGATCTAGAACGTCCTCCATATGGAAAGGAACTTTGCAGAGTGATTAAGGATTTTGATGAGGGCAGATTATCTTGGATTATTTGAGTGGGCCCAACATAATCTTGAGGTCCTCAGAAGAGGGACACATGAGGAGTTATATAGAGGGGAAGGCAATGTGATGCAAAAATAGAGGCTGGACTGATGCACTTTAAAGACAGGAGAGTAACCATAAGCCATGGAATATGACAGCCACTGGGAGTTATAAAGGAAAGAAAACAGATTCTCCCCTCAGGGCCTCTAGGTCACCAATCCTGCCTATACCTTGTCTTTAGCTTGGTGAAACTTGTTTTGGACATCTGAACTCCAGAACTCTAAGAAAGTAAACTTGTGTTCTTATAAAGCACTGTTTGTGCTCTTTTTACAGTGGTCAGAGGGAACTAATACATCTTTGTGTAGTCAGTCATTTGATCTGTACAGTAGGCACGTTCAGATGAACATAAATATTCTGAACTTCTCTAATCCATCATCCCTTCTAATTTGGAGTATTTGATGCATGGGAGTCATATGATTTATATTATTTAGGGAACTGGTCTACAACCTGTGTAGGATGAATCAGATGGAAGGGGGCTGAAATCAGAAAGGTTCAAAAGCAGACTTTTGCATTATGCCAGGGAGACAGGGATTTACTTACAAAGAGGCTACACGTTGGGCTGAAGAGTTGCAGATTGGGTATCAGTGACATTTCAAGGAAAAAAAATGCAAGTTTTGAAGACTGACTAATGACACAGACGAAGAGTATGAAGTCAGTGATGACGCCAAAGCATGAATAATGAAAATGTTCATTAAGAAAGAAATAAAAGGGTAAAAATTTTATATTATATTTTCATCAGTCTTGAATGACTGGATAAGTTAAAGGGATAGTATTCTTTCTTTCAGAGGTGAAAAGCCAATCAGTGCTCTTTAGATAATGTTAGTTACAAATCTATGACAGTTGAAAAACTGGTTTGTCATATCCTGCTCATTCGTGAAGATTAAAAGTATGTCCAGGTGTTTGATTTCTGTGTCATAAACACACTCTCCTCTTATGTCAGTGGCAATAAGAGGTGTTTATTAGCATCCTTTTAAGTTGTTAATGAATTTATATATTGGCAGTGCTGGACTTCTCCTTGGTCTGACATTTTATATTTAATAGCATATAAATAAAGCTCTTAGAGGGCCAGGGATTTAGCTCAGTGGTGCCACTGCCTGCCTCGCAAGTGCAAGGTCCCAAGTTCAATCCCAGGTACCCCACCCCCCCAAAAAAGAATTTCCGGTCGGCGATTTAGCTCAGTGGTTCCACTGCCTGCCTTGCTAAGCACAAGGACCCAAGTTCAATCTCCAGTACCAAAAAAGAAAATGTCTTACAGCCAGGAGTGGTGGCACATGCCTGTAATCCCAGCACTCGGGAGGCTGAGGCAGGAGGATCACTGTGGATTCGAGACCAGCCTGGGCTACATACTGAGTTCCAGGTCAGTCTCAACTATACAATGAGACCCTGTCTCAAAACACAAAAACAAAACAAAACAAAACAACAACAACAACAAAATGCTCTGTTTGCAAGACAGCTGTCAGATTTTTTATTAAGCTAAAAATATCATTCTGGACCCCAAATGTTTCTTCTACTGAAAATTCTTAAGGTTATTGAAATGATGCACAGATATATCTCTTTTGTTCTTGCTTCAACCTGATCTCATTTTCCTTAGAGACAACTTGTAGAGGTAAGAAGGTGGAGTTAGGCTGCATTCACAGTTTGGCTGGTTCTACTTTTTTTCTTTTGTACCAGGGGTTGAACTCGGATCCTTGCATTTGCAAGACAGGTGGTGGAACCATTGAGCTTAATCCCTGCCCTAGGTTCTACTTATTTGAACATCCTTTGTGTGGCATGATGCTGACCTCTGGTTCACATCCATTAATGCTTTTTTATTCATTGCAAAGGGGTCACTGAGAAACTGGCATTGGACTCCCACGGGAACTTGCAGTTCATAAAGATCTTTTTCTTATGCACCCCAGTATAATGTTTTATTTTAAATTTCCTTCTGAGATAGAACTTGTGTGAAACCTAAATCTAGACCCTACAGGGAGTTTAGTCTCTGCAAAGCAGCACTGATCTTTTGGAATAAGTTATTTTTAAAAATGAGCAATTCTTGGTTGAACCCTTTTTCATTCTTAAATCCACAACTGAAAAATATCCCCATTCTACTTTACAATCCTGGAAATTTTCATGTACTTTCCATCAGATATTTTTCAGCGTTCTCAGTTGTAAGCCTTTATGTGTCTTCAGTGCTTCTCAGGCAGCAGAGCGCCTTTGAGTCTTTGGGGATCTTGTTAAACACAGCTTCTTATTCAGCCGGTTGGGGCCAGGTCCTGAGACTTTGCATTTCTTGCAGACCGTGATCAGCAGAGGTTTTTGGCTTTTTGTTACTCTGTAGATACAAACTTACTCCACATCTCACTTTGGTGCTTAGAGCGTTGGTAAATTTCACAGTTACATTGCGCTAGATCAGAAATTAACCTCTTGCTTTTCATTTCAGGAAATAACCAAATATAAAATGAAGAAAGCCTGTATGGAAAATGGAAGAATACTTGAAAAGTTCTAATATAATGGTTTTACTTTCAGTTGGAATTTACCACTGCTATTTTTTTGTTTTTACATTTTTCTTTTGACTATATAAGTTAATTTTATTTTATTTATTTAGTTTTGGTACTGGGGATGGAACTTGGGATCTTGGGCTTGTGAGGCTGGCGGTGGCACCACTGAGCTAAATTCCTGGCTCTATATAAGTTAAGTTTTTGGAAGATAAATTTATTTATTTTTAGTACAGGGATAGAACCCAGGGTCTTCCCAATGAGCTACATCTCTAGGCCCTTTTAAAGTTGTTTTTTTTTTTTCTTTCAATTTTGAGACAGGGCCTCACTCTAAGGTGCCCAGGCTGGGCTCAAATTTCTGATCTTCCTGCCTCAGCCTCCTAGCACTCTAGGATTATAAATGTGTGCCACCACACCCAGCTAAATTAATTTTTCACATTTTCATGGTAAAATATGTATGATGTATAATTCACCATTTTAACTAGTTTTAGATGTACAACTCAGTGACTTCAGGAACATTCCCAAATGTACCACTACCTATTTCTGAAATTGTTCATTATTCCAAACAGAAACTTTGTACCTATTAAACAGCAAATCCCAATTATTCCCTTCCCACAGCTCCTGGTAACTTCTATTCTACTGTCTGTCTTTGAATTTGTCCATTCTAGATACCTCATGCAAATTGAAATCGTATGATATGTATTTATCCTTTTGTTTCCTGGCTTGTTTCACTTAGTATATTTTCAAGATTCGTCCATTTTTTTAGCAACTGATTATACATTATGTAATTGTAGCATGTTAATTGTGGTATATATCAGAATTTTATCCCTTTTTAAGGCAGCATATTTTGGTGTGTGTATCACATTTGGTTTATAGGCATTTGAGTTGGCTATTGTGGGAAAATACGTTGTGAACATGGGTATATGAGTATCTATTTGAGGTGCTACTCTTAGTTTCTTTGGCATATTCCCAGAAGTAGAGTTGTTGGATTGTGTGTTAATTCTGTATGTTCAGATTTTTTGAGGAACTGCTAAGCTGTTTTTCACAGGAGAGGCATGATTTCACATTTTCTCCAATAATGAGAGAGGTCCAGTTTATCTATATCCTCACCTTGAATTTTTGTTTGTTTTCTGTGCTCTGAATAAAAATGTATGAAAAGGTTTACAGATGGGGACTGGGGATATAGTTTAATGGTAGAGTATTTGTCTAAATATCTTTCTCCTATATCTCAGTATTTATAGAACTTCCGGTATATTTCCTTCTCACTTCCTGTACTTCGGTTGCCGCTTCAGATCTGTCTTCCCTTGAAATCGAGATCGAGTTTTCATTAGCTCTATTCTTTGAGCTAGGAACCATCTATGTTTATAATGGCCCTGGGACAGTGGAGTAGTGGGTGCACAGGACAGATGGGTGGCCAGGGCATAGCTAGAGTGGGCCTGGGTCAAGCTGGAAAGGGGGTTAGGTTTCTATACAAAATGACCAAATGCACATAGGAGTCAGGACTGTGTCATCATGGGAAAAGTGAGTCCAGGATGAAAGGAGAGATGATGAAGAGTTAGGGTGACACACAGGTAATGTTAGCTCTGATATAAGGAAACAGAGGAGAACAAGTCAGCCACACACAGAAGCAGCTGCACAGTGACTTCTTTGTGCTCTGGACTCAAAACCAAAGTATTTTTAACTGTACAACTGGCTTGTGTTTAATTAAAGAATATTACAAGGAAAGATGAAGTTCCTATGTAGAAGCAATTGTAAAATGGCTCATAACAGAGTCAAGTTATTTAGTTATTTTCTTCTGTCTCATGCTTGGCTAGTCCAAACCCAACCAATTAAAAAAACTCCATCCCTAGCTGTCTCTCAGCAAGATGCTGGTTGAATCAAGGCCCTTGTCTTCCTGTCACTTCAAAGTACATATTCCATTAGCAGAGGGTCAGTGATTTTGTGTTCTCTTAGAAAACACACTACGTTGTTGGAGAATTTACTTTCAGTAGATGTGTTAGCTTCATAAGATTTTATTTTTAAATGCTAAATACTTAAAAATACCTGTTTTACTTCTATTGTCTGAGATGAGGCTTTTAAGGAGTAACAGACACCATAATAAAAGCTAGCGTGATTTTCATTGTCAATAAAAAGGTATTTGCGCGAAGTGCTGCTTTTTCCTCAGGAAAGCACTTGCGTACAGCATCGCTTAGCAACACTGAAATCAGCCCTGACACCTTATTCATCTTTAATATTCAGGTTCAAATCAAGTCTTTCCAGAGATGGGATGGATTGAGTCTTTTAATCCAAGCAAGTAAAAGTTGTCACTTTGCAGTTTTCAACTGAAGTCTGGCAGCAGTATCTAGGTTTTATTTTATCACTTATGTTGGAGTTGCATTTATTTTCCAGTTTAGCCTCTTAGGTCCTGATTCTCTATCTCTGTTCCCACTTCATGTTTTTTTTGGGGGGGTACCAAGGATCAAACTTGGGTCCTTGGACTTGCAAGGCAGAACACTTCATGGTTTTTATTCCTCAAGATGCTTACAGGATCTTCCCTTTATTCGGGGATCAAAGTTAACATTTTTTAACATGGCATCATGGCTGATGATCATGAGTTGGCTCTCTCTTGCTTCTGTAATATTCCCTACCTCAGCCATGTTAGACAACCTGGTCCCCAACATGCTGTTGTTTTATATCACCATTTTTTCAGCCTATCACATTGTTTTCTTTGCTTTGGGAATACTGTTTTCTGGCTAAGTCTTGCTTATCTTTCCAGAACAGTCATGCATTAGGGCAGGGATGCATTCTGAGAAATGTATCCTTCGTAATTTTGTCATCCTGTGACCGTGACGGTGTGGGTATACAAACTTGGGTTTATGTCAGTCACTTCATATGGTCTCTTGATGCAGTTGAGAGACACAGTAAGTGTGACATATGTGAGAACAGTGCCAGCCTAACAGGGCGTATCGTAGTGTTTCACAGTAGATTTTATTGTGTTTTTGAGACAGGGCCTTGCCATGTACATCAGGCTAGACTTGAACTTGCTGTGTAACCCAGGTTGGCCTTAAACTCATTATCCTCCTGCCTCTGTCTTTTGAGTGCCGGAATTGCCAGTGTGTGCCATCACACCCAGTGACTTGTTTTTTAAATTGAGTTTATTGGTACATTTTAGGTGTACAGTACAGTTACATTCATTATTGGGATCCTGTACAGTGACTTTTTAAAAAATAGGTAGAAGTACCACCTCTAAAGTAGGGACAGGAGTATAGTAAATACATAAGCCAAAAAGGTGATCATTTATCATTAAGTATTATGTACTTAATTGTACATAATTGTATGTGCTGTGCTTTTATGTGACTGGTGGCACAGCATTATCACAAACATGTGAGTAGTGTGTTGTCTCATCATATACAATGATCATGTCAGTAGGCAGCAGGAAATTTTTAGCTCCATTATAGGACTGTCTGCATGTGTGGTCTGTTGTTGGCCAAAACATCCCTTGTGGTACAGACCTGTACTTTGTATTCTTAGGGCATTTATCTCTTATGCCTTCAGATTGAGCTAGGGCCTCTTCTGCTAGGATCCTGTGTGAATCTTGGTCATAGGGCTGGATTTTAGGTGCTTACTTTTTTCATCCTAAACTGAGAAATTTGACGGGCAAGGATTCGGTCTTTTGTGCTTATCTCCTTATCCTTTCTGTATGTTTTATTTACTTGAATTTTTTGGCATGTGTGATCAAATTGAATCTCCTCTTCCTTGTAGTAGTATTTCTTTATTACTAGGAGTTTTGACCTAGAGGCTTAGCTTAGAGGCCTGAGACATTTGTGTATTAATCAACAGTTATCTCTTGGACTGCTCTTTCTCTGCCAAGAGCCATGCTGCTTGTTTGCTTTTGTTTGGAGGCCCTAAGATGGAAGCATCAGATCATGAGTAGATATTACCAGAAAGTAGAGGCTGGAAGATAAAAAAAGAAATGAAAGCAACAATTTTTGAAGATGCAGTCTGTGAGAGGCTGTTGCTTGAACATTTTCACAAAGAAAAATGTTAAGAGCTTGTTTTGAATTCATATTTTTACAGCTAATGTAGAAAAATAACTGTGGCTTTGGTCGCAGTATGCCATTCGCAGCAATTTTACTTAGAAATGTACTGAAAAGTTTTTAGTTTAAACTACTTTGAATTTTAGGACAATGTTAGCACGTATAATGAGCCTTTTACGTAGACAAAAGGTTTACATCTTCAACCTCTAAATTGTCTGTGAAGTCAGTGTTTTGCGGGGGTGGTTTTATGGCAGCACTGAGGTGAGTAGGCTCAGGGTCTTCACACAGAGCTACACCTACATCCCTTTTTATTTTGAGACAGGGTGTTGCTAAGTTGTTAAGTTATCCAGGCTGGGTTTGAACTTGGGGTCCTTCTGTCTCATTCTCCCAGAATACTGGGGTAACACATAGCTTGAGAAATCAAATTTAAAGGCTTTCCTTTCCTTGTTTTATTTTTAAAGAATCAAAAATGAGCAAAAGGGAAAAGGAAACTATTACCTTGTACAGTACTTAAAAGTGGGATGGAGTAATTTATTTTAAGAAAGCAAATCCTCCAGCTTTTCAGTCCCATACTATGCATTTAACCTTTTTTCAGTAATTCTATTCTCCAAACATGCTTTGTAAGCACTGTTGTTAAAAATATATAGTGATATGTTCACTGCCAGCTTTTTAAATAACTTTAAAGATTCCTTTTGATACTTAGCTAGTTTTGTTCTGATCTTTATTTTGTTTTTTTAAAGATAACTTTTTTTTGTTTTTTTACAAAAATGAATTAGATTATTTTTTTCCTAAAGTCAAATACTGTAGACATTATTTAGTAGACAGAATTTTCCTTATCACCATTCTCAGGGGTAACTAGTTAATATTTTGGTATGTATTCTAAATATGTGAGTTTTGTTTAAGTATTGCAACATTTTCCCCCACAAATGGGGTTCACACTTTCTATACTCTGTTACTTGTATTTTTCACTCATTAGCACTTTATTTCATGGATATTCTTTTGTGTAGTTCTGTCACAGGTTTTTGTTTTGTTTGTTTTGTAACTAGGGATCAAGCTCAGGTGCTCGTGCTTGCAAGGCAGGCAGTGGAACCACTGAGCTAAATCCCTGGCCCTCACTACAGGTTTTTAAGCAGCTATGTGATATTTCATACAGTGGGTCTACTGTATAATAAGCTGGTTTCTGGTAGGGTGTCTCCAGTATTTTGCTATTGCACATAATTCTTCAATAAACATTTTTGGGTCTTATACACAGTGTGTATTTTTGTGGGATGATACCTAAATGTGCATGGTTGGCAATATTATAAGTGTAAAATGTGGCTCAGATTTAAAGATTAACTAATTCTTTAAGACTTTCAGAAATATTTAACCATAATGATAACTCTAATTTCAGCATGAACTTTATTTAAAGGAGGAGATAGATTCCTTTACTAAAGGCCTAGTGAAACATTCAGGGAAAGGTTTTAAAATTGTCTTTCTCCTCATGTTACAAATCTGAATTGTATGTGATAATGTAGAGCCTTTGAGACAAAACATCATTTGGTTTGCCTGTGCTTTGAAAAAATAAATATTTTTATTCGTGGAATCTCTTTGATTTTATTATTTCATTGGCTAGGGATATTTCTTGTGATAAACCACAGTGTGCTTATTTTAATTCTAGTTTGTATAGTAGAGTATCGGATGGAAATAAAACTATTCTGTGGCATAATTTACCTTTAGAGAAATGCATAAAAGTGGCTCTATAAATAAAGATGGAAGCCCTAGACTGTTATTTTGTGTACATATTGTAAGTTCTCTTTTGATAGTCTTGAAAACATCTGCATTGTACCTTGTTGAATAAAGGGAAGCTTATAGTTGGTCTGGTTGAGGCAGTAAACCTGGTTTTAGATTCTAAGAGTAGGTTTCTAGTCATGTTTTGAGGATCTTTCCTGGTGCCCCACACAAGTAGGTATTTAGTGCTTCTTAAATATTTTCTCCATTTAAGTCAAGTTCTTTCACCTATGTGTTCAAGTCTAGCTCATTCCAGTTGGTTTTATAAGTAGATATATCAAATTGCTACTTAAAATACAGATTTCAGATTCATATTCAAAAGACAAATAGGCTCATGATCTTTATTCTAAGCTCACATTAAGCCATGCATAGTGATATAGACAAATGTTGGAAGGTGGATATTTGTATTTAGTATAGAATTTAAGCATTTTAGCTTTTTATTTGATTTTATTTTATGGCAGTGCTGGGGATAGAACCCAAGTCTTTACTCATGCTAGGCAAGTAGTCTACCACTGAGCTACCTCCCTCCCATTTTATTTATTTTTCTTTATTTTAAGATTTCATATTCTGTATAGTCTAATTGGTACATGTTTTCAAGAGATCATATTTTTGAGACTATAGTAGCTTATTTTAAAGAGGATTTTTTTTCTTTTACAGAAAACAGGCATCGTTGTGGGTCCAAGGTGACATTTTCCGATCCAAACTTAAAAACAGACCATTCAGTGAAGGAAGCATTAATAAGATTCTTTCTAGCTTGGATGATATGTCTATTGGAGGAGATGTATCTAAAATCCAAAACATGGAAAGGTTTGGAGAGGTGAGTTTCCCTCAGGAATATTCTGATCTTTGTTGTTTCCCTGTCAACACATGTAACACAGCAGTATTTTTCTCTTAAGATACTGAGAGGACCATATTGTAAGGTGTGGAGTTATTCACCCGTAAAGCAAGAAGCAGAGCTGAGAAACCAGTTGCCCTTAAAAAGAAAAAAAGCTGTAATTTAAGGAATACAATTAAATTCTGATATGATGAATATTTACAAAAATGAAACTCTACTTTGAAAATAGAGACATCAAGAAAAATTTTAATGTTATGATTGAAGTAACACATAAGGGAGTAGCAAGTGATTGTTTGAAAGCTTTCAATTCATGCTGATTTCTAAAGTAGTGCTGAGTTGAAAACATAATTAAGGGCAACTCGGCTTTTTTTGGGAGGTTTTACTATAAACAAACCACTTGAAATAATTGTTATATGTGGTCTGTTTTAATCTTTGTAACTCCCTGGGCAGTTAGATAATATTTCCTCTGTTTTATAGGAAGAACTGTGTATCAGAGGTATTCTAACTTTGGTGTTGAAACATGAGTCAGTCCCTTTCTGATCCCAAACTCATGTTTTTGTTTTTGTTTTGTTTTGTTTTCTTTTTTTTTATTCCATTACCTCTAAAGAAACAGGAGGTTAATTGAATGTTTTTGGAACCAGAAGCAAGCTTGTCATCATTTGCTCTATGCCTTTTCTTGTATGGATAGGATACCAGGGGCCCAGGGACCAAATCTGTGACTTACCCAAGTTCCCAGAATTGTTTGTAGTGGTGTCATTTCAAGAACTGGGCATCCAGTTCCTAGTTCAACTCTTTGTTTCATCTTGTACCTGGAGGGAAGCTAAACACTTAGTCCATATTTATATATACCTAAAGCAAAGAGGAAAAAAAACTGTTAAAAATTAGGCAACAAGTATAGATCTACATGCTATCGACAGTGACCCATTACAATCAGACTTGGGCCTTGGACAAAATGATGTGGCTCAATGGTAGCCCTCAAGGAACCAAAGTGGAAGAGATGACCTAGCTCTCTTAGGTCACCACTTGGAGTTCCAAAAAGATTTCTCCCAGCAGCGAAGAGAGTCAAAGCACTTGGAGTTGGGCAGAGTTAGGTTTCTTCAAAGACAAAAGGTGGAGCCTACTGAATGAACTGAATTTTTAGTCCTGTGTGTGTTCTCTAGGACAGCAACTCATAAAGTGGCAAAGTTTTCTTGTTTGATTTGTCCTGATGAAATGTAAATCTCAGCCAAGATTATGTTGATGTTCAAAGTGTTTGCTGACTTTTTCTGGTCTCCGTGTTACAGGCTAGCCTTTCAAAGCTAATAGAAAGGATCTGGACCATATTTTAATGTGATAGTATTGCTAAATAGGAACATGTTTTTCTTGATCTTGTCAACGTTGTGCCCCAGGTTGAGGTGAAACATATAGGGCTTTGAGTTGTGATCTCTGAAAAGACAAACATAAAATTTGTCTTTCTGTCGGAGGATCGTACTTAGCTCACAAGAATATAATGGCTTTTTATATTCTAATCTGTATTAGGTTGATATCTGTTGTTGGAACATTCCATTCTTATCCTTTTTAAGCCCCCTTTTAGTTTTGCTAAACTTAAAAGGAATTGTCTTATTACTGGAAGAGTAAGGAACGTAATATGATTGAAATTTTAAATATGTCAGTTTTAAATATAAGCATATATTTACCTGTTGACACTTTTTTTTTTGTTTTTTGCTTTTTTTTGGGGGGGGTAGCAGGGATGACCTCGGGACCTTGCACTTTCAAGGCAGGCACTGGAACCACTGAGCTAAAGCCCCGGCCCACCTGTTGACTCTACTACTTTTGCCCCCATCCTGTCATAGCCCTCTCCACCTGCTGCAACAAAATACATAAACTAGGTGGCCTATAAGGAGCAGAACTGTATTTCTTATAGTTCTGGAGGCTGGGGAATCCAGGATCAGGATGCTGGCAGATTTGGGGTGCTGCTTGTTAATTGATGGCATAGTCTCCCTTTCTCCTCATGTAGTGAAGGGGCAGGAAGGGGAGGAATCCCATTATGAGGGCTCTGCTTCGTAATGTAATCACCCACAATGGTCCTACCTCTTACTGCCATCATTACGGGCTTCAGATTTCAACATAGGAATTTTGGGAGGTTTTTGATGGGTAACATTGTACTCTACCAAATATTTTAGCCTTAGCCATTAATAAATGCCATTCTTTCCACTCTATAGGTAGTTGATGCTTGGTGTGAGTAGCTCTTTTTTTTCCCATGCTTGTCTGGTGCCAGCCATGGGACACTGCATAGATAGGAGATATTAGTTTACTCAAAAGTGGACTCAATAGAGTTAGATTAAAGATGATGCCTTACTATTCTTGTAAATTATAAGAAAAAAATAAATGAAGGATACTGTGAGGATTTTATTGTGTTTCAAGTTCTGTACTAGTGTAATTGTGACAAATCTTGAAATATAGAGGCTTTCCCTCTTTTGAGCCAGATACTCAGTGCTGGTGTATACATACGAAATACACATAGCCCCTGGTGTATGTAGCGTAGGCTCCCTGCTCTGTTCTCTTCCTCCATGGTCTTATTTTTCCCTGTCTGCTAGGTGACATGCTCTAGAATGGTAGAAGTGTTTATCTATTCTCATGGTTCTATTCCTGGGCCTTAATAGGTATTATTTGAATGAATGAAGGAATCTTACTGTTTCACAGCAAAAGAAAAGGAAAAAAAAAAGAAAGAAAACATGGAATAAAACAACAAAGACACAAAATTGGTAATAATGTATTGTACAAGGACAGTGTATGCTTAGTACAAAATAGTAACAGTATTTAGTGCTCACTTTGACATTCATGGGCACAAAGGTCTAATGCAGATGGGAATTATGAAAAATGGCCTGAAGAAAATGGAATTTAAAGCCCTTTATTTAAAGTGTGCATATTGGAGTTAAACAAGGAGCATGATGTGTGTGTGTGTGTGTGTGTGTGTGTGTGTGTGTGACAGCAGCTACTTAACACCTACTATGTGCCAGGAACGATACTAAGTAGTTGACATGGATTAGGTCCTGTAATCTTTATGGTATCCGTATGCTGCAGGCACTAGTGTGAAGTCCACTTAGAGACTACATAATTGAAGTAGAGAAAGGTGAGCCAGCTCTCCGAGACTGAATAGTATGTGGCAGAGACATCACTTAAACCCAGGCACACTGGCTTTGAGTCGGTGCGCTCAGCTATCCTAGCAGAGCCCACGGCCTCTCGGTCAGATTTTTGGTGTGGCTTTAGTCCATTATTTCCAGTAATTTTGAACAGAACGGTGGCAAGATCCTTCTAATAAATTTCTCCCATAACTGGAATGTTTTCTACTTTTCCTTTTTCGACTCTATGGCTGTATTCCAATATTAGCATGCCAATCAGTAGAGGCCCTTGACTTAGAGATATTAAGTAGACACAGATGTTGCTAACGTTCAGCCAAATTGACACAAATTGACAGCCAAGCAGATAAGAATATAGTGTTTTGATTACATCTTTAGATATTGTGATGTATAAAATCCATCAAACATTTATAAGCAGGGTATACCTCAGAAGAACCCATGAAGTTAAATTGAATTTCTAAGGCTCTACTTTTAAACATCTTTTCCCCGCTTTTAGGCCCAGAAATGCCACGGGGAGTCACCAGAGGCTGTTAAACATGGGGAATACAGCACACAAATGTGCAATTTGGGGAGGGGTGTCTGGCTGTACTATGGGGGTGCTGGAGTCCACATGGGGTTTGGGTTGGAGGCCAGGGAGGTGGTGATGGGGAAGTGGTCCAGGTTTTCAAGATCCTGGATAATGGCAGTGAGAAGACAGATGGTGGGCGGGTGTGTGTGTGTGTGTGGGTGTGTCAGAGAGCTTCAGTGGTCTCTAAACACCTTTCAAAGCCAAGTCATTTAAGTCAGCTGAAAGTTTAATTTTGACATCTATCTCCCAGCCCTTTGAATTCTATTTTTGCTCTCATATGTATTTCAAACTGTGTCATCTTTCTGTGATCCCTCTTTCGTCTTTATCCCTCAAGTTCTGTATTTTATCTAATAGATCTTTTCTTTTTAAAAATTTATTTAATAGCACTGTACGTGTTTGTAGTACATTATGTTTACATCCCATGTGTGTAGTTAGTACATATACATAACATCTCAGTTTCTCTTTTCATTTCCTTTCCCTTTCCTCCTTCCTCTCCCCCTCCATCCATTTTTTCATTTTCTCCTATTTTTTTCTTCCCATTTGAGAAAAATCTGTCTCTCTACTTCCTATTATCTTTTATTTTGCCCTTTACTTATAATTCGGGTTTCTTGTATAGGGAAAACCATGAGATATATAAGCTTGTGTGTCTGATTTATTTCACTTAACATTATGATTTCAAGGTGGATCTATTTTCTTATACCTTTCTAAAGTTTATCTTTATGGTGGAGTAGGATTCCATTGCTTATAAATATGACATTTTTTATCCATTCGTCTGTTGATGGACATGTGCACTGCTTCTAAGATTTAGCCTTTATGAATGGTTCCTTTATACACATGAGTATGCATATATTACTGATATGATGACTTTAGCTCTTTTGGGAAGATATCTGGAAGATGAATAACTGGGTCATATGGAATTTCTAGTTTTAGTTTTTTGAGAAATCTCCATACTGATTTCCAGTGTAGAAGGGTTCCTTCCCCCTACCTTCACCAGTATTTGTTATTATTTGAATTTTGCACAGCAAAAGAAACAACCAACAAAGCAAAAAGACAACCAACAAATGGTAAAAAAAAAAATTTTGCCAGCTATTCCTCAGAGGACTGATATCTAGAATGTATAAAGAACTAAAAACTATATCCCCCAAATAAAAGACCCAATCAAGAAATAGGCAAGTGAAATGAATAGACACTTCAAAGTAGAAGGACAAATGGCCAATAAGTAAGTGAAGGAAATGTTCAACATTGCTGGCAATTAGAGAAATGCCAAATTAAGACAACACTGAGATTCCATCCTACCCCAGAAAGGATGACCATCATCAAAAACTCCAAGAGACCATTTCTTAATGATACATTGTACCTCTCCAGTAGCTTTTCTTGTCATGATTTTATTTATCAGCAATTCCTTTATTCAACTGAAATATGAGGATATGCTATATTTTATTTTGATTTTCAGCTTGTCTATGTAGAAAGAACAATGGTAGAATAAAGTAAAGCTTTATTCTTTATATTATTATTCTTTAGCTATACCATCATCGGTAAATAAGTGTGTCTTTGAAAATTTTACTCCTTTAGGTATTTTAATTTGCTGTGACTTTCTTGCCTTTGTACTGGATAATCTTGTGTCTGAAGGAAAGACCCCAGCCTGTCAGTTATTTTATCTTGTAATTTTGTTAAAAAGTCATTGAATTTGCCACACTGTCACCTGTGGTATTTATTGGAAGCATATTTGTGTGGTCTGTCAAGGCAGCCTGTGTTAGGCTGGGTACTGTGGCATGACTGTGTACATCAGAGTCTCTGTTGTGATCCACGGTAACAAGCAGCTGCTTTGAAGCTCTACCATATCCACATTCGTGTTTTTGGATTTGGAATTTGACCAGTATATTTAAATGGCAAAGAGCTCAGCATTCTTTAGTGTATACTTGAGTAATGCTAAATTCATAGCCCATTTTAAAGACTTAATTTATGTTAATAGTATATAAAAATATCTATAAACATAGATCATCTATAATCTGTTAGGACATTTGTAAGTAAAACTATAATGACCTTTGTATGGAACATTATTTTTTCCTCCCAGAATAATTTAGAAGAGGATGACGATGTGGAAATGAAAAATAATATTACCCAGGGAGACAAACTACGTGCCTTAAAAAGCCAGAGACAGCCTCGCTCCTCACCATCCTGTGCATTTAGGTAGATCCATTTAAAACTTTTAAAGTCATAGTGTGCTTCCATTTTCGGATAGAATATTTGATTCTCTCCTTCAAATACCATTCTACAGATACCAAGCTTACCTCATATTTTTTGATTTATAACTATTTTTGTTGTTTAGTTGTTATATATTTTATCACTGGTGGAAGTAGCTTAATTTTAGAAGCTTTATTGAAAGTAACCGCTGCATCTCACTCTGGAATTCTACCTTAAGATGCTAGTCTGCTATCTCTAATAATCTGTTCCAAGTTCTACTCAGAATTCTGCCTTTCTCCCGGGACTGGGTTTCTAGTCTTGTGACAAATCCTCACAGATGTGCGAAGGATTTTGTATTGAAGCCAGAGTGCAGCAGAAAAGAATTATATGCTAAGCTTTGGTATAGCCCACTAATTCCTCAGCTTTACCTTCTGCTTTTGAATAAAATAAGTGAGTCTTATGTGTACCTGTTAAGTTATAAACCATCATGCTTTTGAAGTCTGCAGATACTCATCAAAATCAATGATGGAACTTGACTTTTGACCACAACATTTGAAATCTGCTGATAGTTCACATTGGGTTAAAAAAGAAAAGATTTCGTGATCAATGTAGTTGAAAAATTGCCAATATTAAGATTCTTTACTGCAATACAAGGAGTAACAAGGCCCTAGTCCACAAAAGAATATAATGGAGACTATTTTTCTTTGACTTATCAGTGAGATATGCATAGCAGAAAGATCATTTTGCCTATGTGGTAGATATCAAATGGATTCACAAGTATTTCATTTTTCATGTGTTACAGCATTTAGTTCAAACCGAATCTTGTGAATTTTCTGATATAAGAAATGAACGTTCATTTTGAGGCTATGATTTTCTATAGGACAAGGACAGAATGGGCTGGCAAGCCTGGTGTTTGGTGATAACCACTGACTACCACTACCTGATTGAGGACGAGTACCGTTTCCTGAGCACCTTGCTTCTTAAAAGCATCACGCTAGCATGATGAAGTCATTTTGCACTCTGAGTGGATGCGCTACTACTGTTATTTCTAATTACAAAAAGCAAGATGCTATCAGTGGCATTCAAATTGAAATGAAATGACTAAAATAGGTTTCCTGCTGGTTCTAGGATTTATTTGATAAAGTAGATAAATACAAATATCCACTTGCAAGTTTTTTCTCTTTTGCCAATTTAACATCTTTATTGACTTGACTCCATGTGATAATGCGTTTCGGTGTGTCTTTAAATGTGTGACCCTGGTGGAGCTTGAGTACTTGTCTTTGATTTCTGCAGGTCAGATGATATGAAAGGACACCCAAGAGCAGTGTTCCAGCCTTTCAGGTACTGTTAACAAGGTTCAGTCTGTAGTAGCTTGTAAATAAACACATGCTACCTTTTAGACACAAGCCGATGAAAATACACTGTGCTCAGCTTTTTGCTTTTGAAGTTCCTTCCTTTCTGTTCTAGATAGTTGCAGTACACTTTACTTTTACACTTGATCATAGCCAAAAGGCCGAGAAGCCTACACTTTACTTTAGTGCTCACCCTGCAGAGGGTTTTCCTGACATGCACCCTGGGCTGCATGGCTGTGATGGCGATGTCTGTGTGCCCTGTGCTCCCAGCGCATTGCGGGGTTTCTAGTAAACTGCTGGTGCTCTGCAGCTTTCCTCTCACTGCAAGGATAAGGTTGGCCTTGATTGTTTTTCGTTTCATTTGTCTTCTTTCCCCGTTTTTGCATGTTATTGGTTCAACTTCTTTATTTTGTGGTCTTACTTCCTTCCCTTTCTTTTACTGGAGGAGGAAGCACTAGTTGGAAGTGTGAATTGAAAATGTCCCCTGTATATTCCCGGAGTGGTACCAGGTACTGGTGGTGCCAAGATCCATTCCTCAGGGCATGGTGAGGGCAGTAGAAGGGCTTGGCCAGAACTGTTGATGGAATAGGAGAAAGAGGCCCATTCAGTCTCCCTCATTCTTACTCACCCCAAAGTTTAAAATTGTCTAGTGGAGGCTGCTCTGAGAGGGCTCCAACTTCTCTCCAGCTTGTGTTCCTCCTTTGTACAACTTCTCCCATTTTTGTTTTGAGGCAAAACATGGCAGGAGCTGCTGTTAGGAAGGTAGATGAGAAAGGAAAGTGCCTGCAAGCAAACCAGCTCTTTGAGCAATAGGAAGACAAAGTCCAGCTATTAACACAGTTTGTCCAGATAACATAGGTGGGTAATGAAACCGTGACTGGGCCCTGGCTGTCCAGATGTGAGCCAGTGTTCACTTTGTGCCCATTTGGCTGATGGTTATTGAGCACCGCTTTACGTCATATGCCCAACTGGGAGCTGCAGGGGGAGAAAAGGGGCTTATATGGGGAAGGGCTGTGATTTACTTTGAGAGCAAATGATGCTGAGACAGGGTGCTTTCCCTGCTGTGTGAGGTAACGGCTGACAAGGAAGCGAAAGAGGAGGTGGTAGGAATGTCAGCTAGAGGTGGAAGGTGAGAAGGGAAGGGAGGTGAGGAGCTGAGACGATGTCCTGGCAGGAAAGACAGCGCCCATAAGCTGGACAAAGGTGTGAGCGCAGTCCATTCTGGAAACTGTTCTGGGTGGCTGCCTTGAGCTTGTCTGTTCGAGAGAAAGGAGAGTAGCATGGGCTGAGAGGCAGTGCCAGGCTGTACAGCCAAGGAGTTTAGGCTTTATGGGCACAGAGGGAAGAGTGAAATGTTTAAACACTGTCCCGACATGATTTGATATTTTAGATTTCACTGAAGCCTATTCATAATATGAATTATTAAATAATAAGACTGAAAGATGATCCTAGTACTTGAGGATAAGAAACTGTGATGGCCTTGGCTGGGGTAGTTGCAGGGCAGAAACAAGAGGATGGGTTTGAGTGGCACCTGAGGACCTGCCGGAGCATGAGTGCTACTGGCAAGGAAGGAGAGGGACAAGGACAGCAAGTCACAGGTAAGGGTAGGACTCTCAATTCAGCCCAGGGAACTTCGGAGAAGGGACTGTTTTTTATGCTCTGTCTCCTGCCTTGCACAGTGGGGACGGCTATATACACAGCCCCCTGGGGCTGTGAGCATGAGCTGCACGCACACCTCCCAGGTCTTCAGCCAGGCCTGGCACAGTTAGTACTGTGTCGCTGTTGGAGGCTGCTGCTCTTACCATTGCTAGAACCTGTCATGGTTTCAATAAGACTGACTTATCTTATCTTAGCTTATTGCTAAATATTTAACAGAACACAGCTTTAGTGTGACACTTTGTCCGTTTTGCTCTACAAAGATCAAGTTCTTCCCCACAAGGACCTGTGTCTACTTTGAAGACTGCAAAAGTGGCTTTGTCCCCTTCGGCGACAGCCAAGAGGATAAACAGAGGTTCATTGTCTTCAGGAACCGGAGTAAGAAGGTAATTTTCCCATCCCCCTTCCAAGATACTGGCTTGAGGTAAATGTAGGCCTCTGAAACCTAGATCAACTCCCAGCTCTGTCACTTGCTGACCGGGTACAGCAGGCAATGTTTTTGGTTTTTGTTTGGTCAGAGGAGGGAACAGGGCAAAGGGGAGAAACGCAAAAGGCTGGGATCTCCTGGAACTTCTGTTCCTAATGTGCTTGTAGAGATTAGGCTGTGTGGTAGGGAGAACACTAGAGAGCATCCCATTCATCTGGTAAATCTCCAGCTTGCTTAATGTGATCCAAAAGAACTGGAGATCTCTTGCACATATGAATGATAAATGCTAGTATCATTTCTCACCTGAGGTATAGAGATAGGCAAAAACTAAAACTGTTAGGGATGTTTGATGTGGTTGTGCTAAAATTTGTGTAAGTTAAATCTTGTATTTAAATCTGTTTTAACCCTTTCCTTACATTACTGTACTTGTCCTTAACTTCATGCCTCAGAACTAATAGAACCCTGCGGTGTTTTGTTTCAAAACCTCTGGTCAAAGCATTTTACTTAGCTTCTTTGGTCTTAATGAACTGATCTGACCAAGGCATTTGTCGCTGAGGGTGATGAAGAAGCCATTCTGTCATCATTTGCATTGATCAGCATCACATTCTCCTGATGAAGCGTGTGTCTTAAGAACACTAGCTCTTCATGAATCTCCATTGTTGTGTGTCCTTTTTTCTCCTCACTTGTTTTCTGTCTAGCTTTTCCATAAACTCCCGGCTAGCCAGTTCTCTGGGGAACCTGAATGCTGCAACAGATGATCCCGAGAATAAGATGTCCTCACCCTGCAAGACAACTTTTACAGCCAACCCATTCACCAACCTCTTGAATGGCAGCTCTCAGCCACCGGCCAGGAACTACCCTGAACTCAACAACAATCAGTACAACCGGAGCAGCAACAGTTGCAGCGGGGGCAACCTGAACAGCCAGCCTGGTCCCCACGGAGCCAAGACTGAGCACGTCTCTGTCATCCGGCCCTCATACACTGGGCTTTCTTCCTCTTCAGCAAGATTCCTGAGCCGGTCCATCCCTGTAAGTTCCCAGACACCATCTGTTGGTCCTCAGAATCCTGAATGCAACTTTTGTGCCTTCCCTTCCCACCAGAGGCTTCTACCAAAGAAGCTGAATAGTGTCAAGGAAGCCTTCTGATCACTGCCTCCCTCTGTACTGTGAAACTCCTGGCTCCTCAAGTAAATGCTGAGTTTCAACTGGGTTTCTTCTCTTTTTCTACCCCTCCCTTCTTTTTTAAACGATCTCTCTTAAAAGGGAAACAGCTTTTGTCCGTTCACCATGCATACTGTTGACCTAAATTCCTTTCCAGTTAAGTTTGCAGATTGCTCTGATATCTGATACAAAGCCAGTAGCTGATTGATGCAATTAATAGCATTTGCTTTGCTTGTGACAGTATTAGGAGTTGCTGCGGCTTTTTCCACATCCTGTGTGGTCAGGGATTGGATATGGAGTGTTGGCATGGGAACAGTGCTGAGTGAACAGTATTTTTCTAGAACTGGCCAGCCTTTGATTGTTCTACCCCCTTCCAGAAACTTACCCAGAATTAGGTGGCAATGAGGCTGTTTATAAGATAGATTTATAGGTAAGTACTTGGGATACAAGGGGAGGATCAGGCAGAATATCAAGAAAACGATAAAAGTTAGCCATCTGTCTTCTAGAGACAGGTCAGAAGGTCTCCAAAGACATCTTACTGATGAGATCTTTATTTAAATTACCAGGCTCCCTTTTTAATGATCAGCAGTCTCTGTTACAGTAAAGTCCATTGGCCCAACCCCCTGCTATAAGGTTAATATTTTGTTTCCTCTAAGCAGTATTGAGATCTGTAGGAATGTAAGCTTTCGTTTGAGAGGAAGAAGGACAAGTGGAAGGAAAACGAGGTTCCACAAATCCGGGAAACACGAAGAAGGGAGACACGATGATCACATTTGAGCAGGAGCAGACCCATGTCCCGGGAAGGCCCTGCCTGGCCTGATGCCTTTCACACCCACGATTCTGTGACCATTTCCTCCGCATCATCCGAGGGAGGCTGCTTTCTGCAGAGAAGATGATGAGGGAGAAGGAATAGCTGGTGGATGTGCTGCTTGTGTCCCACTCGGCAAAATAATAACTCTTGGCAAAAGAGAGCTGTTGGGACTCCCTTTCTTAGTGTGTGTGTGTGTGTGTGTGTGTGTGTGTGTGTGGTGTGTCTGTACATGTGCACTGAACTCTTTGTTACTCCCATCTCTATTTGGTTTCTTTTCAGAAATTTTTCTCCCTCTATCCCCCGTGCAGTCCTTTCCCTAAGTCCCCAGGAGTTCTAGCACAAATAGGGTTCCCCATCTGATTTTATTCCCAATGCTTTCTAGCATTCTTTCAGATTTCTTTGTGGATGAGGGCACTGAATAACTGCGAGCCCACTCACTCCTCAATCTGATTCTAATTGCAGCATGTAAATTGAGTAGATACGTACCGTAAAGACGTAAATCTCTGTAGCCGAGGATTGGATGTACAAGGCTCGTGTATGTACATTTTTCGTAACTGTTTACTAATTATGTCCTTCACACCAGGAATTGAGCTCAGCCAGTACTGTCACACTGATGGTGGATCCGTCTCTCCTTTAGATCAGCATGCAGGTCTTTATGTTTTTCAGGTATATCTCTGTATGTCTTTCTGTATAATTATAGATAATGATATAAATGGCCTGAAAATTTCGTAGCTAAAGGCTCTGTGTCATGAGCAGTTGTAGTCCACTGTCAGAAGCATTGGTCCTTCCCCGAGAATCATGTTCTACTTTTTCAAGCTGTTTTCCTGATCGTTCTTTGGACAAATATCGACAACATCCCGAGATGTTTATATAACTTAGTATTGGTCTCATCCTGTACTTTGTTAACTTCTTTTCACCTTTCCTCCTCCACATCCTTCTTTTGCCTGTAAAAGAGTGATTTCCCAAATAATTGAATCTAAAGTAGCAGTCTGTGTGGGCAGTTGCTGTTATGTCCTGCTTGTTGTCATCTTATTGTAAAGGAAAGCATTTATAAACAGAATTGCTAGCATAGAAACATTTTTCCTTCCAAGTAGGGAGATGCGGGTCTCTGTGACAGCAGTCTCTCCTTCATCCTTGCTGGATGAATCTCCTGGGACAGGGAAACTCTGAGTCTTCCCCCTGCTGTCTTGCTGCTAGTGAGTCCAGATGAACACGGCAATTCCTGATCTGTGAAATAAAGTAGGAGGCTGTGGGTTGTTTTCATTTATGGCCCACTGCAGCTTTTTATTTTTTTTGGTTTTTTGAGACAGGGTCTCACTATGTAGCTGAGACTGACAACCTGGAATTCACTATGTATCCCAGGCTGGCCTCGAACTCACAGCAATCCTCCTGCCTCAGCCTCCCGAGTGCTGGGATTACAGGGGTGAGCCACCACACCCGGCTTATTTAATGCAGCTTTTCTAATTGTTGCGGGCTTGGTGTCTAATAAAGTTGGTCTTCTTTCAGTGATGATAAACTTAGGAGAACCTTGATCACTCAAAATAAAAGTTCTAAAATCCTTAGGGAGGAAACTGAAGTCTGCAAGGTAATATCCTCCCAGAACCTTTAAGAAAGACCCAGAAACTCCTGGGGAGGAGGGTGACGGGTGTTTAGAGGGAGTCTAATATTTTAAAAGCTACAATTAGCATCTCTTTTGAAAGCTGCAATTGCTCTCTCACTTTTTGCAGCAGTTCAGCCCCCAGAAAAATGTAAAAATGATTTCCTTGTTCTGTCATTAAATGCTTCCACACAGAAAACAGGAATAAATGTTAAGGAATCCTTGTGGTTGTGACAAAATACTAAGGCACAGTCAGATTTTATTTGTATTAATTTGGCCTCTTTTGCTAGTCTTGCTGTCTCCACTGCCCAGTGCAATGCATGAGATTTCATTTTTGTCAACCCACTTACTGTAAAAATTTAGTTTCACTCCCTGACAGAGGAATGTTCAAATGCTTAAGAAATGAGGGACATGTAATTAGGGCGTGGGTGGGGTGGAAGTATTTTATTAAGCTGAAATTACTTATGGTATCTGTCTTGAATACTTGCCATGTTATATTTTTATGATACTTATCACGGAATTGCTGTTCATCTCTGCTGTCCTTACCTGACCCCCAAGGCTGGGTAGGTTCCCCCATGAGCTTCTCTGTACCCCACCTTGGTCTAATTGTAATACTCTTCTCACTCTGAATTTTCGTTGTCCACTAGACTAGCTCTCTGAGAACAGAGAAGGTATCTCTGGTTTCCATAGTTCTGGATACTATGCTTGGCCTGGAGGGGGCATCTAGAAAGTAGTTTTTCGGTTGGATAAAAGGAGGAATGAGTGTTTAAATGTGGTAAGAATGATTACTTTTTGTTTTAAAGATGGAAATCTTAAGGGTACGAGAGATTAGATATTTGGTACATAATCGTACTGCAAATACGCAAAAGAGCCATAATTAGAACCTAGGTTAGTTTTACTCAGGAAGGTCATCAAACATCATGTTGTGTATGAACTGTTATAGGTAATAATAGAGGGCTATGTATTGGATGTCTCGTTTTGTGAAGAACAGGATGGGAAAGCTGTGAAGAAAGGACAGTATTTTATTTTACTTATTTATTTATTTTTGGTACCAGGAATTGAACTCGGGTCCTTGCACTTGCCAGGCAGGTGGTGGAACCACTGAGCTAAATCCCTGGCCCCGAAAGGCTAGCATTTTAGTTGGGCTTTGTAAGGTGAAGAGGACCCTGCCAGGGATCTAGGGATAAAAGTAGAAGGGAAGGCAGGGCCATTTTGTGTAGAAGGAACAACAAAAGCAGAGATACAGCCTTAGTACTGTAATTAAGCCTTTAGGTTCTAAAGACAGGCAGGCCTACATTCAGAGTCTACCTCTGCCACTTTCTTTTGGGGAGAAAATTGAGCAATTTTTCTAGCCTCTTTGACCCTGAGTAAAGTGGAAATCGTAATAAAGAGAGGCAGATCTGCTTTGTGTATATGTTGCACTATCACACCTACATTGGTGTCCCTGAAGCTTACACAACTGTGTGAGACTTAGGGAATACAAATATACTTTTTGTAGATTTCATGTAAACATAGGACTGTGTGCTTGAAAGGAGTCGTTAACCTGTGGAGTACTGGCTCTAATGTGATAATGACAGTGATAAGAACATCTATGTAATCGGATGGGGTTTCCTGGGCTTATTGATAGCCCTCACTAATTGTTAGCAGCTGCTGTTCTAAGAGCAGAGTCATCCAGTGTAGCTAAAGCTGGGAGTGACACGAAGATGAGCCTGGAGAGTTAAGCTGGATTCCGACTGGGAAGTGGACAGGAGCCCTGTGAGTCTGGCGAGCAGGAGAGACCTGTAGCAGGTGGGATGAGTCTGGCCGACGTGTGGTGGAGGTCTGGGTGAGATGCTCTTGAGCTCTCTCTGTTGCCCTCACTTTCTACCTGGGCAGGTGTCTGTATAGGGATGCTATTCTTATTTAATGATTTTTTTCTAGGTTTCAACACACATTGTAGTATTGATACTATTAGATAATGGTATGTAGTATAATAAAAATGATGAATGTTTAAAGTTTTAAAAATTTGTTACGGTAAAAGACATGTTCCTGTTAATTCCCCACAAAATGCCACCCCCACTTATTTTGAACACATCCTGTCATTCTTGCCACATTTGAAAACAGTTCTAGAAGTTGTCTTTCTTCATTGCAGTGTCATTGAGGCCTTGATGTCTTGAATCACCTTAACATGTTTACCTTTCTTACATGGCCATTTGGACTTTGGGGAAGAGCCAGAAATTGTACAAGCCAGATCCAGTGAATAAAGTGGATGAGGACACACTGGGATATTTTTTACAAATCCCCATTTCCATTGGATGGCACCTGGCAGCAGCATTCACTGTATTTTTGATCACACTCATGAAACAGGATTACCAGAACTGCTTCAGAAAGTAGCAAGAATGATAGGGAAGTGGAATATTTTGAAAGGTACTGATGGCCATGTGTCTTTATTGCAGTAATTAAAAAATTAAACATTCATTGTTTGATTATACCTTGTGCGTAGTCAGTGGTGCCAGCATATTTTTACTGTAAATTTTAAATTACACACACACACACACACACACACACCCACACCCACACCCACACCCACACACACACACACACACACACACACACCCACACCCACACCCACACCCACACACACACACACACACACACACACCCACACCCACACCCACACCCACACACACACACACACACACACACACCCACACCCACACCCACACCCACACACACACACACACACACACACACCCACACCCACACCCACACCCACACACACACACACACACACACACACATATATATATTTTTTGGTACTGGGGATTGAACTTGGGTCCTTGCGCTTGCAAGGCAGGCCACCGAACCGCTGAGCTAAATCCCCAGCCCTTAAATTATATTTTTATAAATGAAAACGACCTAAAGAAAAATTATGGTCCTTCATAGGTACCTTTTTACAAAATGTGAGCAGAGGAGTTTAAAACAATGTAGTTTCTAATAAAAAACGGTCAGTTTGGTTATCAGCAGTTTTTGTTACTTCTGTTCTGGGGTCACACTAATACTATTTTATGGTAAGCAGCCTTTTAGAGCAATGTTTTATTGCATTACCCTATAAGGTTTCTAAATATATGTAATTGTAAACTGCCCTACAGGAAGTTCTTCAAAACACTTCTTTGGACATCACCTATTAAAGTGCTTTTTAGTGATTTCAAAAATTATTAAATAGCCTCCACTAGGTTTTGTCATTCATGCCGTATCTTAATCTTTTAATATGTCTGGGAATATCATCACAGTAAAGGCTGTAGGTTATGGCAGTGATGCTTGAAGTGTTCCCATTCCCCTGGGCTGCGTCCTCATCCTTCCCCTTTGTGTATGTTTACACCTTTGATAACCTTCCTAATTCAGTCTCTTTCCACCTTTAATTCACACTGCAAAGTAAGGCTGGCAAACTTTCTGTAAAGGTGCAGATGGTAAATACTTTGGCTTTTGTCCTAATTATTCATCCCAGTGCCTCAATGGTGTCACAGACCATTGCCAGATAATACTGGTTGCAGTGTTTTATTCACCTATTCAAAAATGATCAGTGATAACAGTACTAGAAAGAAATCCTAATCCTTTGTAGGACTTTCAGGCCCTTCGTACCGTGTTCCCTAGCGTATCTTCACATATGAATTTACTGTCTCCATCATGTGTCCCTTGTCCTCTCCCCACACTATGGTCTCCCCTGCTCCTGGATTGGAAGCCCTCTGCCCTTTTTTAGAAATTAGTTTCTCATCTTTAAAGACATTTATGATCTTCTGTCTCTGTGAAGCTCTTCTTGATAAATTGAAGCCCTATTTGACTTCTGTTTTTATCCATGGTGAATACTTAGTGCTTCATTTTGATCTAGGTATAGTGTCGCTGCTACATACATGAGCATCAGTATTTATAATATATTGTTCATCTATGCCTGATTGTCTCCAAATTTTAAACTTATTTTGTGTAGACATTTCATATAGTCATGTCATAGTTTCTAACGCATTACTAGACACAAAAAGGAATAAAAAAATTAAAATACTCATTTCTCTTAAAGGTAAAAGGAAAATTGAAGTTAAGTAGTTTGTATTCCTCACTTTACCTTAGCATTTTTATACCGTGGTCAAGTATGGTTTACACGTAATCCTCTGTTCTCATGCTGGTGGCTATTCTAATACTCAGCCCTGTTGGGTCTGAAGACTGCGGATCCGTTCTCTGTCCTAGGTGTGACCAGTGTAAGAATAACCTTGCTAGCCTGTGGATAGGTCGGGTTCCTCTATATTCTAATATCCAGTAGTATAGAGATATATTTTAGGGAATTACTAGTGCTTAAAATAGGACTTGGAATAAAATTAAAATACTGGGTTCCAGCTTTGTAAAATACCCAGTTTGGTAAAAATCACTGAGTGAGTAGCTTGTGCAATTGAAGCAGACTTCATTCTTGCTTTGGAATAATGTTAGTGGTGACAGCGATAAACTCCTTATCGAGCATTTGAACATCCATTGCAATAAAACGCCTCTACTTTTCCATGGTATGTAATAGCTTTCCCTGATTTAAACCTTATGCCTTTTCCCTCTGGGTCCTGTTGTAAATACTATCATCCTGTTCTGATTTTAAATGTGATATTTATTCATATTATTCATTGAGTCTTTGTGAATAGATTTCTAAAATAATATATTATTTATTTAAAAATTAAATTTAGTAAAATATAATACAACTAACTTGTGACTTAATAATTTAATGTTTAATTAAACATTAAATATTATATTTAAGAGTAAAGATTAATGCTACCTTTCTAACCTTTGGTTGCATATTTAAATAGCTGTGAATTTTCATCTCTCCTCCTGACATTGCCGTAGATTTGATGCAGTCTTTCAGCTCAAGGATACTAATAATAAGAACAAGACCTCAGTCTCAGTAATGAACCACATCTTTCGTGTTCAATCAACATTGGTATCCTTTGTTCCCTTCTTGAGGAGACTTGAGATTTTTCACTTGACAAAGCCTAAAATTGTTTTGAGATCTGCATGGTTCAAATAAAGCTTTTACATTTGCATATAAGGAATTTATACACATTGCAGTGCAATATAGCCAACTGTAATTTAAATTTCCAGTTTAGCAGCTAACATTGATTTTTTTTTGTATAAAGCCTCTCAGCTGCTTTTGTACTCCTCATTTGAAAGGGCTTTTCAAACACAAAACTTCCTTTAAGTGGCAAGCTTGATTAGAAATATGTAATGGGCAAGAATTGATTTGGATTCTCAAAAGCGTTGGAATGATTAATTGTTTTCATTATTCAAATTTATTTTATATATTATTTAAGTCATATCAATACTGCTAGATCAACACAACAAAATTTTATTTTAGTCTTGCTTCCAGTAGTAACAGGAAATTCTTTATAGTGGAGTGAGGTAAGACAGAAATGTACACATCATCATCGTATACCAGACTGAAAGCTCCACATAGATGTCTCCTGGCCTGATTCATACGCATGCGTTCCTTTGGTCCTTCAATGTTTGTATTTTCACTACTGCAAGAATCCACTAAAAATACCCATTTCCTCGTGTAAGCCTTTGTTTAAGCATCTTGTAGAGCTGTAGAATAAACCCTATTATTATGAGATTTTTGTTTTTCCTTGAAATTCTGCACTTTTACCATAACATATCTAGATACAGATTCGTTATAGTTTACCCTGTTTGGCCTCAGCACATGCTTTCAGCTTTATGACTGATGGTTTTTCTTTTATGGAAAATTCTCAGCCTTTGTCTTCTTTTTAGTTATCATTCTGTCTTTCCTCCTACCTTTCCAAAGCACTTCTTTAAGCCTTTGTTGGAGCCTCTCAGTCTATTCTCAATATCCCCTGTTTTCTCTTTTATAGTTTTTAATTTCTGAGCTCTGGCTGTGTTTTCATTAAATACATCCTATTGCTTTCCAGTTCACTAATTATCGTTAACATGTCCATTTTAGAGTGTGTATCTCCGATCCATTTCCCTTTGGGTTTCAGTGGTTTATATCTTTTCAAGCATTTCTAATGCATTATTTATGATAGCCATGTGTTCTCATTTTGATTTGCCTATCTTCGTGTCATTATTTCTTTTTTTTTTAAATGGGTATTTTGGTAATTTTGATGATCTTGTTTTGTTTTCGCATTGCAGTCTGTGAGAGTTTATCTCCTGGTTGGAGGCTTTATCGGTTTTCTTGGTGGTCATTTTCTTTATTACAGAATTTTACTGGTAGGTTCATACTGGACTGTTTCATACTGGCACTTTTTTTTGTTTCTTTCTTTTCCCCTAATCTGCTTGCTTTGTTTTTAAAACTCCTATCATATTTTTGGTTAACATATAATAATTATATACACTCGTGGAATGCAGTGTGGTGTTTTGATGTGTGTGTAATTGCGTAGTGATCAATTCAGGGTAACTATTACGTCCTTCACCTTAGGCATTCCTCATCTCTCAGTGGCTCTCCCTGGTCCTCTGGGTCTTTCTGTCTAGAAACAGATCTTTCTGACCCAGGCTCCTACCCATTGGTTCTCTTCCAGTGTCCCCAGGCTTGCTTTTCACACAGGGATGCAGCTCTGCAGAAGCCCTGACCTGGGAGCAGTGGTGTGGCTTCTCTCAGCCTCCTTGGACAGGTGGGGACTTTTGGCCTGTATTCTACAGAAATGAAACACCTGGGCACCTCCGCTGGTTTCCAGCTTGCTTGGTAGTTAGTGGTTTATTTCTAGGTCACAAAAGTGTTGATCTTGCTTTTGAGTCTTGGTGTGCCTTTTCTTTCTTACTCATCTTTTTAAACGATTTAATTTTTACATAGAAGGGGTAGTTTGAAGCATAGCTTCCAGTGCCATCTTGACATAAGAATAGGTTCAGTCCCTGCAGCTTGTCACCCAGGGCCTCTTGGAGTCTTCCTTAACTGGCTTTCGAAGTTCATTTCCCTTTAATCCTGAGTATGAACCCTCTGTGCCTGCCAGGAAGTTCCTTGTGTCATTGCACACGTCCTGCTCCTCCTGCCTGTGTTATTCACGTACATGTCGTGTCCCTGACATGATCTGTGTGCCACCTTCCCTTTGCCTCTCCGACTCCTTCCCTCTCGGATTTGGCTAATGTCCTGCTCCCATTTCTCTAGCGCTTGCCTTCACGTTGCCTGACCCTTGCACTCATGACATTTTCCCAAGTCGTCCTGTTTGTATCGCTCATTTGGCCATCATCGTGCCTCTCTTGGATTGGGAGACACCTGTTTTATAGATGTAGGCCTTCGATGCCGAAGGAATCACCTCCCCTTTCAACTCTGCTCCATGACCTCTTTCTGACCCCTGCCTTTGCCCCAAACTTCTCATTTACTTCTTTCTTTCTGTAGCCTGCTGAGGTATTTCTGCTTCTTTTCACCAACATTGAGTGTTCTGTAGTCACTTCACTACAAGCCTCCAAAATTAGATCAATTCAGCCATTTCTTTAGTCCATTCCTTGTCTCTTTTTGCTAAGCATTGTTGGAGAAAATCCTACAACCTTGCCAGTTGGCGCCATTTCAGATATTTTTCTAATTTACTTGGCCCACCAGTAATTAGTTTACTTATCCCCTTTTGGCCCCTTTTGCTTCCCCACGCAGGCTATTCTCAAACTCTTTAACATTCTTCATCAGTACAACCTCTCCTGACCAGTCGACCTTGTCCTGAGGTCTGCTGAGAACAGAATTTATCAGAAGGATTTCTTTCAGCTGCCCTCTTCTCTGTTTCTGTTTTTCTGCATCTGACTAATCCTTTTTTCTTTCCCCTTTAAATCAAAGAAACCCTAATATTTCCAAACAATAACTTAATTTACCTGCACTGTTCTTTTCAAACCATCTCGGGAAGTTACCTCATCTACCTCGTTCCTCTCCCCTCTCTTCCGTCTTTCCCCCTCCACCCACCTCCTGGCCTCTCCAACTTCAAATATATTCATCCACATTGGGAGGGCTGGTGGAGGATAGGGAGGACTCCTTCCTCAGTCCTGTCTTCTCACAGTTTCTTCTTCCTGGCCGTCCTTGGGGAAGAAAAGCTTACACTGCCACCTCTCTCATCAGCCTAGTGATTTGTTTTGTAACTGGAACACCTGCAAGTCTCTCCAAGTTATCACTGGCTTTTTAAAGGCTATATCTAGTGGTCTCTGGTTAGTCCTCATTCTTCTTAGTCTTTCCATAGTATTTGAAAATACTAACTACATTTTTTTCTGTAATTTTCCCTCCTGGTTTTGGGAATATTATTTTCCCCCGATCCTTCCCATCCCCTTAAATCCTTATCTCTTTGTCTCCCTTTGCCTGGCACTAAGTAATTTCCACCAAGACATTGACCTTGGCTCTCATGTCTCTCAGGAGAGTTCCTGAGCAGTGACTCCATTCCCAACTTCCTGTGGGTTTATTACCTAGGATGGTGAGAATGCATGTTCCTTCAGCTGCCTACTCCTCTTTGACTTCTTGGCACAACAATACCATTTTTCTTTCCCTATTTGGAGTCATCTTTCACACTACTGCTGCCTTTCTTTCTGCCACATCTGATCACAGAGTCCTATTGGTCCTCCCTTTGAAATGCCTGCTTTTTTGGAATGTTCCTGTATTCTTCCTTTGCTGCCATAATTGAGGTCTCCATGAACTATTTTCACCATTTCTTTACATTTTCACCCTGTCTTAATCTCTCCTGTACTGCTGTTGCTGTTAAATTTCCCAGACATAGAGTGACCAGATTTTTCTCCTCTTTGGCATTCATGATTGCTCTCTGCCTAGAGGATCAAGTCTAGCTCTCTTGGATTGCCATTTGTGGTCATCCCTGTGAGACTGTGTTCCTCCCTACCTGTCTCCTCTCCAGCAGTTCTGCATGGTGTCTTCTCTGTCACTCTGCAAGAATGCCACAACTTGCTTTGAGCCAAACATGCAGTTCACTCTGCTTGGGTTTTATTTTCCCTGTTCTGCACTGATGGTTATTTAGTGAATCATGTGTGACCCATCCATTGGAATGCCTTTTGCTTCTTTATTCTCATAGAGCTTTGTTCACACTTCTGTCACTCTTATGGTCAACTCTATGAGATTCTCTTTCTCTGCTGGCTTTTAAACTTCTCAGAAACATCTTTGTTTCCTGAAGTTACAGTATAAGAAGTTTTAATACTTATTGAACTAAAAGTTGGGTAATATATGTTGATGAAAATTTTAAGCTAAGATGCTTAGGAGTCCAGGTGTCATTGTTAGCAAATGAAACACTAACAAAAAGAAAACCCACCTTTCAGCTTTTATTTTAACATATAGTAATCTGGAAGTTGTCTATTTTTTTTCTAGAAATTTGGCTTTACAAAAATAAGAGAAAATAAATTTAAATTGAACTTGCATCAATATAATTTTGCTGTTCAGATGAACTGAAAACACTCATGTAATGGTTGGCTGAGTCAAGCTGCATGTCAACAATCTGTCATCTAACAATTGAGTTCTTTGTGATTGTTGAAAAGCATATATTAAATTTCCCAGAAAAAGACTCTATTAAAAACCATGTAGGAAGGTGAAAGAATATTTTACATAGCATTTTAATTAACTAAAATTGGCTCGCTAAATCTTGGGGTCCCTGAAATGCATAGAGAACACTACAGAAAAATGTGAATACCTTTTTCAAAACAGATTTTCTCACAAATCTTCACCTGTTGGTGTTAACATGATATATAAGTAGCAGAGGCAAGTATTTCCAGCACCACATTTGTAGAAATATCTACCTCTGTGTACTTTTTGCATGTTAATTCTAAGCAACACAGAAAGAGTTGCAAAGGCATGAAGAGACCCAAGCGAATATAGATAAATTCTCCCCAGTGTTGTATTTTGTTCATTAAAACTTTAAACAGTGAGGTTAAAAAACCCTATATTACCAAACATGCATTTTTTTCTCTTTAATTATCTATCACATTTAAAACAAACTATTTTTAAGTGCTTTTTGCCTCGGTAGGGATAATTAGTAGGCTATTTTGTTTGTTTTTAAGGGACTTGGGAAAATGAGGAGACGTAGCAAAGAAAAAGTCAGTGTGGCAAAAGTCCATGGAGATTTTGGAACAGGATTTTGACCTTGTAGGAAACTGCCTTTCCAGGCTCTTGAGTCCTTTTATTCTAGTTATTTGAGCATTAAAACACTGCCTCATTCATTTGCTGCCAAGGATCTGAATCTTCCATTATCCTTTAGAATTTACTGCTTTTGATAGCCAATTTATGGTTTTATTTACTAACCGTCTGATTAGTATAGTTTTTATGTCAATAATTATTAGACATTTTTCTCTCATGATTAGGTAACTGGGCTGTTTAAAAAAGAAACACCTCCAGAATAGCTAAAATTTTAAAAGTTAATACCTACATGTGCCAAAACAGATTAGTAGTGAATTTCCAGAACAGAACAACTTGTCTTGATCTCCTTACCTAACACTTTGCTTTATGTCAAATCTCACTGCTTTCAGGGAACAAGATTTCTTGATGGAAGCTTATATTTTGATGTGAAAAATTTTGAGGCTGTAGTGTAAAGCAATTTCACGCTTACTTTCCAGGTTAAATTTTGCTGCACTATTATTTTTATGTTATTCATGCTGTATGAATACCATAGATTCATAGTAAACTTAATATAATTTTAACACATTATAATCCTGTTGAACTTACTGGCCAAATAAACTTGAATATATTATTTGAGAAATTAAAATCATTTGCTAAATTACCAAATAATATTTATACCCCAGGTCTCACTTCTTTCACAACTATCTCTCTTGTTGTTGCCTTTTTTATAGTAGCAACGAAAACATAGGGAAGGCAAAATTAAAACATTAATCAGAATACTTATGCATGCATGTTATTCTGAAGAAAATTTATTTTAAAATTTAGAATATTTCCGAAAATTATTTTGGATTCAGTCCGGATGAAAATAATTTTAAAATGTATTATTTCCTTTAGTTTAACACCTATTGAATTTGGGGATAATTTAATATTTGTTTGGTCACTCAGAATCATACCCTGCCTAGTATATGCATTACGTTTTGTTATGGTGAGAGAGAATGCTGGATTCAGTATGTGGTGATCAGAAGACAAATGCTAGAAGTTGTCTTCAGGCATTAGACTAAAGTGGCCATGGTTTGTAGTTTAGAGCCAGACTGCTAGAGTTCAATCTTAGCTACACCTCTTCCTACTTATGTGATCTTGGGAAAATTATTTCACTGCTTTGTTCCTTAGTTTCTTCATTTGTGAAATGGGTTGTCTCAGGAGCATTTAACGAGTGAATATGTATATTGTTTAGAATTGTGTCTGGCATACAGGAAACACACAATAAACATCTGTCTCAGAATAGTTGACCTGCCAAATGATATATCTAATTTATTAAGAACTCCAGATAGTTTTACTTTTGATTTATTTTAGTAAATAAATCAACTGTAACAATGATAGCATTTTTCAAAAGCAAAATAAATTTGCATTTTTACTTTAATAATATAAAATGCTTGGGACCAGAGTGTTATGGATTTAGATTTTTTTGGAAAATACATGCCTATATATTTAGGTCTTTTGGGGATGGGACCTAAGTCTAAATATGAAATTCATTTGTTTCATACACTCTTTATCCACATAGCCTGGAAATGATTTCATGCCATGTTTTTAGTGTGCTCGTGTGTTGACTGTAACACATCACATAAAGTCAAGTGTGGAGGTTTCCACTGTGGTATCCTTCTGGCACTCAAAAAGCTTTACATCTTGAAGTTTTGAAGCTTTTCAGATTGGGAGTTTTGTATTAGAGATGCCCAACCTGTAATTTTATGATGCATTTTATGATACTCAGAAAATACTTTACATAGTTAGCAGTCCCATTCGTGATTGCCAAAGAAGCTTGAAGTTATTATGCTTTGTTAGGATGTGTATTAGATCAAACCAGGAACTAAGTTGGCTCATCTGTCTGTCCATCTGTGCTGAGATTTGAAGTGGGGGCGCTGCTGTTTTTCCTTGATGTTTTTTTTTTAGTGTGGCTGAGTCCAAATGACCCAGAGGAGATGATGTAACCATGCACTGCTTGAAATCTACTTGTTCCTGTCATCCTACACTTTTGCTCTTCCAGAGAAAATGCCTTGAAATCTTAGGATTTTTAAATTGAGATCTTCCCAAGACTATTTTCTTTTTAGATTGAGAATAAAAGGAACTTAATTTGTCAAAAAAGCAAACTGAGGTCAGAATAATTTGCTAAACTTTTTTTTAAAAAAGACTTGGTAGCATGACTCGTAAAGATTGACTTATGTTCTTTGTAATCGCTGTTTGCTGCTCAAAAAATAAATATTTGGCATCCTTTTTCTAGCTGTCTTTAACTTTTCCTGGTTTATATCTATTATCCATGCATTCTGATTGCATAGCCTGTTCATTTTCCTTTCATGGAGTCAGTATCTAATGTGACATGGGAGGACTTCCATTGTTCCTGGAGTGTTGCCTACTGCTTATTAAGTTATTACTTCATTCTCTTTGACATCAATGCCTTCCGTCATAAGATCAGGCTTCTAAGATGGTAGTACTTTGAGTTCTCTTATGGAAAATATTTGGAAGATATTTATTAAATACAGACATTCTTAAGTACATTATTAAATGCCTGCTAGTTATTACAAGAGTTAACATGTCACTGATATGTATTAAAGAAAATAGCATGTCTTTTCAAAGTTCACTCTAATTATCTTTAAATACTTACAAGTATCATTTAATGTTTTTGAGTAAACAATCAATATTATTTCCCAGAAACTTAAGAATTAGTTTAGGTAACTCTTCATCTTCAATTAATACTTAATTTCAATTACCACTAATAAATTAGCAAACCTTTTAAAATATAAAAGTTTTCTTGCAATCTATATAATTGAATATCTCATTCTAACTTAGCCTTACGTACCCCATTTTTTAATTCTCTTTTGCTTAGTTGATTTCATTTCTCTTTTATATAACAGACCCAAACTGCCTTGTGGTGAAGGAGGAAACTACACGATTTGCTTTGCTAGCAGTTTTACGTGTGATAGAATTTAACCTCAGTTTATGTCTCTCCCTGCACAGTCCCTTCAGTCTGAATATGTTCATTACTAAGGCCTTGCCACTCCGGTGAACGCTGTTTCATTCTCAGACATCTGGATGCACACTGTGGAGGAAAGCACCTGCTTGCTGGAGGGATATCTGCCTTCTTACCTTAAATTAGAGAGAGCACTAAAAGAACACTTTGAAGAGACTTGAAACCAGAAAACTGGTTAATGACTACTATAAGTGCACTGAAACTACGTTTATGGAGATTTCAACACTTTTAAAGACAATTTTAATGTTAAATTTGGTATTTTGAAAGGTTATTTTTAGTGTATTTCAGTAATATATTTGTTATTGCATTTACATGGACAGTGTTACATTATGTATGTACGGTGAACTTTTAAAGACTATTTTGATAAATTTATAAATAATATAAAATGATGTAAAAACTAGACTATATTTTGATTTAGGCTTTCCTGCTGTTTGCTACCAAAAATTTGTATTTTAAATATGTTTAGTTTTAGTATGGTTTTGTCTACAATGAATAAATAATTCCTCCTTATTTAAAAAAGGGAGAAAGTTTTTTTTAAAAAAGTGATTTTCCTGCTCCTGCTGTGAATACAGCACATCAGTGCATTCTTTGGAGAACATCTAACTTAAAGAGTTCATCCAAGTTTCTATTCACCACAAGTAGAAGAGGATGCCTTTGACATGGCAAAATCCTTCCCTTTGCTTTTGTTCTTGAGCCATTTAAACGAGCTTTGCATCCTTGGAGGCATAAAAAATTTAGTAACCAGATGCCGATCAGATTTCACTGGATATTTCTCCTGAGAGTGTTTTTTTCTCTGTGAAATGATGAAACAGTCCAAATGTTTGTATTTCTTTCCTCCTTTCAAAAAGCATTTTTTAAAAAAACATGCCTTAAACAATTTAATTTGCTTATTTTTACTCTTGTACTTGTGCAAAGGAGAGTTGCATCCTTTAAAATCCAGGTCTAAAGTCTCCAAGGGCTCTATCACTAAACGTACAATAACAGTTTCAATGACCAAAAAGCACTTCAGAAGACTTACTAGTTCAATTTGAATGTTCTGTTTTTGGTACGAAGTGGTTGTCATCACTCGTTTTAACTCAATGAAGAAAAAACTGGAAAACGTGCTGCTAAGTAGTTCTCTAAATGAAGAAGTTACAGTATTTTTGAACATATTACACTCCACCCCAATACACATGCTGGTTTATCTGGAACCTAATAGGAAGGTGAAAGGACCCCATCAAGTGTACTCATGCCCCTTGCATGTAAGCATAATTTACATCTGGGCTTCATTTCTGTGAGGAAGAGTCAGGCAGCTTTAGTTCTTCTCTGCCAGGTTGCATAAGAATGAACTCCTCTGACACTGCAAATGCTAGTTAAGTGGATTCATGTGAAGTGCATGACTCCCCAACCATTGAGCTATTTATAATGTATTTATTCGGAAGGGTACCTTGAAACTATTATATATGCTTCAGCAAGACTTCTTGTTCATGTTTCACATTTTTAAAAAGGCATTTGAATGAATGTTTGACTCAGGTTTGTTAACATCACCTTTAATAACTGCAGTACCAAATAATTACACTCAAAATGGAAAAAAAATGAATAGAATGTTTTAGGAATCGAGGATTAAAATAAGTGGGATTAAATTGTGTATCTTTTCTAAAGCAGAAAAGTAAAATATTTTATTATGTGTTATTGTGAAAAGATTAATGAATTGTATAGAAAGATGATAGTATTTTTTCAAATTATCATTGCAAAGTAATTCAGATGACATTTGAGAAGTAGGACAAAGGGAACCATACTGATGTTTTTAGTTCTATGAACACTAATTTGTGTGCAGCTATTAAATAATTGTAAAGTTGACTACTAGAAATTTTCCATAATTGTATGTGTATATAAGTCATGCATATACATGTGTATATCTTAAAGTTATTTATACACGTGTGCATACATCGACGGATCAAAAGGGGCTGTATATAATATAGAAAGTATATAGCAAAGTAATTCTACTCTGACAATAAAAATTGTGTGACATGTATTTTGTTATGAATAGTTTATCTTTCAGAAGATATTTTGTTCTATTTTAAAGTATAGAATTCACTGCTAATAAATAATAAAAGTTTTATGCAATTTACTTATTTTACTTTTGACTCAATGTCGTTGGTTTCTTTTATATTTTCAAGGTCTTCGTTCTAAATCTTCAGTTTATCTTTGACCCTTTGAATTTCACAGAGATCATTTCATGTCAGGTTCTACTTTTCTCTTTCTTTCTCTAACTTTTCTTTTACTAAAGCACTGATCAGAGCCAGTGTTGTGAGCGCTGCTAGGTCCTTTATGACTCTCGATGACTGCTGTGTGAAACTGTTTATCAATTTCTTTTGAGGCAGAATGGCCATTTGTGTTAAACAAGAAATCATAGAAATATATCAGATGGAACAAATCTCGTACCTCTTGGATCTCTGCCCTGATGTGTCTGCCTGGGAGGAAGAAGCTCCACTACTTATTATCAGTCTTTTGTGTATTAAACTGGACCTTTGGGTTGTGATGTTTCTGAGTTATTTATTTTTTCTTTTTTCAGAATGCAAAGGGAAGGTTTTGAGTGGGAAGGTGGTTTTATTTCTGGAACTAGGAATCTGCAATTAGCTGACCTTACAACACTGAGAAACAGTTGAGATACCAAGGTTATCATGGGTCCCATAAAGACTTTTTGTTTTGGTACTGGGGATCACACTCAGGCCCTTGTGCTTGCAAAGCAGGTGGCAGAACCACTAAGCTAAATCCCTGGCCCCCTGTTAAAGACATTTCTTATGAATCCATAAATCTGTTTAGAAGGGCAGAAAAAAATATTGTTTTACATACTGAATTATTGTGAAAACTAAAGTGAGAAAAGAAAAACAATTATCTAGTTTCATGGTTTGTTATTTTTAGATGCAAAATGATTTATAAATCCCAAAACATTTGGAAAGACTATATAAATTTATGATTAAAATACAGCAAAATGAGTTTATCAACTATAAAGTAAATGAATGTATTTTCAAAATTGTTCTCATATGCTTTCTCTAGTGACATTTTTAAACATTAATCTGTTAAAAATTTCTCTGCTGCCCAGTTGTTGGTGTATGTGCAGAACATACTCTCTGGTGTCTCCTGGCATGTGAGAAGTTATGTTCTTTCTCAGAATCACACCATAAGGCCACTTTAATGATGGGGACAAAAGCCTTGCACTCCTCTTTGCGTTAAGCAGCAAAAGAAGAATTTGGTCCTGGTGTGTCTTCAAAAGATTAATTAGGGATAATTCCAGTTACAACGGCATATAATTTAAAGCATAAGATAACACTCCTTTATATTCACGTGGATTGCATATGGGTGGCGACTATGACAAATAAAGGAAAGCAGAAAATAATTGTATTAAGTTATTTTGAGCTGAATTGATATGTTAATATATTCTCACCCAGTTCCTCCTCTATGGGTTGAATTATGATAATCATATCAAGGAGAAAAATAGCTTTCCTAGAAAATTGTGAACTTTTTTTTATTAGTGCCAAGTAGAAACTTATATTAAAAGGTGACTTTCAATGCAAAATATATTTTAGAGGGTCTGGTTCTAAATGGACAAACAAATTAGCTGACATTTTCACTCTATGCCTTGTTTTAACCTTGCACACCACCGAAATGGGGGTGAATCATATCACTACCTCTTCCAACTGGGCCTTTTTTTTGACTCAAGTTGACCAAAACATTTTTGAGAAATTGAACTGCAAGCAAAAAACAGGGTATGGTAGGACTGTAACACCTGTAAATGCTTACATTAAGAGTACAGCTCTTGGGCTGGGGATTTAGCTCAGCGCTCTGTGGCCTGCCTTGCAAGCCCAAGGACCCAAGTTCAATTCCCGGTACCAAAAAAAAGAAAAAAAGAAAAAGCTATAGATCTTGGGGGAATGAGCCATTAAATATGTTTTGTTTATTTATAATATGATACTCTTCCAAAATGATCTGCAGTGACTTCCAGAGGTGGCAGGTGTTGGGCAGTGGAAGAGCCCTAGCCTAGTATGCATGAGGCCCTGAGTTCACTCTCAAGCACAAAACAAAACAGCAGGTGCACTAATGGTGAGTGAGTTGGGGCTTTGAACCCTGAATTTTGAAGCAGTTTATGCTGGAATCGAAAGCGGAAATAAGCAGGTCTTTCAGATAACGTAGAATTCTCTCTTCCTTGGTTGGGAAACTATATGCCAGATACATACTGTTAGTCAACTCCAGTCAACTCAAACTTTTAAGAAGAAATAGAATAAAAATGTGCTGGTTAGTCTCAGTTATTACCTTAGCAGAATCGGCAATTGGATCATGGGAATGATGCGCTCATCAACTGTAGGTAAATATTCTGACAGGAGGTGGGCCAGAGGGGTATGCCTTAGCAGGATGCACGTTCTGGCTGGCGTTCTTCCTCTGCATTTTGCTTCCTTGTCTCCGATGTGAGCAGCTTTGCTCTACCAGGCTCTTCCACCATGTTTCTGCCTTGGAGTCAGCTGACCATGGACTGAAACCTCTGAAACTGTGAGGCAGATTCAGCTGCTCTTTCCTAACATTGTGGGTGTCAGCTCTCTTGTCCCAGCAATTGGGAAGCTAACTGGTGCACAAAAGTGAGATTGTCGCTCAAGATTCCCCAAACAATGTGAGGTACATGGAATAGAAATTTCAAAAGACAAGCCAGAGATCAGAAGACTACCCTGAAAATTGATCTGTCATCTGTCACATACTTGGCCTTTACTAGAGCCGGTATAAATCTAACATTACCCTCTGATTACTGATTTAAGCTTTGGAAGAAACACAGTCCAGAGATTAGCTGCTTTATCTTTGTCTTTAAAAAATAAAAAATAAAATGCTGGATGACAGAGGGAACCATGTCTAAAATCTAGTTTCTAGTAGGTAGATTTTAACACCATTCCAAAAAATTGATGAGAGATACCATATACAAGAGGGACATTCCAGACAGTTCATCTATTATCTTTCCATGCAGCTTGGCACTGTGCTATGGATCTGCTCGTGTGACTAGAGGGGTTCCATAAGCCTTTATCTTCCTAATATGAGAAAATGCATAATATTCACATCCTATTTCTCCCTTGGCCACTTTTCACACCAATCTGTTTCACAATCGTAGTAGCCACCCCTAGATTTTTTCTACAATTTCTGGTCTAGCTAGTATTTCTTTTACTATCTTGAGCATATACCTTCAGTGACCATGGAATGAATAGCCAGGAGTTGCATGCAGCAACACTATAGCAACAGCTGTGATCAGTGATCAGAAACAGCTGTGATCACTCAATGGGGCCAGAATCACGGGGCTCTGAGTCTCATGCTACATCACCCACCCCAGAGCCCATCTGCACCTTCTCTTTCTCGGATACTGCTGCAGAGACTGAGTGAGGGACACTGCCTCATCATGACAAGTGCTGAGCGCAACCTTGAAAATTGACTAAGCTGACAAACAGTTTAGAATAGCTTGATCTATTTTAAAGTCAAATCTGTTGGGAAAATTATCCTTAATTAAGGATTTCTGTTTAAGTGACAGGTAGTTAGGATTGTTAAGGTAAACCCAAAGAGAAAAAGTTCACCTCTCTGGTCTGGAGGAGGGGTAAAAGTTAATTGTGTAAGGATCTTAGACAGGAAAACCCTGTGTGTCTGGGGACCCCAGGACCACTCTTAGTTCTTGATTCTCTAGAGATAAAGGACTCAGCATAGGGGGCTGTGTGCACAGCTGAGCTGTATTACAGTGAAAGAATACAAGGCAGAATCAGCAAAGGGAAAGGCACATAGAATGAAGTCTAGCGTGTTCTTCCTCTCAGTCGTCTTCCAGGAGAGGCACACAGGACCCCTTAATCCCTGAGTTGTGATCACATGTGTGAAGTGCGGTCAACCAAGAAACTCATCAGGAATAAAGCAGCCAATATTCTTCCCGTGGGCTGGCCATGTGGGCTGGCTAGATGGCTCTAGCACGAAACGAAATTCCAGCCTCCCAGAAAGGAGGCAGATGGTCAGCACAAACCATATTGTTTGCAAAGTCTAGGCGCAGTGAACTCACCTTTTCATGCAGAGGAAGGTTTATGTTAGTGGAGGGGACTGTTGACCAGTTAGCCTCTGTGGCACAAGCCAAATCTAACCTTGCACACAGGCCTTTCTGAGGACAGCAGTCCCAGGCCTGCTATTAAAATATTTGCCCACACAGCCATACATCTTAGACAGTCAATTTGGTAGAAACCAGAAGCATATTTTAATTAATGTACAATTTTACTACAAAAAATTAATCCATAACCTCTATTTTCAGAAGATTTGTTTGAGGAGGGGAAGAGTTGTGACCTAAGGATAGGAACTTTTTTGAGGACTCCTGTGCTCCAGAAGGGTGATAGTTCAAGTGCTGTTTTGTTTGTTTGTTTGGTTTGGTTTCTCTTTTTATTTTTTGAGACAGGATCTCACTAAGATGCTAAATTGCCCAAGCTAGGCTCAGACTTCCTGCCTCGGGGCACTGGGATTATAGGCATATGCCACTACCTCAGATTCCGTTTTGTTTTCAAATGGGCAAATTTGGAAATGGTACAGCGTGCTTTTCTACAAGGCCACAGTAGATACTGCTGTCCAATGTCTCCAACACCCCGATCACACTCAGGTCAATTCCCAGCACTTTAAAAAAAAAAGTGAGCTAGTCTAAAATTTTCCTCACAATATCTATGTCGCTTATCTCTTAATAAATAAAGTTTAAAATGTAGGTTAATACAATTTTAATATAACTTTTTTAAATGTTAAGAAAGAATAGCTAAACAATTGCAAGAGACAATACTAAGAATTTTTAAAAAGATGTACCTAAAACAAAAAAAAAATTAAAATGATAAAATATCGATACAAATTGATACATTTTAAGGCTAAAATACGGATACAAATCACTACATCTTAAGGCTAGAGTAAGATAATACTTACATATTTGTAACATCTAGGACATTATCTGGCTGGCAGCAACCATATAATTAAGGGCTGGGGATCTAGCTCAGTGGTTCCATTGCCTGCCTTGTGAGTGCAAAGACCCAAGTTTGATCCCTGGTATCCCCCCAAACAAAACAAAACAACAAAAAACCCTATATAATTAAAATCTGCAAGTCTCAAGTGTACAGATGTCAATCTGGCAATCCAAGGGGGATGATTTGGAAATGACAAAATGCCTCCCTCCTAGGTCTCATCCTTCAAATATTCTGGCTGGAAATTTAACAAGACTTGTGCTGCCCCATTCACCCTTGAGATCAGGCTGGATGAATGCCTGTGGGCCCCTTTCACTTTATCTGACAGGCATCCCTCTTACCAAAAAGGTTAAAACTTTCTTGAATGTTTTAAACTTTACTTTTTAAGTTCCAATTTTTTAAAACCACATCTCTAAATTTATTCTTGCATTCGAAGTCACTTTCATGTGCTGCTTAGATTCAGTCCTCTTAGTAGTCAGCTTGCTTTCCCCCTCCTTCAGAAAGCCTTTCACACTCTGGGTTTGGTAAAGAATAATTTTTTCTCTCTCACTGAGCTGTGACATCCTTAATTAAAATTGTATGTCTTTTATTGCTGTAACCTGGGTAACTGACACATAATAAGCATAGGTTTGACTTTTTTTTTTTTTTCACTTCACTTTTATTTTTTTCACAAATTAAGTGCTATGTAGATTTATTCTCCTGGGTAGACCTCTAGCCGTTAGACCTAGAAGTCTGAGTGGAATCTGGTTTGGCAACGCTCTCTGCTGGGAGCAGACCTTTGGAGAGGCCTTATCAGAAAGGATTTGGGGAGACTTCACAGGCAGTTGCCTGTGTGGGGGGACTTGGCCGGCACAGAGAGAACTGAGATGGCTGGAAGGGAATTGAAGGTAAGAACTCATATGTACCCACACATTGGAAAGCTGAGGACAGATTTATATTCACGTGCTCATTCAGTGTGGATGGTCAAAAGGTTATAGTGCAGCAGCAGGTAAAAAGTTAAAACCACCGTGATTAAGTTCATAGTCTCTAGAGAAGTCAGACACCTAAACAACGGGGGAAATGGTTGTTCAAAATTACAGTTACATGAGATGACTCATTCTAGGTATCCAACATAGCACCTACAGTTGACAATACAGTGCAGTGAACTTGGAAATTTGCAAGGAGGCTGATCTCATACTGTGTTCTTGCATGCATGCACGGGTACAAGGAAGCTTTTGGAAGGAAAGGATATGTTTATTACCTTGATCTTGGTGACTATCACAGATGTCCCCACTCATACAATTGTGCATATTAAACTTAAGGATTTTTATATTTAAAAATATCTGTATGAATGGAAAGATGGTGGTGTTTATGTTACCACTAATGTATCACTCTTAGAATGTCAGTAGTCCCAAAAATAAATTTAAAAATTTATTGCAATTTCAATAAAGATTACAGAGTGGTTCCTGCCTAGGCTTTACTACAGTGAAGCCAGAAGTTGGGGGAATGGGTTCTAAGATTAAAAGAAAAATTAAGCTTTCCAGGTAATTTCTGACACATAGTAGGATTCTGAGCCCACTAATATAGAGAATGGGAAACAAAATTATTTCAAATGTTTTTCTTTTCATGTTGTTTGGTGGGGAGGGGAAGAGTCAAACTTTGTATGCCGTGCACATTGTATCTTTAATATAAGATTTTTATTTATTGCTCCAGAGTAGCTTTTAAAATTGGGATCTGGGTTGGGAAATAATAGATTCCTGTTCCATGCATCTTTCTTGCTGGAGGATGGTGCCAGGAACTGCGGGGAGTACAGGTACCTGGAGGTGTCTCCTGCATGCCTCCATCCATGTCTGCAAGGGCTTCCCAGTTCTGTTAGGTCAGCTGCACAACTGCGTATTGGGTGATCTTTCTCCATTGTGATAGAAAGCCAACCTTTGCTTAGGCAGCGAAGTCTTGTGAGACCCAAGGAACAGTTAGCGCCTGGACCTCGCCTCCGTACAGCTGGGACCAGGAGCTCCACACCAGCAGGGACACCGGCCATTTTTCTGTGTGGTGGTAAATGTTTGAGTGTGGTAACATGTTGCAACTTGAGCTTCAGTCACCCGGAGAGACACTAGCCTGCCTCTTAGCCCCAAGATGACAGTCTTGGAGAGCCACTCACATGAACCTCTGGGACAATCCAATGTGGGTAGTCTAGGATGGAGGGCTTGGGGGAGGCTGGGCTTATAAAAGAACAGGGAACGCCTCTGAAATTAAGTAAAAGACAGTTTTTTAAATAGGGGCTTTGGGTTTTAAGAGTGTGTGAATGGAGGACTTTGCTGGGTAGACAACAGAAATGTCTCCTACATACGTAGCAAAGAGCAGGACAGAGACTTTGTTGGGCAGCACCGAAAAACAGTCTGGTATGGAATGATTGTTTTATGCCACCTGAGAAGAGTTTCTTTGGGATGGTTCTGTGTACACACACATTCTGACTTCCATGGCCTCAGAGGATTAGGGAGATGATTACCATGAAATGAGAGGGTGCATACAGGGTGCTTGGCACAGAGAGCTACTGCTACTCCACACCCCAACATGCTGGATGTGTAGGTGCGTTTAGTTTGATTTGTGCTGTTTGAGGGACATTTCAGTGGAGAAGTCTAATATGCATCAGAAATTGGGCGATGACCACAACTAAATTCCATGGTGTAGTTCTCTAACATGCATTTAGCAGCTGCATGTACAGAGGCTCTGAGGGCTCTGTCCAGCAACCAGAGCCTTTTAAGGTTTATAAAATAAAGGGATATGCTCAGAAAAGGGCTTCTAGAAATTATGAGTACCAATTCACTTCTCACAATTTGCAGATAGCAGGCATGCTATTCCTGAGATGAGGAAACTAGAAATTGAATAGTTTTTTGATGACCAGTGATTGTGATGAGGTGGAAACAGGATAAGAGGTTCCTGTCGTCTTGTATGTTTCCTAAACAACATAGTTTAGCTTTTAAGTCACACAAATTATTTCTTAGACATTTCTTGTGTTATTTTGTCTGTGACTATTCTCAATCTTGTTTAATTCACAAGGCGATAAAAGTGTATGCTCATTTTTTCCCATCAGAATTATACATGAGAGTTCATGCACTTGCACACACACAATATACTGGTCTTTTAAACTAATTTGATTTCTTCACTGAAATTACCTGAAATAATTCATAAGTGCTTGAAACTCCCTCTTCACAGGGTTCCTATTTCCACCAGATTGAAATATTTAAAAGCAGACAAAAAAACTATTTTAAACCTCTTACTGGAAAAAAAAAAAGCCATTTTTGGACAGAGACCAAGCCAGAGCAATTTTAGTTCAAACTTATTTTCCTGGAAAAGCTGAAAATGTAGTTCAGAAAAAAAATGCCTTGGCCACTCTACAAATCAACACTCAAAAACTAACCAGCTCAGCCTAAATATTTTGCACATCGGTGGCTTTCAGACTGCCTGCTTCTTGTTTAACAACAGAGCTTATTACAATACCAGTTCTGAGCCCCAGCCAGTAGATCTGAACCAGACTTGATGGTTTCTACAGAGGAGATTTTTCAGTAAACCGGAAAAGATGAATGTACAGATTTCTAAATCAATGGGACTAGAACTAGGACTTGCACTTAAGAAATGATCTCCTAGCCCATTTGAAAAGAGCCACCTGTGTTATGCTATGGGACAACCTGGCACAAAGCCCGACTCATCATTAAGGGTATGATTTCGAGTAAGTCCTTGTCTTTGGGTTTCAATTTTTTTTTCATTAACATAAGATCAGATAGTGTTTTAGTCCGTTCAGGCCGGTATAGCAAAATATCAAAAAATTGCATGTCCTTTAAACGACAGAAATGTATTCCTCACAGTTCAGGAGGCTGAGAAGTCTCAAATGAAGGCACCAGTGGATTCAGCGTCTGATGAGCATCCACCTTCCTGGTTCATAGATAGAATCACAGAATCTGTCTTCTCACTGTGTTTTCCCATGGCAGAAATGGCAAGCCAGTGTTCTGAGGTGGTTTGTTTGTTTGTTTGTTTGAGACAGGCCGGCCTTGAACTCATGCTACTCCTCCTGCCTTAGCCCTCCTTCCTAGTGCTGGGATTTCAGGTATGCTCCACCATGCTGAGCTAAGGCCTCTTTCAAATGGGCACCAATCCACCCATGGGAGCTCTCTCTTCATGACAATCATTTCCCCAAAGGCCCCACCTCCTGATAGCACTTTGTAGATTAGAATTTCAACTTACGATTTTTTTTTTCAACTTACGAATTTGGAGAGAGACAGACATTCAGAGATGATACCCATGGTTCTTAACCTTTTTGAGATTACAAACTTCTAGAGAAGCCAGAAAAATTCTTTAATATTTTCTCCAGAAAAAAAGGCACAAGTGCATGCTCACAAATGTTTAACATGTTTACATGGACTTCCTAAGCCTGTGATTCTGGGAACAGGTAGGAATTGGGTTTCATAAACTCCTCTACCCACAACTCAGATCCGTTCCTGTGAATCACGTCACTTTTTGTTGTCCACTCTCCACTCATGTTGGGAATCACATTGTTACTAATATGTGCAGCCTACTTACAGTAAATGCTTGTCCCTTTGTCAAGCTGTTACCATAAATGTAACCACTGTAAGACGCCTCAGAGATAAACAACATCTCCATCTTACAAGGTGGAGATCTCAAAGTCACACAGCTAATAACAAACAGGACTTGACCCTGATATCTTAATCTCCGTGGCAGGGTTTCTTAATCTTGGAACTGTGTGCATTTTAGATCACATACTTATTGTGGGAGAGCTGCCCTGTGTGTTGTGAGATGTTTATCAGCATCCCTGGCCTCTACTTTGTTAGGTGCCAATAATACTTCCTCATCCAAGTTTTAAAATATGTCTTCAGAAGTTGCCAAATGTACCCTGGAGGAACAAAATCCTCCCCAGTTGCTAGCACTAGTCTGTGGTTCACTGCAACATTTGTGCTGATGTATGTATCCCTATTACAGTGAGCTGCTGTTGGTGAGGTCTCCTGGGGAAGAAGAAAAGGTAGGAATCATGGTTGTAAAGTTTTATAAGCCTCAGTGAAAGCTTTTAGGGTGGAACCTACCACAAGTCATTTCCAGCCTCACTGATTCCTTAAAGTCATAACTTCTAAAAGCTCCACTGTTGGGCTTTCTTGTGTCAGAGAATGTTCCTGTGCAGTTGATTTTCTCCCAAATCTAGCTTAAAGAATGGCACAGATTCGTTGTTCCTCTGAAAAACCCACTGTTTAAACAAGTCCATGCCAACACAATTCTCAGTTGTGTAACCTCCGAGAGACCCAGAGAGGAGGAAATACAGCTGGGATTTGAAATGGGATTTCAGGCGGTCTCAGTGCGGCACTTGGCGAGCTTGCTCTGTGGCTTGGCTAACAGCAGAGAGGGATGGCAACAGGAAATGAGTAATGTTTCACTGCTAATATCAGTTGGTTTTCTAAAGTGTGTTTTGGTGGCTCATGAAATTCAGTGCTGGGAAAGTTCACGTTAGATCCTTTCAGGAGTGGCATGGGATTCTGTCGGTGGGGGGAGCGGTTGTTTTCATCAAGAATTCTGTTTACTCTGGCAGCATACACCACAAGGAAGCGGTTACAAAATGCCTTTAAAGTAAATAATAACAATGCTTTGCTTCATGACCCCAAAGCTAGTTTATCTCTTGAGAAAGATAACAGGTTAGAATCTTGATCCCAATATAGAAGGTAACGAAGGGATCTGTGCAGTCAGCCCATGTTTAAAGTGTAAGTATCTGGGTTAAAAAGATCGCCTCTCACTCAACTAACTTTTCACTTGGAGAAGGAGTGCCCAACACCTGCAAGCAGTGACACACTAATCGAAGAACTCCCCGCGGGAGTTGAAGCTTGAACTCTGACTGGGAGATGAAGAGAACGTAGCTGGCTAAGAGGGGGCAGGTTGTGGACAGACACAGGAAGTCAAGGCCCAGGGTGCTCTCAACAAAGATGCCCGAAAGGGAGAGAGCAGAAGAGACTGGCACAATCAGGACTGGCAAGTTGCACAGTATGGATGGAGTAGGGTCCGGGGGCAGGAGGAGGGTGTAGTTGGCATGTGGAGTTGGCTGTTTAAAGAATTCTGCAGACTTAGATACTTTTAGAGTCCCCACCACACATAATATCAAACATATTAATGTGTACCCCAGTTCCACATTAAGGTCATTTATAAATAATGGTGAGTTGAATTGCAGTTGACTAACAGCATGTTCTATTTCAGTTTTCCTTTTTCTTTCAGAACCCAGTGTCTTAGTCACTATCCTCATTTTTCAGACACAATACCCAACACCTGCAGCTGGAAGGAGGAGAGGTTTATTTTGGCTCCTGTTTCAGCCCATGGTCATCTGGTTCCAAGGTGGAGTGGCACGGTGGATGAAAAGCTGTTCATGTCAGGCAGGCAGGGGGCAGAGAGAGGTGAGGGGAGCCGGGAGGGGAGATGATCCCTTCTAGGTCATGTTCCCTGTGCCCCACCTCCCACTAGGCCCCACGTCCTAACAAGAAGTCAGCTGAATCACCCCATGGTTCAGTCGCCTCACTAAAGCCCTGCCAATGAGTGCATGAGGCCATTGTGTGTGGGGGTGTTTGCGGTGGTGGCATTCTTGACATAAATCATAACAACCAGTAATTTTTATTTTCAGATGGCATTTTACAGGGGTCTTAAAAAGCTGGCAGGCACTAGGCACTGTTTATAGACCCCAAATGATCGAACAGTTGACCTCTATGTCATCGTCCTGGAAATGGCACCTCCATATTGAGTCTCCCTTTCTTCCTTCCCTCCTGAATTTTAGCAGGACACGTGACACTCAGCTAGCATCTATTTCCTAGCTTCTTTTGCAGCAGGGTGTAGCCACGTGACCAAAGAATTTTTGCCACTGAGTTATGAGCAGGAATGATATATGAAATTTTTAGGTCACGTCTTTAAAAAGAAGCTGGCTGTCCTCATTCATCTTTCTTCATCTTTGTGCGCTGTAATGTGGATGTGGCACAGACACAGAAACTTCGGTAAGGTGGACTAGAACGAACTTAGTATGTGCCAGAATCACCTGAAGGGCTTGTTGGAATAAGATCTCTCAGCCTCATTCCCAGAAATTCTCATTCTGTGTGTCTGAGTCATTTCTAATACATTCCCAAATGGTTCTGATGCTGCTGTCCGGGGACTACACTCTGACCCCTAACTCCCCTAGGGGAAGATGGAGGAGGTAGAAGACATTTGCTTCTAGTTACCTCGTGGGGGTGGATCTACTTTCCACCCTGACTGCTCATCTACCCCACTGTAGGGAGAGAACATATTATTCATCTTTCTGAACCACCGTGGGTTTGGGTCTCCTTGTTACAGTGGCCTACTGTATAGCAGCTGAGCCATACAAAGGAGATTCAACTTTACCACAGGAGGCACAGCGTACTGGCTGAGCGTGGGGCCAAATAACACATACTGAAGCCCAGTTCTGCCACTTCCTAGCTGTGTGATCTGGGCTAACCTCTTTGGGATTGTTTTCTCATGAAATGGATCTGAAGAACAAAGTCTTCTGCAGCCCATTTCCTTTTCACACTATGTCCAGAATTCCGTGCCCAATGTCCATGACAATGCTTACAAGATCTCCATGAACTACTCTGGCTTTGTCCTTCTGGTAGTTGCCTATGTCTCTCGGATACCACCCTCAGTCTGAGACGTTGCCGGAGGGGGCCATGTGGCAGATTGCGGATGAGACTTGGATGGGCAGGTTGGAGGGTAGCTTCTGGCCTCTTTAATATGTGATGGCAGAGTAGAGGGTGGGGAGAGACAGGGTGGACTTTGGGCCAGTGACAGCTCTCTAATTTGTCACATTCCAGTAGCATGAAACAGCTTATGAGTCTCAGACTTCTAAGTTTGAGTCTAGATTTCCTGTTATTATTAAAGTCTAATTTTCAAGTTAGGAGAATAGAACATATTTTACTTAATAGTTACATAGCTTAACTTTGGAGTATAGTTTGCCTATACATATGGTGTATAGCCTTTCACTGAACTTTTGCTCTGGCCTGCAAATGTGGGGGTTGGCCTGACTACCTTGTAAGCCAGCATGAGGATTAAGTGAAACAGTAGATTAAAAATAATCAAAGCAACGTTCGCTACTAGTTTTATGTCCGTAGTAACATTAGCAACAATGAGGTTTCTGACCCTCCTGAGAGCAACAGAGGCTTAAAGGGTTTGAAGCAAGATAATGTCATTTGTTCATTACTTTTTACTACACACATTGAGTAAGGGTCTACTCTGTGCCAGGGTTATTCTGGGAATTGTCAGTGATAGTACTAAACAAAGCAAAGCTATTTCCAAGGAATGTACATTGGAGTGGAAGGGGGACAGACAGAAATAAAAATATTTCTTTAGGGTATCAGAAAAATCACTTTTGCTGGAGGCAAAAATGTTATGAGTAGAGGTCAGTTAAGAGCTTCTTGGGATAATCTGTAGAAGAGAGGATAGTTATGCGATGCCAGGTAGTGGCAGAATCGATAGACTTCAGTGAAAATATTAAAAAAAAACATTAACAATATAAAATAACACAGTTGAAGAGCATAGGGAGGGAATAAGTGAGAAAAGGAATCAAGATTGTCAACTAGGATTCTTACTAAGGCATCAGGGTAATAATGAGGCCAGTCGGTGACATTTGGAATATAACAAAAAGAAGGCCTATTTAGTAAAGAAAATGAGGGAATCAATTTTGAAAACCGAGGGTTTGAGGTGTCCACAGAACATCCAACTGGACATGATTTTACACATGATCAAGCCTTTGACCAATTGGCAAGATAACAGCTACCTTTTCCTAAGTCCTGATCTCTTGGGTCTGCACTTGAGGGATGCAGAGGCTTTGGGGAAGCCATATGGAGGCGGGAGTCAGGCTGAATGGTGGTTAAGCTCAACTGTCCATTTGTCTTGGGAGCCACTGGGGGATTAGTAAAGCACACTTCCAGTTGTGTCTGAGTTGGGCATAGAGGCATGATCTTGGGTACTACACTGCAGTCAGCCTTCTTCGCTGGCCCTGTTCCCTGCTGTGCTATCTGCCTACCATGAACGAAGCATCTTTGCTCCGCCATGCCCATCAGGTATGGTGTTTCTGCCTCGGGGCTGGTTGACCAAGGACTGAATGCCCTGTAACCGTAAGTCAAATTAAACCTCTCCATTTTTGAGTTGTGGAATTTGGATTTTGTGTCCCAGCAATGAGGAACTGACTAGTACAGACTAGGAGACATTTTTATAATAGATAAGAAGCTGATGGTGAGCATTTCATAGGCTAGTTTATCTGATTTTACTTCACTCTTTTCCTCTGTACTCTTTGTCATTTAGTAAAGCTATATTTTAGTCATCCCAGATGATTTTAATGATATACAACAGGGGGAAGACTACATGTTCTCTCTTGGGCCACAGTGTTGGGGGACCAGTGCTCCCTATGATACGCCAAGAAATGGATATTATTTATTTTTATATTTATGTCCAGCACACAATAGGGGCTTAATAAATTTCTGTGTGAATCTATGCACAATAGGTTAGATGGTAGATGAATGGGTGGATATTCATTTTATTTGTACCATGCCTCCTTTTACAACATGTCATAAGAAGCTTGTAGTTAAATAAATACAATAATAATAAAACATCAGTTGAAATAGAAAAATATTTTTCTAGGAAAAATAACCAAAATTTCCTAAGAAAAAGGAAAAACCCAAATAGACTAGGAATCTTAAGAAAAATTAAAATGATAGTCAAAGGTTTCTAAGAAATTGACCAACCTCAGACAATTTATACATAAGTTCCACAAAAGCTATAGTTTTCCAGAAGACAAAAAGCCATCTTTAATCTTATATTATCATCACCCTTATACTCAAACAGGATAACATAACAAAGTAAATTAAGAGGGTTTTACTTTTTTTTTTTTTTTTGAGACAGGGTCTCACTATGTAGTTGAGACTGACCTGGAACTCACTATGTAGTCCAGGCTGGTCTGGAACTCACAGTGATCCTTCTGCCTCAGCCTCCCGAGTGCTGGGATTGCAGGTGTGCACCACCATGCCTGGCCTGGGTTTCACTTATGATGAAAAAAATAAATAAAAGCTTGCTGTCTCCTAAAAAGGATAATATCCCATAGCCAGACAGGACTTATCATAGGAATACAAGATGACTCAACTGTTAACATATATCCAGTGTAACCTAGTACATTAACAATTAGAGTTAAAAATCATTAATTTTATATAAAAACTCTTACTAGAATTAGGAATGTTCCTTATTTATAGACAATATATAAGAAAGCTATTAAAAAACCCACTGTATTTGTGGTGAAGTGTCAGAAACATTAGGTGATATCATTAACCAACGCAGTGGCTATGGGACAAAGAGAAGGATGAGGACAGGGAGATGGAGATTTGGGAGGAACTAGAGGCCATTGCAAAGACTCCGTGGGTGGCCTGCAGGAGTTGAAGGTGTGGAACAAGTGAGAGCAATTAAAGTGAGAAGAGAACAGAACCAAGAGCAGAGCACAGGAGCAGCAAATTAAAGAGACCATGACACTTAGAAGGGAGCAGACAGAGGACCGAGAAAAGAAGAGGAGCCCATGAGGAGGTGGCAGCAAGGAGAAGGGTGCTATGACAGAGTCAAGGTAAAGAGAGCAAGGGCTGCAGAGTCACTAATTAGAGGCTGCTGAGGACCTTCGGTCAAGTTGCGGTGAGAGCTAAAGATGCATGTAGAACAGGAAGTAAATGCAGCCACAGAGCTCTTCTGCCACTGTATGCGTAGGAACCTAAGAAGGAGTGAAGTTCACAGGAAGCTTTCTTAGGTTTATTTGAGTAAGGCCAAAGGGGAGCAACCAGTGGAGAGCAAAGAGACTAAAGATACTTCAGCAAGGGGATGACAGATGGAGCCGGCTGCTGCCGAGGCAGGAGGAAGAGGTGCTCATAAAAACCGCCCAGTGTTTTACCATCGGTAAAAAACAAGATTTTATGGTGTCACCCATTCATTAACTCAAGAAGTATTTACTAAATAGCTACCTTGTGCCAGACACTGTTCTGATGCTGGGAGTAAAATAGAAAAAAAAAAATCTTTCTCCATACTATATATGTTCAAACAAATTCAGTCGTTTAAAACAAAAATGAAACTAAATCCAAAGACAAAATTTGCCCTATCGTGCTAGGGCTGAAAGGAGACACATTTTTGGCAGAAGTACACGTGACTACAAGGCATGGAGGCCTGCAGATGGGGCTGCTGGTTCTCAGAGCCAACGCATACACACAGTGGCATCTGGGACCTGAAATCGAATACATATATCCTTCAGGACTAAGTTAAAGTGTGTTTCAGTGACACAGAGGAAATCTCCTGAAGATTCCCTGTGCGTGATGTCCTCAAAGCTTTAATAAGGACAAATGACAACAGGCAAGTGGCAACGGCAAATACACCTCAATTAGTAAACCTGATATCCAAACCTTCAATTATCTGTGCAGCAATTCACTGCTTTTTTTGTGTGTGTATGTGCCCTTTCTTCCAACTAATTCCACTGAGGTACTGCTAAACAGGCTTATATTCATCTGTTCATGCTTAGTGCTAGCCTCCATCGCTGCCCTAAAGAGTCATTAACTAATTCACAGGCTTTATTGGTTCTGAAAGAGAAAGGTAGAGAAGGTGTGTGTTGACTTGCACCCTGAAACACAACTTTTAGGGAGAGATTGCCATACAACCCAGGGCTACACTGCATGTTAAATAGTGGTGGTCTGTGTCAAGGACTCGAACTAGTAAGGGGACGGTAGATTAGTGGGCTAAGAATCTGAAAAGTTTGAACAGAAAGGGCCTCTGAAGTCATTGAGTGGAAACTTCTTATTTGACAAGATAAAAATAATTCATCACAAGGTCAGTTGATGGATGCCCCACTTAGAACTCAGGTGTCCTGCAACCCCATCTAGCGTTTTTCCATTGTGTCACATTACCATATTCCTTACCGAATCAAACTTTTAAATAAATGATTTTCCCAGTGAAAAATTATTTATCATTGTGGAAACTGTCCCATGGGGAATGGATAAATGAGTGCTGGTACGAAAGAAGATTTCAACATAAAAGTGTAAATACTAACAGATGGGTCCAACCTACAGTCCACATTTTTTTTCTTGTGGTTTTCTTTTTAAATACAATGATAAGAGAAGCATGGTTGCACTCACTTGTAATCCCAGCACTACCAAGGCTAAGGCGGGAGGATTGCTGTGAGTTCAAGGCGAGCCTGAACTAAATACTGAGACCCTGTCTCAAAGACACAAAACAAAGCAAAACAACCCCAAAGCTATACTGAAGAATGTAAAAGAAGAGAGGTTATTTTGTTATTTATATACAGTAACTTATACACATAATAAAATATATTTTATATATGGCCCAAGACAATTCCTTTTCAACCCCAGCCCACCCCAAAAGGAAAAAAGAAAGCAAGCAGGCCTCAGGTTGGACATGGCTGCAAGTCATTACCATAAGACAAAAAGCTCTAAAATGGAAATCCACTTTTGTTGTTAACACTATGGATCTTTCAGGGCCCTTGCTCCCCCCCCCACACATGCATTTTAAAAAATAATCAACATCATTTTAGAGCAGTTTTAGATTCATCACAAATCTGAGCAGAAGGCAGATTTCCCATACCATCCCCGCCTCACACATGCATGGCCATCCTCACACTCTCCACCAGCGGGTCACTTGTTATGGTGGATGGCGGACACTGGCTGACACAGAATGACTTGCAGTTCATAGGAGGGTTTGCTCCTGGTACAGCACATTCTGTAAATTTGTGTCATAAATTTTTATGACAGGGAGCCACTATTATAGTACCATACAGAGTAGTTTCCCTGCCTGAAAAATGCTCTGTTCTCTGCCTATTCACTCCTTCCTCTTCCCTAACCCTGGTGATATCGACTTTCAGTTTTTGGACCATTTATTTTTACCCTCCAACCTTTACTATCATTACTGAAGCACAAGTTAAACTCTGACAGGAGTCTGATAATGAGAATAAAACAAATTATTATTTAAATGACAGCTTGGAGAATTTCAGCGGGTAATTGTCCATGCCTCCTCTTACCAAAGCGGGTGAAGAAAGGAATTTCAATTAGAATATAAAGTAATTCTCCTTAAAACCTTGAGAAGGAAGACACTAGTCCTGGGTATTGGGAGTGTGTTTATTTCTGGGAAAAATCTTGCCCCTCGAATGCATCAGACTGAGACGAAATACACTGGGGGATACAGTCAATTTTATTTTAAAGTCAAAGACAGAAAAAAGGGAAATGATGCAGAGTGAAAAATAAGGTGATCCAGAGAAAGAGAAGGAAACTTGTTAACTACAGGACTCTGAGTAAGATATTTTCCTTCCCTTTATAAGTTAGAAGCTATTGAATAATTCATCCCAAGCATGGAAAAGCTGTCTCTTCCCTGAGTGATGTGTAACAGAGCAGGAGAGGCTTCGAGTGGGTTCACCACATCAGCCAGCACTCTTGCTTCTGAGCGCAGGGCGCTCTCCTCTGGCGCTCAGCTTCTGCTTTTGCAGCCAGGCGTCCTTGCTGCTGCGCTGCCTGCCCACCCACCTGGGCTCGCAGCCTGCCACTTTACTTTCTCCAGCCCTGCTGCCGGCTGAGAAGTCCCCTGCAGCTGCCACTTCCTGCCTGGGACCATGTGTGTGGACGCGGCTTGGGAGAAGTGAGGCACTTGCTCCTGGCACAGATCCCAGCAGAGTGTCTCCTGTTGATTTCTGGACCACAGATGCTGCTGCTGAGGAGGTATTTTCTGGCATCCCTCTCTCTGCCATCATCAGCTAAGGACCGGCCCCAAGACCAGGTACCCTCCGCTCCTCCCTCTGGTATTTGCCCCAGTCGGGGTATCTCTGCTTTCTCCTGCTAACTAGGGCTTCCAGCTGGCGTGTGGCGACTGGTGTGCGTGCGCGTGAGCTGTTGTGTCTTGGGGAAGAGGAGACTGGCCTTGGCATTGCTGTGTCCCAGGGCTTCCAGGGCGCCCGCTGAATGCAAAGCAGCCGTTCCCTGGCACGGGAGACATTTCCGAGGCAGGCACCTGTCCTCTGCCGCCCCCGTCCTCCTGGAGCTCCCTTTCCCCTCCCCTAGACCATTATTCTGCTTCAGCCTTTGTGTCGGTGGTAGAGGGCTGAAAGGATGTCTTTGCCTTCCCAGCTGGCAAGTGTCAGGATGGGCAGCGCTGCAAGAAGCCGACGCTAGGGCTCGAGGTGAGAAGAGTTGGCCAGGATGACCAACTCCTCCTCCACGTCCACCTCCTCCACCACCGGGGAATCGCTGCTGCTGCTCTGCGAGGAAGAGGAGTCGTGGGCGGGCCGGCGCATCCCCGTTTCCCTCCTGTACTCGGGCTTGGCCATCGGGGGCACGCTGGCCAACGGCATGGTCATCTATCTCGTGTCGTCCTTCCGAAAGCTGCAGACCACCAGCAACGCCTTCATCGTGAACGGCTGTGCCGCTGACCTCAGTGTCTGCGCCCTGTGGATGCCTCAGGAGGCGGTGCTGGGGCT
>NW_022900945.1:33404879-33410933 GCF_012274545.1 Fukomys damarensis
GCACTGGTGACTCGGCCGCCGTCCAAGGGAGCGGAGCGCGGGGCTTCCGAGGTCGCGGGCCACCCTCGCCTCCTGCCCGTGTTGGGTACCCCCCGCCCCGAGAAGACTTCCCCGGGAAGCCAGATCCACCCGCGCGAAGATTTCGCCCTCGACCTCCCTGGGGTACCTGAGTCAAGGTCTTGCCCTAAATGGGGTCCCGAAGTCGTTTGTGGACGGCCACCTGATTTTCACTTTTGTTTCTGTGTTTTAGAGATGTCATTAAGTCGACACACTGGAGACAGCAAGAACTTGCAAATTGGCATTTAAAAGGAACGGGCTAATTTATTTCAACGGTGTTTTTGCAAAAGCTTTCATAACATATTACTCTTCTTACCTTCGTCGTCTTAAGCGCCTTGAGTGTGCATGAGCCAAAGGACGTAGTACTAAGGGATAACTGTACAAAGTATCAGAAAGGAGGTTATCTTCCATGATGCTTCCCCCTGTTTAGTCTTTGTAGATCAACCTGCAAGACTGAAGCCAAGCCACAGATTAGGTGCCCCGCACCGGTATTAACTGCCAGTAAGACCTCAAGTCCTTTATTTTTAAAAAGGTTTTTATAAAGTCAAGTCATTCTCCAATAAGATAGAATCATAGCCAGCGAAGAAAAAAACCCCAAATTTATTATTTTACACTCTTTCCACTTTTGACATTAATGTTAGCATTGAGCATTACATGAAAATTTTCGTTTGTTAATTGATGGTCAGAGCCAGAAATGGAATTTTGAACACATACAAGGGGTTCTCTATCTTAGGTACCAATCTGACACTTTCTATAGCATGCACACTTGTTGCTACCCTCATTTTGTAATGAATTTATTTGCCTTATGAGTGTGATTGCAGCTTTGAACATTCTGTACTATAATGGTTGCTAAGGAGAATAAGTCCTTCTGTTTTCTCTTTCACATTTAAAATATCTCAATGCACATGATATAATTAAACACTAGTAATACCATAACTGCATAGCTAATATTAGCTGCTATTGCATGTTCCTAGATGCTAGAACTTACTGGGCATGTGGATACTAAAGCAATACCTATTAGACAAGGACAGTTTACTTCTTCCAGACACCAGAAGCAATGACCTTCATTTATTCGGGAGGAGACACAGAGACACCTGTGCCTACCTAGAGTTCTGTGTGTCTTGATCTAACATAAAAAAACATCCCCAGTTGGAACTTTATCTTACAAATGGAGCCGTAGTCAAGATGGGTCAATAATATGGTTTGGCTCTGCAAAGTCATCCGTGCTCTTTCATGGTTTAAACAAGCCACACATTAGAATGAAAGTAACACTGTGTCTATGTAGTTCATATATATTACCATGACATTCAACATCAGTGTCACATCTACTGAAGGAAGTGTAACTCAGCTATATGCAATGAACAGTTCAAATGGGACTCTGTTCTCAAATGTATTATTTGAGGTTTGTCATTTTCATGTTTAGTTTACAAATTTCATTTAGGAATATTTGAAATGCAAAATGTCAAAAGTACTTTACAAAACTAAAATGAGAAGAAAGTAGTTTTAATAATCACATATTAGGCTGCTAACGAAGTCAAATATGGGCCCAAATAGCCTCAATTAACTGTGTATTACAGAAACAAAAAGAGCTTGCTTTGCTGCACTCTTGGACATTTTAAGACAGGATATTAGGAACACTTGTGCATTTAAATAATTATGGAAGTGAGAGAAAACCTTGTCATGTAGTAGTAAAACAAAATAAAGCAAATATATTTATTGCCAATAATATATCAGCAGTCATTTTATTATCAATCCCCTTTATGCATGCACGATTTCTCTCCTACAAAGGTTTCATCCTTTCCCATTTTCTTTGATTCAGATATTAAAGTTCAAACAACTATTCTTCTGAGTTTTTTTTTTTTCCTTCTGTCTCTGGTTTTCTTGTGTACCCTTCTGAGGACATTAGAACAGAAGATATGGTATTCCAAAGTACTAATGAAGGAAGTAACTTCTTTTTCCTGGCTGTAATTTTCAGCTTTTATAAGTATTTCTATTTTATATAATTAAATAAACTTTCTATGTCAGCATTAAGAAGAAATAAGCATAACTTCCTATCTGTAAGTATGGAAAAGGGGCTCTGACAACACAGAGTCGAAGATTTTCTATTTTGGAAGACTGGGGACACTTGTAAATCTCTATCAAAAAAGTCTCTTAATTGGGCCTTTGTCTTTGTTTCTCATTGTGGGGAAGTGTAAGCAGTTTTTCTCAGGGCTCCTGTAGGCATTTGTGACTTTTAAAAACAGCTTTTCTAGTGTATGGGGTGCCTCTTGCAGTGTTTTTGGTTAGCACTAGAACCATCTTCTGCTGGCTCCATGCCATGTGGGAGACCTACTTTAGTTTAATTTTCTGGTAATTAACTCCACAGGACTGATTCACTTTTAATTTCAAAGTAGCAATGATGTATCTAAAAACGCCTTACCAGGGTAGTAGCTGAGTGTTGGAGCTATTGCTTTGACAAATTAAGTTAATGGAGACTGTGTTCTTATTTAAATGAAACCACATATTATCCACTCAGGAATAAAAATAAATCCTAATTGCTATTGTGGGCTGCCCTATTTTGCGTTTTCTACTTTTTTCTTTATGTGTATGCCTGTTAAAACATATAGGACCTGCCTTCCTTCCTCATGCATCGTAAAGAAAATTCTAGGATATAAAGATGTTATTCCTAGCACATCCCTTCTTCCCAAGTGAAGTATGTGACTAAACAAGAATTCCGTTTTGTACAGAGGCATTCACAGGTCATCTTTCCTTACATAATACAAGGAGGGCTCCAGGTCAGACAAGTTTCCCTTTGTTGCAGAATTAGGGATTAAGGTTTCTGCAATGAGGATATTATTCTTTTCAGGAGGACCCAGTGGGAGGATGGATTGGAGTTGAGGAAAGGGAAAAAGCTTTACCCTAACCCAAAGATAGAGCCAGTTCTTGACAAGATCTGCTCCCCAGGGGCACTGCTCTGCTTTGAGCTCATTGAGCTGTGCAACTGTGTTGGCTGGACCTGTGGGAACAGAGGGGACCCTTTCTCCCCACTACTCTCCCTTTTACTATATCCAGGGGCCTTGGGACTACGTGTGCCACTCTACCAGCAAGGCTGTGCTCTGCTCTCGCTGCTCTCCAGGGAGCTGCCTCACCATCTCTGGAACCAGTGGGGCAAGAGCATGTCCAGTGGAGGAAGGCACAGACTCTGGGTTGGCACATTTCCTTGGGACTCCTTTCCTTCTTGGGCAGGCTGACCGGAGAATAGTGACAACAAACCCTTTACAGTGTAAGACTCAGGTTAGGACTCCAGTTTCTCCAGAGGTGATGTTGCTTTCGTAGCACTGTACATAGCTCCCTTTCCTAGCATGTCCCGCCTGCAGAGACTCTAAACAGATACTGCACGTAGTCTCCCTAGATACCTAATCAAAGCAGGCCTAATTCAAAAGGTGAGGAGGATGGACAAGGGAGGAGGAAGAGTATGGATGAAACAAGAGGCTGCATTTTGGTGGTCGTTGAATGGGATGTACTGTAGAATCTCTCTTCTGTTGTGTCTTTGAAGTTTTTCATAGTGAAAAATTTAAAGAGGAAAGTCCCCAAAGGAAGAAGAAAAGCAAGAGGAAAGGAATAAAGAAAGAGGGTAAAGAAGAACTGCAGGCTGTAATTACCGCAGTTTAGGATAAAATCAGAACTTTTTACTCAGGTGTGCAATTCTGTCCTCTGTGACTGTTCCCTGAGCCCCACATCTATCTCTCCCTCACGGACGTCCTTTGCCGTGGCCTGGTCCGTGAACACACACACTACCTTCTACATGTGGCCCATGCTCTGTGACACCTGGCTCACTCAAGGACTTCCCCATGTGCCCTAGCTTTCCATCGCCCACCCAGCCTCCTCCCTTCCTCCCAGGGAGGCCCCTTTACTTTCTGCCCTCACTAGAGCTCCCACCCCAATCAGCTCTGCCTCTTCAGAATTCCTGTGCCACTCTGTTCTTACTGTATATTCCTTTCTGGTGCTATCCCTTTCTTAATAGGTGTATCTTGTCTTGAAGACTAGATTGGAAAGGTGGGATTTTGGGGGTTTATTTTCATACTTTTTTAAAAAGAAGAAAAAACTACCTTTTATCTTTTTTCCACCAGTTACTTTAAATATACTATATATTTAATATCCACTTGCAGTTGACGATGGTAATTTTTAAAGAAAAAAGATTTGGCTCTTTCCCTTGCATATTTATTTTTTTCCTAGCAAAGCATACGCAGGAATAAATCCTAGACCCCCAATCACACCTTGACAAAGGATATCTCTGAAAGTGGGTATAAGATTATGAGCCGGGTGTATAAGTCACAAGTAGTTTGTGGGTGATTTATACTCCTGTTATACCCAAGCTCCCTTCACACAGACTAAAACAACAATGAGAAGTTTCAGTTCTAATTATTATTTTAAACCCAAGGTTTAGTTACTCAAAATGTGCAATGCTTTCTCAGGTTCTTGTATTGAAAAGCTGTGCCATTTCTGATTTGCAAAAGCCTTAAATGCTACTATTCAGTACCAATGAATTTTGCCAGAACCCCCAGAGAAATAACTACCTTGTCCTTACTTTTCCTTGTCAGTTCATTGAATAATGGACCTGGAAAAAACATTAGAGTTCTTCCAGACTGACGCCTTGCTATTTTTACTAGATAGAAAGTGCTTTAATTTTTAATCTTTTCTTGTATAAATTAGGCCTATTTCCCATTTTTCTATTTTCAGGGAGTAGAAGAGTACGCAGTACCCTTTGTATGGTAATGCTATACTACTCTCCTTTTAGTCAAATGACAGTTCTATAAAATGTTGGCATTGTTGAGTCTTTCATTACTACAAACATTGCCCCTGTGGAAGTTTCCTTTTTATGAGATGAAGTTTGTTTTTATATGAAGAAATATATTTGCATAGAAAATTTGTAAAATGTAGAAGTGCCGAAGAAATGATATCATCTATAGCTCTGCTTCTCAAAGATGATCACTTTTACCATTTTGCTGTGCAAATCTACTTGTTCCTCTTTTTTTATTTGTATACATACTTGGCCAGACATAATTAAAGCCATAAAATATACACCAACATATATTTATGTGTGTCTGTGTAGTCACCGATGTAAAAACAAGTTTAGACAGATAGTATCGGCCATTAGTGCTGATAGCAGTTAAAGTATGTTCCAGTACAAGTAACAGACTACTTGAGGGAAAGTAGGTGAAACAATGGAGATATTTAAACATCACACAAAGCAGAAATCTGAATGTAGTTGGTTCAAGAATTTGTTCACCAGCATAATGATACCAAGGTCCCGGATACTTTGCATCCTTCTTCCACCCAACCTCAGTGTGGCCGTCTCAAGGTTACAAGAAAGCTGCAGTAACTCTAGTTGATGATGACCACAGAAGGAAGTTTCTCCTGGTTGTCTCTCTTTCATAAGAGAGGGAACTTTAGGGAGCTCTTCTCAAGACCCTTTCTCCAGGCCTTCGTTGTGGGCGGGCACCATCCCATAAACTGGGGGTTCAGCACACACACAGAACAGTGAGTGCAGAGTGAAGTCTCTCCTCTTTGAACCTGGATGTTCTCCCACCATTGAGTGTCAGAACCCAAGGATCTTCAGCCTTTGCCCTCAGGAGTGTTCTACCATTAGCCTGCTGGCTCCTGGGCTGGAACCTCAGACAGAATCACACCATCTGTTACCTAGATTTGGAGGCCTTGGACTTGGCGTCTGCCACATGATGGACCTTCCTGATGGTCCGGCTTGCAGGTGTTTTGGGGGGCTTCTCAGACTCTATACACAGTATCCCCGTATGTACTATAGGCTGGTCTTGAACTTGCCACGTCAGTCAGGATGGCCTTGAACACAAGATCCTCCTGCTTCAGTCTCCAGAGTGCTAAGACTATAGGTTGGCTTAGTACTCATGGTGATTGTCCTACATGAGCCACTTGAGTGATGGGATTACAGGTCTTCAGCTTGATCTGAAATATTTCAATTGGATTTTTTTTTTTTTTTTTTTT
>NW_022900945.1:33411201-33453426 GCF_012274545.1 Fukomys damarensis
TTGGTACCAGGGATTGAACTCAGGTCCTTGAGCTTGCAAGACAGGCAGTGGAACCACTGAGCTAAATCCCTGGCCCTTATTTCAATTGGATTTTAATGGAGGGAAAAAGGCACATGTAGTATGTTGAGTGACTGAGGCTCTAGTGTTGTCTTATATAGCAGCTTATTGACCGATGTACGTGAGCTGTATGATCAAGATCAAGTTAACTTGCTTCTGTGTGCCTCTTATTTTCTCAACTGTAAAACTGAAACTATGAATACAGACTACTTCAAGGATCTGTAAGGGTTAAATGGGAACAATTCCTATAAAATGTTTAGAAAAATGCTGCCACAATGTAGACTTCTAGCAAGCCTTAGCCATTTCCACTTGAATACTTATTATTCCTGCTTCATTAATGAAGCCAAAGCTGGTCTTCCTAGAAATAAAAATCACTTTATTTTTTGTCATACTATATGTTCAGGGAATAGAGACAAATGAAGTTTCCAGAGCTGAAGGTTTCTGCTCAGGAAACTCCCCTTGAGAAATTCAAGTATGTATTTCATCTAAAAAAGTAGAAAACCCTATTGTCTGTATTTTAATTTGTCACAAATGCCTACATAATGATAGAGCTTTGTTGAAATGGACATCCTTTTTGAAGTCCTCATTTTTGTGGAGTAAGCCTATCCAACTACCAAACTGATGACTAGTCAGGGTAAATGTGGCAGATCCCACTGAAAATAATTACCCAATTATAATTTTTCGCTACTGAGCAGATATAGCACTGTGGTAGGTAAGAAGTGGCCATTGTGTGGGCGGTCTCTTTCACATATGATCATCCTATTCCTGCATTTATGGAGAAGGGGACTTCAGTGCGGAGAATTCTTCTCACTGTGAAACCTGACTGAGGACTGGTCCTCCTTGACCTCAGCTCCTGCAGAGAATCTTCATGTCTCCCACATTCTACCCCGCTGCCATGATTGCTAGCTTCCGAGATCCCTACAGGTACCGGCAGGAATGGAGCCAAAGAACTACACTGTGAAGCATTGTAAGCCTGGCATGCCCTCCTGTGATGCATGAAAATACAGGAAAGGGAGAGAATGGGAATATTTTGGAGTCCTCTCTCCAGAAACTCCAGGAGTTTGTAGAAACCTTTCCTGTAGAAAAAAACAAAAAACAAAAAACTATTACTTTGTCCCTGTGTAAGGAATGAGGACTGTTTTTATTTGACTTCTGGTACTCCTCAAAGAAATCAGTCTTTCTTTTCTCCCCACTAAGTTGATTGGAATCCATGCTGCTTCTTAATTGAATGTACTTCTCATTCCCTAGACATCGTTTAATTAAAAAAAAAAAAAACTTCCTCCATTTCATGGGCCAGAGAGTAATTCACATGGCTGCCCCTGAAGGAAACTGGGCTGAGTACATAGCATTAGGAAAAAATATCTGAGAAATGCACCCAGTGCACCATCTATAATTTGCCACCGTGCCACTGTTTTACCTTCTCGAAGTTACAACTGCAGGTTAAAATGGAATGGGTCCTTGTGCAGTTTCCAGTGTCTGAAATCCATTTGTTATGAGTCTGTTGCTTAGAAATAGGATCTTCTCTGACCTCTATTGCTTGGCTCTTAGATCATCTGAACAGGTGCTGTGCATAAAAACTACAACCCAACCAGATCTCTTTGTTCCTACCCCTCTCACGGTTGTCTTGATTTATAGGTGGAAGGAAGACACCTGCCGGGATGGTGCAGGGAGAAGGAAACAGCAACACTTGGGCTGCTCCCTGCATCGGCATCCTGGAGACAGCCAATACATAGCACTTTCTTCACTGTCTGAGTTCTGAACATGAGAATAGGAAGAATAAAGACGGTGAAACAAAAGGTCACCTCTATTACTGACGGGGTCAGATTGGAGGATGTGACTCAATGTGAGTGCCAGAATGGGCGTATGAACTCCTCTCCACCAGTCCAATTCATGGAACAAGCAGGTGGACTATCAACCATCAGGGAGAGAGGGAAGGAGAAGACCACCTTTCTTTCACTCAAGACCTTGTTAAATTAGCTCCACCCATTGAGAAGCATGAGCAAGTGGCCGTTGCCCAGCCACTGCTTCATCTCCAAGGCTTGGTCTAAAATATGGGCAAAAGGTTAGCCAAAAGCCCTTCTTATGGAGGTGAGACAAGTGAGGAAGTCACATTTTCTTCCAATGTATGTGTCCTATGCTTTTGAACCAAGGACAGGCAGGCCTGTCACTCAGATGAGCCACGGAACTGCATTTCTATCTTTTTTTTTTTTTTCTTCAGTGAAAGGAAGTTCTTCCCAGTTTCTGATCACAAGAAAACTGCTAGTTGTAGCAGGGAGCATGAGCTAGACATTACGTACTCTAGATCCTGATTATAAAGTTAAACTTCAAACAAATACAGTCTCCAAATCTGAGAAAGAATAATTTTACCGTGTTGAGAAGTATGATTGAAGAAGGAGATAATCATATTGGACAAGAAAAGACTAAATTGAAAACTTGGGTTATTTTCATAGATCGGAAAGACTGCCAAGCACAATAGTAATGCCGGCTTCCCCTTACTGGTACTATACTACCCGTCAGACACTGCAGTCTGCAATTTATATACTTTACCTCGTCTAATTTTCACGAGAACCTTATAAGGCAAGTGCTACAATTTTGATTTTATAGTTGAAAATCCTGATTCTCTGGGAGGCAGACTTGCCTGAGATCCATGGCAAGTAAAATGACAACTTTTTAACCCTAGTCTGGTTGACCCCGAAGCCGAGGCTTGTAAACATGTACAAAACTGCAGAAAAAGGTGCAAACGTTTTGTGTGATGATCTTGAAGCAACATTTGGCTCAGTGGGTGGAAGATAGATTTCAGCTTAATATGAGAAAAAAAACCCTGCTATCTCAATTACAGATACTCAAAATAGTCTAGGCTGTCTCAGGAAATTGTGAGTTCCCCAACACCTGAAGAATTCAAGTAGGGTGTGGAGGATCAGCTCCGGAAAGGATGTCTATAGCATGTGGGAAGTGTTACCATATTAACTCTGAGATGCCTTTCAGGTCGAATTTCTGTGGTTACATAACACCTCGTCTGCTGCTTGGAGGTGACAAAATCTTCCTTGCCCCAGGCCTATGACTTCACATGACTAGTCAGAATCACATTGGCAGAAAGCTTCCCCACACTGGAGAACAGAGAAGCAAGCCTATGACGAGGGACATCCCTTCTTGGAGATGGGGACACGCACATACCACAATCTTATTGACTTTGCCTTCTTTCTTCTTCTCCTTGTCAGTCTCCTTTTTGTTCCCATTTCATTCTCAAACTACTTTAAAGTGGAATATATGCTGAAAGTAATATATTCTACTTGAATTTTCACAGGCTAAATATTGAGTCCTAATATACTACCTAACTAAAAGTCTTGTGTAAGTTCAACATTTTTTATTGCTTCATTGGGGGCTGAACAAGTTTCAGAGAAAACAATTTGGATGAGAAACAAGGTAGGGTTGGCTCCTGTGTAAATTATACCTTGGATGAAAATTGTTCCTGGGTTTTTCTCAAGTAGGAAAAGTCTGCTTATTTGTGTGTTCAGAACTGGCCTGGCACAGTGACAGCCTGGTTCCTCCCAACGTTTTGACCCAGTGAAAGAAAGACTGATACACTAAAAGTTACCAATACAAAAACAGTGCAAAGCAATTTTGGTTTTGTTGAAGATCAATAACAGAGTCTAGAGTATGTAAACCTAAAATTTTTAGATTGTATTTTCCAATTAACTTGAATAAAATTTTGAAACTCTTCGATTTATAAGCACTGAAGTATTTTGATATTAAAGTATAGAGATAATTCCACTGGCCATTTTTTTTCACTAATAGTGGGTGTACTTTTCTTTATTATCTTTATCATAGTTGCAATTGCTACTGTTATCAGTGTTGTCATTAAAAATTGTCTACCAATAGCTCAGTGCAGAACATTGAGTTATGTATAAGTTAGCTTTCACTGTCTAGTACGTTAGCTTTTGCAATTCAGTACAAATTAGCTTTTGCTGTTTAACACATTGCCCAAAAATGTTGATTTAAAGTAATGGTCATTCATTAGCTCATTATTCTATGGGTGGAAATTTGTTTTGTTTTTTTTTTCCTCATTGAGTTTATTGGTACACTTTAGGTATACAGTGCAGTTACATTCATTATTAGGAACTTGTACCTTTACATGACAGGTCTTGGTTCTCATTCTTTCCCCTTGTCCCTGCCCTCCCTTCACCCCCCTCCTCCCCTCCCATTTACAAACATTTCATTTCCATTTTTTCATTTTCTCCTATTTGTTTCCTTTCCCTTATTACCTTTCCCCTACCCTTCCCACTTTCCCTACACCTTTAGCCCTTTTCTTTCTATTTCACACGGTCAATTATCTCATTAGGATCTTATTTACTATCATAGTTTATTCACACCAGATGGGTTGGAAATTTGGATGGGGACATCCAGGTGGGTCTTCACCTCATCTCAGCTGAATCCACTCAAAAGCTTGCAGTTAGCTGGCAGTCTCTGGTCCACACACATATTTGATATTTGGCTATTGGAAGCCCAGGCTCTTTCCTATAATGGTGATCACAGAATCATGTTTCTCCTTCTGCTACATTTGCTAATGGGAAGTGGTGAAAAAACATCACAAGTACAGCACAGTTTCAAGAGGCAGGGGAATGAATCCCACCTTTTGATGAATGTATCTTCAGAGCCACATTGCAGGATGCATGCAGGACCATCCCTCTTCTCGGGAAGAGCAACAAGTCCAGTAAAGGCCCTTTGAAACTCTGAGCTGGGGTGGAGATTAAAGGAGAGAAGATCTTGGTCTTAAAGACATCTTTTTTCTAATAAAAATCAATCTCATTTTATTCTGAAAAATGTAAGGACAGGAGAACTCATTTTCAGAGATGAAAATCTGAAAGCATAAAGGAACAGTAATTTGCTATAGCTAAAAATATACCCTCTCTTGATGTGTTTCTGTCACATGGGCTGTTAGCAGCGTGTCCGGGATTCATCTGCAAAGCAAGACACCGTGCCAGAATTTGTAGTGAAGAATCAGATACCACTGGCTTTTGTTTAAGGTGAACATATTTTAATGATTTCTCCATTAGATTTTCCCACACAGACAGGAGGGAACATAATTACTGTATTTTTGGTTCTAGTTATTTATAGCAAGCCTACCATATACCAGTACTGGCTATTTAGTCACAGTCCTTGTCTTCAGGTAACTTACATGGAGTAGGGGAGAGGAAAAAGCAAATAATAACAAACATTTTTTTTTCATTACAACTGGGATATGGGACAACAGGTAAAATTATGAAATGCTGTGAAAACTTATAAACGGGAGAACTAAATTAGTTTGAACTTTCAGTGATGCCTTTCTAAGTATTAAAAATAATATTAGCTTGTTTTGAAAATTTAAACAATTTTATTGTGCAATGAAAGAAAATATAAATCACGCCCTGGGAAGCCTCAAATTGAAAATGGTAAGCAGCTCAGAGGCATGTCGTTATGGATGGCTTACAAAGGCACAGTGAGGATGTCATTTAACCTTTACAATAATTGATTCTATAGCAGAGATTTCCAGGTGTCAGGGGATTAGTTAAAAATGATTATCTTATACCATATTTGGAAAGAAATTTAAATCCAAACTCATGAGCTATTCTAAAAGCTTATACACCACCAGTTTATCTTTACTTAATTCACAGGCTTGATTGGAGGCAAATAGTTATGCAAGTTGGGTTGAAAATTGAGGAAATACTGTTTCTAATTACTTATGCTGGTTCAAGTAACATATACAGTTTTGTATCATCTTTTAGAATTTTTAGCATAGAAACTATCGATGTAGATTATCTGTTCTAATTAGCTAATGGTATATTATTATTATTAGATTACAATGGTAATTGAAAATCTAGTTTAGGAGTAACAGTTGACACAAATTTCTGCTGAAACTATTATAGCTGAAAACTATTGGGTACATTCTCTATTTAATAAGCTTTTTACAGCATGAAGGACATGCAGACGAATCATTTCCTTGAATGAGTTAGGAAAATATTCTTTAAGCAGTTCCTGGCTTCAGATGACTTGGGTATGCTTCCTCCAAAACTTGCTCACTCCAGGCTGTAATCAGCTACAGGTTTGTCTTCCCCTCCATGCCCCCTAGTGAAGAAGCAGAAAGCCTGATTATTCCATCCATGGACAATGTGAACAGTGCAGAGTAATTGTGAAGTCCTAATGTGGAAGGATTTTATAAAATGCTCATAAGTTCAATAAGGACCTTTCAAATTTTGTTTCCCATGGAAGAGACTCCTGAGCATTATTTTTGGTCAGTTCACAGAGTGAAGGGGATAATAAAGAATAGTTGGAAACTCATGACCTTCAGTAATGTCCCACAGGTTCACAGTCCTCTCAGTTGGTGGTTTTGGATAATTTTTGATAGTTTTTTTTTCCTGGGTATAGATTCTTCTTGCAAATTAATCATGACCGGGTAATGTGTCAGTTCTTGGGAGGGCTAGAGTTTTCTTTGGGAAGTTTCATGACCCATGCATACCAGTTGTGGCAGCAAAGATGTCAAATCAATTCCTGAATCAGTTCCTGTGTCCTCTTTTTAAATGAAGCACAGAGATGAAAATCACGTACACATTGAGTCAGGGTAGAATTTCTATGAAATTGCAGGGCTTTCAAATCTTGTATGAAGGAGTCTTCACAAATCTCTGAGGTATTACTGTCCAAGTATATTGTTGGTTTTTCTAAGTAAAGGCAAACAAATACTGCCTCTCTTTGTCTATAAAAATGCCTAAAAGTACAAAAAAAAAAAGTGGAGCATAATTCCACTACTGTGAACCATTTGGATTCAGTGAGTACATTTGCCAGTGGGGAGTTTCGATTAGGCACTACTGAAACTCTTGGAATGGCCGTTTTATTTCTAGCTCTAAGATCTTGTATTAGTCCTCATCACCATCCACAGGGTTTTTGGGTAGGAAGGACTGCATTATTGTAAAGATCAGTACAAGGAGAATAAGTCTCTGTTTCACTAAGTTTTCTGTTACAGGAGTGAGTCTTTCCTTTATAGTTTTAGGTTTTAAAGGTACAGAGACAGTTTAGGTTTTGAAGGGTCAATTTGAATTTGAATAGGTTCAGTACTTTTTTTTTTCACATCTTAGAAGAGGCCCATAGAGTGTTGAGTTCTTCGTTAATGTCTATATCCTGATGGAATTTAATAGCCTCCTCAGCATAATCAATTTGGTCCTGTAAAACACACAATATTTCAGTGAAAGTCTAGGATTTCTAGTTATTTCTCCTAAGGAAATTTGATTTGACATCTCAGTTTATGAAACAGGTAACTACCTAGGTATTTCTTTTTCTTTCTTTCTTTCTTTTTTTTTTGTACCGGGATCAAATTTGGGACCTTGCGCTTGCAAGGCAGGCAGTGGCACCACTGAGCTAAATCCCTGGCCCCTACCTAGGTATTTCATAACAGAAAAGAAAGACTCAGACAAAGAGACTCGGGTGACATTTCTGTGTTTCAGGAAAGGAGCCTCTCAAATTTTATTAAAAACTCCCAACTCTGACATTTAAAAAAAAAATCACTCTGAGGAAGTTCTTGATGTATCACTATGGGGTTTAAAGTAGAGAAAGTTGCTGCAGTATCTACCAACACAGTGAAAAATTCATTTACCTCAAGTTTTGTTTGTCCTTGTTGATATAGAGGAATTGTTGGAAAGAACCTGCTGGGCATCCTGGGCGCCCTGTCAGTACTGACTCTCATCACATGGGGCAAGGCCAAGCATCTGCCTTCACAACCAGTCTTAGGGCTCAGACTCTCATTTCAGGGGTTCGTCGTGAAGGTACTTCTTCAGTGTTGTTGTTGTTGGTTTTTTGTTTTGTTTTGTTTTTGCTTACAATAATAACATGTGCCTTTATTGAAAGACTTGTTGAAGAAAGGTATTTTTTTTTCTTTTTATTGAGTTTATTGGTACATTATAGGTACACAGTACAGGCACATTCATTACTGGGATCTTGTACCTTACATGACAGGTCTTGGTTCTCATTTTTCCCCTTGTCTCTGCCCTCCCTTCACCCGAAGAAAGGTATTTTAACATTAGGGTGAAGCTCTTGCAATTGTTGCAATGGCATGGTTATAAATTTATTTTGTGGTTTCTTTTTAGTTTAGATGTGCTCTTAAAGTGTTCTGCTAAATGCTGTAACTCTGTGAAGGGAGTCGCTTCTCATTTTAGTTTATCTTTCTTTGATAAATCACTTATTTCTCCCCAAAGTCCATTAACAAAATGGGCTGACAAAATCGCTTCATAATTTTGGCCACTAAGACCAGAGTGCTGCTTAAATACATCTTCTAAACAGATAACATTAGTCCAAAGCAGATTTCTCTTTTTACAAGATTAGATTATGGCCCATATTCTCATAGGAAAATTCTTAGTTATAACTTCAAGGAGCAATGATCACATTTTCTGGCTCTTTTTTATTCTTAGTGATACACTTGGCAGGGGTTTCTAAATATTTAGTGGGAGTTCCCAATTGATTTCTTGGGGCCAGTTTTGACAATTTCCAGGACTGACTACCCTGTGAAAGATTTGATGGAAGTCAGAGTTCTGTATTATAAACATCAAGAAAACACTTTAATTTGATATTTTTTTAAGAATTTTTTTCTTTTATTGAGTTTATTGGTACATTTTAGGTATACAGTACAGTTACATTCATTATTGGGATCTTGTACCTTTACATGACGGGTCTTGGTTCTCATGTTTTCCCCTTGTCCCTGCCCTCCCTTCACCCCCTCCTCCTCTCCCCATTTACAAACACTTCATTTCCTTTTTTTCATTTTGTCATATTTTTTTCTTTTCCCTTATTACCTATCCCCTACCCTTCCATTTTCCCTACACCTTTAGCCCTTTTCTTCCTATTATTTTTTCACACCAGAGAAACTATTCAGTATTTACACATGTGTGACTTATTTATTTCACTTAAGAGTATATCTTCAATATGTATCCATTTTCCTATGAATGAATCTAATTTATCATTCTTTATAGAAAAACCACATCATCTTTATCCAATTTCCAACTGATGGGCAAATGGGCTGTTTCCAAGATTTAGCTATTATAAACTGTGCTGCTATAAACATGGGTGCACATATATCACTGTGGTATGATTGCTTTAGTTCTTTCGGAAAGATACCCAGCAGAGGGATGGCTGGGTCAAATGGAACCTCTAGTCCCAGCTCTTTGAGGTATCTCCATATTGATTTCCATAGTGGTTGCACCAGTCTGTACCCCCACCAACAATGGAGAAGGGTTCCTTTCTCCCCACAACCCCACCAACGTTTGTTATTGTTTGATTTCTTTTTATTTTTCAGCTTTAATTGAGTTTATTGGTACATTTTAGGTATACAGTACAGTTACATTCATTGTTTGGATCTTGTACCGCTACATGACAGGTCTTGGTTCTTACTTTTTCCCCTTGTCCCTGCCCTCCCTTCACCCCTTCCTCCCCTCCCCATCTACAAGCACTTTATTTCTGTTGTACCCAGATCTCAGTTTCCCGAAGGACCACCAGAAAAACGAGTCCGTTTCAAATACAAGAGGAGTTTATTTCAGTTTCGAACCTGGACCCTTGTCCACCAAGGAGCAAAAGCCCAGAATTACGATTACAACACGGTTATATAGGGTTAAGGTGGCTTGAAATCCTCTCTATTCTATTGGATGTTGCTGGGGGAAGAAACGTTAAGTCTAGGGGAGGGGGAGTTTGGTGAAGGTTATGGAGTTTGGCTTCTCTCCTGCGGGTGGTGGCTATCTGCACAGACTGTCCTGTTTTTTCTCCTTTTCAAGTTTGGAATGGCCTTGCTCACCCACTTGGTTCTGCTCTTATCTCAACTAAGCAAGCTAAACAAATTTCTGCTGTCTGAGCCTGTGGTGGTTGGGGGGCAAGCCTGACACCGGATGGCTTTTTAGCTCAAAATGGAGTTACTTTGGCCTTAGTAAAAATGGAGAAACTTTGGCTCCTCAATTTCCATCTTTTCTTTATCTCATATTTTTTTCTTTTCCCTATTACCCTTCCCCTATCCATCCCACCTTCGCTACACTTTTAGCCCCCTTTTTTAGGCATTTAAAAACCCTCTTTAGAGGCTTGAAGCTGTGCTTGAGACCAATCTTTATAACAGGGTATAAACCTTAGTTATATTATGTTTAGGTCATAACATAAAGAACATTTGCTGCATATTAAGAATGCATTCCAATGTTTTTCAGAGGTTTTTTAATCTCCTATTTTCAACTGTGCCTTTAAAATAGGCTATTTTATTTAAGTTACAGTTTTTCCAAAATGGGCGTTGCAATTCCATATTGTTCTTAATAATGTTAATCCATTTTTTTTTCTCAAAGAGGCATACGATCTCGCTCAAGAGCTATTTTTTCTTATTATTTTTATACATTTAATGGGATTCATTATGTACAACGATTGTGTCCATCCACCTTTTTTCCTACCCTTCACTCCCCTCCTCAGCACCCTTCCCAGTCCCTAAAAGTCCCCCCTAATTTCTCTTTCCCCCCCTTTCCTCATCTCTGGAGACTGCTATTCCATTCTGTACGTCTATGAGGTTGACTTACTGAGTGAGAACAGTGGATATTTGTCTTCCTGCATCTCCAACATGTAGTGCTTACACAGGTAGGTGGTCAGCATCCCAGAGGGAAGATTGCTAGGTGCTTTGGACTGGGAGGAAGCAAGCTGGCCTTTGATTTCCCTAAGGTGTCCAAGAAGCAGAAGGGAAGTGACTGCTCTGGGACACTAGGGAACAGGTTTCCCAGTCTTGCCTGCTGAATAGAAAAGGACAACCTGCTGAAGATTAGACAACAGAATATCCCTTTATATAGAAATAAAAACAGAGATCTCAGATGCAAGACTTAACTAGAAACCCTGGCCTGGGCGGAAAGTACAGTGGTTTATGTAGGTTCCGGTGTCTAGTTACTGAACACTTCTTAAGGCTCTCCAGACAACTTCTTTGGGTTCCATTTCTGACACCAAAAGTGTCAGAAATACAACGAGATTGAGTCAGAAAGATTTTAAGGGGTTTATTACCCTAAAATAAAAGAAAGGACAGATCATGATCCCGAGTCTTCAAACTGAAAGTAGTAAGACACTCGAAGGAACGTCATTATCCAACAGAGCATGAGGTAAAAATGAAGACGTCACGCAATTTTTACAATTGTTGGCTGTTACGTTAGAGATTCCCATGTGTTAAGGAACTGGTTATACCTGATTATCGCTTTTGGGAAGGTGAAGTTTTGTTTATGATTATCGGAAACATGACAAAAAATAAACGAAGTTTCACTTATATTGAAAAAATCAAGTAAAGTTGATTTTCCTTTACGCAGCCTAACCGGCTTGTCAGGCCGGGGGATTCACAAGTCTCTATTCTATCTTTTATTGTTATTATTATCTTTATTTATGGCAGAGTAGTACTCATCATGTGTAAATACACTTTTTTATCCTTTCATTCTTGGTGGACATATAAACTGCTTCTAAGATTTAGCTGTTATGAATTGTGCTGCATAAACAATGGTGTGCATGTATCACTGTGATAGGATGTCTTTAACGTTTTTAAGAAGATGCCCAGAATGGGAATAGTGACACCTAAGAAACCTGATAAATAAGAAGCAATCAGGTGAATCTAAACTGGGATGTGGAACAAGAGAAGGAAGTGGATTCCAGTCAACAGTATCTGCAATCTTAGGCAGTGGGGTGGGGGCGCATGCCTGTAATCCCAGCACTGGGAAGGCTGAGGCACGAGGATCACTGTGAGTTCGAGACCAGTCCAGGCTACATAGTGAGTTCCAGGTCAGTCTCAACTACATAGTGAGACCCTGTCTCAAAAAACAAACAAACAAACAAACCCCAAACAACAACAACAAAATAACAATACTTGCAATCTTTGAGGTGAATTTCCTTTTTCCACATTTCACATTGCCATCCTTATTCTGGTAACTGTAGACAAAGGAGATTCAAAGTCTCTCTTTAGGTGAAAATAGGCTCTTCTCTATTAAAAAGAAAACCTCCCTACAAGAAGCAATTCTAGCAGCAAGTGACCCTGCCTTGTTCTTAAATTATTCACATTATCACATTAAGTTATTCACACTGATTTTCAAAGAATAGTTTCACTTTAAGAAGAGGAGAAGTTACAGAGGCAATGTTTCAAAACCAGTTTTCAAAGCCAGTAGACATTTCCCGTCTAGATCTCTCTTCTCCCTCCCTCTCTCCTCTCCCTCTCCCCTCCCTCTCCCTCCTTCTCCCCTCCTCCCCTTCCCCTCCTTCAGTATTAGTTAGGGTTCACTAGAGGAACAGACTCCATATAAAATATGTGTATAATTATATAAGGGATTTATTAGGTAGGCCTACAAGATCGAAAGGAAGGAGCCCCAGTGGCTCTGCAGAATCAGAGGTGGAAGAATCCAAAGAGCCAGGGGACCCAGTCCAAGGCTGAAGGCCTGGGAAACTCACAGCAGAGTCAGTTTAAGTCTGTGCTGGAAAACTGGTCTGCATGGGAAGTCTAAAGAGCTTGTATTGGAAGCCTGAAGGAACTGGGGACCAGGGTCTGGAGGGAATGGTGAAGACTGGAGCTCCTGTGAGGAAAAAGGACAATCAGGTTGGACGGTGCGTACCTATAATCCCAGCACTCAGGAGGCTGAGTCAGGAGGATGACTATGAATTCCAGGCCAGCTTGGACTACATAAGGAGTCCCTGTCTTGAAAAACAAAGCAAAACAAACAAACAAACAACAACAAAAAAACCCCAAAACCAAAAGTACACAAACACAAACAAACAAAGAGCACATGCTTTCTTTCTCTTTGCCTTTTTATTCTGTCCAGGCTACAGGCCTGTTAGCTGGTGCCTCTCACATTCAGGATGGGCCTTTCCTCCTCAGTTTGCAGCCGGCATGTCAGTCATCCAAACACACCCACAGGTTTACTCATCTTCTAGGTGGTTCTTCCTCAAGTGAAGTTGAAGCAGCACACTTAATGATCACCCTTTCCTTCTTTCTTTCTTTCTTTCTTTCTTTCTTTCTTTCTTTCTTTCTTTCTTTCTTTCTTTCTTTCTTTCTTTGTTTTCTTTTCTTTTCTTTCTGTTTCTATGTTCAAGGCACTCAGGTATGATTGCTTGCCTAGCCTCACACTCCATGACTAATCCCAACACCAGAGTGCAATACCTGTCATCACCTAGGAAAAAAAATTAAATTTAAATAATCTCCTCTTTGACCACAATTTTATGTTCTTCCATTTCTCTCCTTGGATAAGGTGCATTTGCCAATTCTTTGATTTTGTAGGTATTCCTTGTGAATCTTGGACTCTCCATCTTTTCCTCCTTCCATCTTCTTCAGTGTTTTTTGCTCTCACTTGGATAAATTGGTCTATCCGATCAAACCCCCTTGAAGAAGCTTTTTACTCAGTTTAGGCTGTTGTACTTCCTTTCCCTTCAGTGATACCATGTAATGTCCTCCTTCTCTGCCCCTGTACCTGTGCCAGTGAATGCTCATGTAGGGCCTCCTATCATAAGCATAAAGACTGATGCCATCATCTTCAGGTTAAAGCCAACTGTCTGCTTGGCAATCTTTCTATTCTTTCAATGTCAGCTCTATTCAGATCTCTCCCTTCACCACATCCTTATTCTTAACTGTCTTAAGGAGAATCTCGATCTGTGCCAATTGTTCCTCCCTACACAACTACAATTATCAGTCCAAACTTAACCTGAGCATGGCATTTCTCAATCTCTTCAACAAAGCCATGAGGTGGGTTAATCTCTGATGTACGGTTACTAATAAAGTTAATCTAGAAATTGCTCTTCTGAAACTCAGAAGAAAAGGAAGCATCACAACGGAGGCAAAAAGGAAAAGGGGGAAGATGAGAAAGCAGCGGATGCTCATCCAATGCCTTCAGAGGCACCCAGAGCCACAGGTCGCTGGTAAGAGAAAGAAGACAAGGCTGGGGCTAGGGGATCATTTATGTCTCCTCCTTTCGCATCTCATGTTCGGTACTCTAACAAAGTCTAGGGATTTGATCTTCACAATACAGCCACAGTTTTCTGGGTTCTCACCACTTACTGCTTCCTTCCTAGCCCAAGCCACTCTTGTTTAGCACCTGAATTACTACGAGAGTCTCTTAACTGGGCTCCCTGTTACTGCTCTTGACGCCTTTGCAATCTGTTATCACCATGGCAGATAAAACGCTCCTTTTAACTCGCAGTCTAGATGCCGTGCCCAGTGGAGCCCCATCTTACTCTAAAAGCCCAAGTCTTCCCTCAGACTTACATCACACTATGGTGGCCACCTTTCACCTCGCTCAGCTCATCTCTTGTTATTCCCCTCCTTTGTCCTTCCTCTGTAGGTACACTGGCTTCTTTGCATCTCTCTTTGGACTTTCACAGGTATGTATTTTTATCAGTCTATCTTTTCTGTGTTTTGTTTACAATTATAAGCTTATAAAATTCTTGTTTTCCTTTCTTTCTCATGCAAAAATAATACAACGTTCTGTACTTTTTTTCATTTAATTGGTCTGAAAAATCTTTTCATACTAGTGCATAAAGTACATCATTCTTTTTACAGCTGTCTGGTTTTCTGCCTAACAAATGACTTACTGTGGTCTTTATTATCATCAGTCTCTTGGTGAATACTTGAGCTATTTCCAAACATGTTCTAATGCAAGCATTGCTGTAAGAAATAATATCTTTCAATATGTATCTTTTAATACCATCTAGGGATTGTCTGGCCAAAGGGTTAATGTATTTGATATTTAGATAAATATTTGCAACTTGTTTTTCTTACCAGCAATATGTGAGACAACCTGTTGTCCTAAATACATCAACAATGCAGTATATAGTCACCCTTGGATTATGTCTCTCTAAATTATAACATACTGCTTCTTAATGTAGATTTAGTTGCATTTCTATTTTAAGTGATACTTATGTTTAGGTGTGTAGAGGACATTTATTTTTCTTGTTTTTTAAATTATCTGTGTTCCTTACCAATTTTAACTTTTGGGTTGTTCATTATCTAGGAACTGTTTCCCTACAATATCTCTATCAAAATGAAAAGCCCTTGTCTGTGATATGGCTGAAAATATATTTTCCCCAATCGATCATTTGTATTTGTCTAACAGAAATTTTTGTTTTGTTTTGTGCCATTTAATGTAGGAACCATTTAGATAGTGCTTATAGCAATGCATTTTGAAAGAAATGTGATGTGAATCCCAAATGTAAGCTACATAGTAATTTTAAATATTTTAGAAGCCATCTTTAAAAAGTAAAAAAAAAGAAACAAGAGAAACTAATCATTGCAAATGTTTAAAAATTGACTTTATTGGTACATTTTAGGTATGTATTATGATCACACCAATTATTGGGAATCTATACATGATATATTTTAGTTTTTATTTTTTCCCATTCCCCTTCCTTCCCCTCTACCCTGCTCCCTCCCTATTGACAAAAGCTTTGCTTCCATTGTTTCCTTCTTTTCTCTTACTTTTCTTCTCCTTTGCACCTGTCCTTCCTATTTCACATTGTCTATTGTACTTTTTGGTTCCTATGTACAGTTTCACTTTCTCACACCAGAGAGACAATTTGCTATTTACACACCTGTGTCCTATCATTGTAAGTTTTTAAAGGAAAGAGTTGTGTGGAAAACAAATTGAGTTTTGAATATTCAAAACTGTCTATAATCTTTATGCCTGGGGGTTTAAATACCAAATTGTGCCTTAAAATTTCTCCATGGGAATTTGACAGATTTTGTTTCTCTGTCTTCTGGCAGTGGATATCACTGGAAGCCCAACTCAACGAAGCTTCAATTTACAAATGTTAGCATTCTGGTAGTGTACAAGTGATACACATTCATTAACAACCATACTTTAGGGCAGGGGATTTAGCTCAGAGGTGCCACCGCCTGCCTTGCAAGCGCAAGGTCCTGAGTTCAATCCCCAGTACAAAACAAAACAAAAAACTATACTTTGAATTTCATTTTTTTCCAGGACTAGTGATATATGGTGTACTACTCTGCTGATGGTAGGCTGAATGTAAAAGGCCTCCTGAACCAGGTTGGATGTTGAGAGGAGGAGAAGGCACAGGCAAGCGGAGACATCACAGAAGAGCATTTGAGGTCCTTTGCAGAGAGAAAAGAGGGATTCCTTGAACAGCAAAGAAGGCGAGGTCCCTAAACCCTACTTCCATCTTTAGCCATTTCCTCAAACAGCCAAAGAAAACTGAATTCATTACAATGTGAGAAAAAGAAAAAGAGTATGTTCATCATACATCAAGAAAACCACACAGAAAATATCAATCAATACAACTTTCCCACAGAAAATTAAAACTTGTCTAGAAAATGTTAGCACAAAGTAGATAAAAACATCTGACATTGCAATATATAATTTTGAAATGAGATGAAGCATCACAAATAAAAAGTAATGAAAGTAATAAAGCAAAAGTACAGGAATTTATGGAAGAAATGTCCGTAGAGTACAAAGACATAAAATGGAAATTGTCAAGAATAAAGAAGGAAATAGAAGATGTGGAATGACATGTGCAAATACTGAATAGTTTCTCTGGTATGAAAATCTACAATAGTACATAAGATGCTAATGAGATAATTGACAATGTGAAATAGGAAGAAAAGGGCTAAAGGTGTAGGGAAAGTGGGAAGGGTAGGGGAAAGGTAATAAGGGAAAAGAAAAAATATGAGAAAATGGAAAAATGGAAATAAAATGTTTGTAAATGGGAAGGGGAAGAGGGGTTGAAGGGAGGGCAGGGACAAGGGGAGAAAATGAGAACCAAGACCTGTCATGTAAAGGTACAGGATCCCAATGATGAATGTAACTGTATTGTATATCTAAAATGTACCAATAAACTCAATAAAAAAAGAAGATGCGGAATGGCTATTCAAAAATAAAAGGTAAACTACAAATAGCACAAAGGAGAATAAATACCATAATAAGTGTTATCAATGATAGAAACTTTAAAAGAGCACATAAGATAGAAATCAGGATGTAGATGATATCAAAATATTTTTTAAAAGAAAAGCAAACAGATCTAACCTGCTTATAATTGAGATCCCAAAGAATGAACTCAATGAAACAAAATTAAAAAAATACACAATTCAAAAAGACATTTCCTAAAATAAAGGAAAAATTGAATTCATACACTAAAAGGGCACATTATGTTTTGAGGAAAGTGGTACCAAAATAATAGCCAATGCTAAGATATTCCAATAAAGTTACTGCACCTTAGTGATTAAAATTGTTTAGATGTGAGGCAAAAAGAGGAGGGAGGAGGAGGAAGAGGAGGAGGAGAAGAGAAAGAAAGGGGAGGAGGATGAGGGAGATGAAGGAAAGGAAGAGGAGAAGAGAGGGAGGGGAAGGAGGAGGAAGAGGAGGAAGAAGGAAAAACATACAGTCTAGTTAGCTGTTATTACAGATACTTCTGTACTTCTGAGGGAATTAATATGTTGGTAGAACAATTATAAACTAAAACATCACAAGTCAAAATGTATCTAATATGGGTGATATATCGAACGTCATAGTTCAGTGACACAGTAAAATGCAGTAGTTAATCCTTGTCTCCCTCCTCCTGCCTTTCTTAACGTTTTATACATTCTCCAAAGAGAGGACATACAGAAGAAGGAATACCTTATCACTGAGCTGCTGCTATGTCCTTCAGCGGGAGTGATTTCTGGTCTCAAAGAATTGGGCAGAGGCATTTCAAGGGGACAGATAAATAAACAACGTGACTTCACATCAAACAGAGTAAGTCACTAAAGAATTCTCTTTTCTGATGGTGCACATGGCAGTAAAACATGGCCAGAGTTAATTTGGGGATTTAATTTGGAAGAAGAACTGGCAAGAGAAATTTCCTTTGTGAATACAATAGATAGGAATTGGAGAGATTTAATAGATAATAAAATTTTTTTTATATTTCTCTAGTGTCTCTGAATATTGAAACTTCAATTCATCTTAGAGGGATTTTTTTATGTTTTGTATTTGCAACTGGAATTTTGGTCATTTTTATGATTTTTATTTGAGGTGGGTTTAATTCATAAAATCTCCAAGTGGATTATTGGGATAGAAAGTTCTATTCAAGGAAGTAATTACTTTACAAATGAATCCTGGTCATACTCCACAGCAATATATTACCCACATTTATTTCAGTGGTAGGGTATTTTCCAGCTCTTACAGGGCCTGGGCTCAGTTTCTAGTACCGAAAAGAAAAGAGAATTTTTGTGTAGTAAGAAATTTATCATATAGAAAAACATGGGCTCTCACTCTAATGTGAAGTCATTTTCTAACAATAATAAACGGTGAATGGATAATCTACCGTCCATCCAGATAATGGTTTGCTATTCAGCACTGAAATGAAATGAAGTCATAGAAGGCAGTGGAAGAACTTTCAAAAACGTATTGCTAAGTCAAAAAAGCTGATTTTCAAAGGGTACATGTTCGATGTCGCTTTGGAAAAGACAGTAAAAAGAAGAGTGTTTGCCAGGGATTTGGGGTGGGGGAAAGGAGAGAGGGATAGATTTATGGAGTGCGCAGGTTTTGCTGGTGTTACTCTTCTGCATGGTACAGTCAGACGGACGTGCCACTGTACATTTGCCAAAATGCACAGAAGTACAAAACAAATAATGAAGCCTAATGTGGATCATGAAGTTTTGGTAATAACGTACCCATGTTGGGTCATCCTCTTAACAAATTCACCATACTAGAGCAAGGTGCTACTTGGAAAGTGTGGCTGTGGGATGGGGCAGGGGGCACATGGAATTTAATCGGTTTTTCTCTGGTCCTAAAACTCAACAAAAATAAGTATTTTAACTTTAAAACCTTGAAGTGCCTTAGGAATTTGAGGAAGAATGACATTTGAGGAAGAATCTCTGTACTGCGTCTTCCTATTTACAGAGACAGTGATGGACAAAGCAAAGAAGGAAAGAAGAATATGTCACAGCCTCTGCTATTTCCTCTGAGAGTGCAAGCAACAGCTGTGTGCTTATCAGAGCACATGAGAGTTTCTGGAAATGCCAAAATAGACTCCTAGCCAGGGAGGAAATGAGAGCAAAATCTCTCTGCAAATAAGGAGAAGAGACTCTGGAGGTGCAGGGTAGGACAGGAAGAGGGCTCTGGGCCCTAGAAGAAAGGGTAGGCACTTTGAAGAAAGGTAAACAGCAAGACATTTTCATGCATGAAATGCTTAATAGTGTGTATTCAGTTGCTTTTGTAATTGTGATTTAAAATCTCTCTGCATCCTCAAATCTTCAGTAAAGTCTGCCACGTATTCAATGGTTTACATGAGTTACTTTTAAAAGAATTTTATGCATGGGGTGGGAGATTGGGGATGCATTTCACTTGGGGAGGGGTGAGGAGAGAGGACCTGGACCTCAGATGAGTTTCGAAGCACAGCAGAAGCCAGGAAGCCAAAGTGATCATGAGAACATATGCCTCTGAGATTTTGCAGGTATCTTAGGCAAAATTCTGAAAATCCTCCTGAATGAGGGGTAGAGCACACCAGAATTTCTTATCAATCTCAGAAGGTATGGTGATTTTGGTTTACCTCTGGATCACATGTCTTAAAGGCATTTGGTTTCTAAATTGGACTCTTCTTCTTTTCAGACAATGCCTCACCTTTTTTATGTGAGTATAGATGAGTGGAAAGCGTCTATGGCTCAGCTAGCTACACTGTAAATCTGGCCACTGGGGTAACTTATGCATGATCCGAAGTAGCAACATTCAGAGGGAAGAAGGCCATTAGCACCTGACCTGATGCCAGGCAGTGTGTACACTGCACAGTGAGGCAGTAACCTCTACCAGATATATGTGTATAAAAGCATTTAATCCTCACAGTCTATTTTGAAGGTTAGGAAACTGAAGCTCAGAGAGATCTGCATAAACTCAGTTCAAATTCAAGTCCAGTTGACAACAAACTCTGCTCTTAACCTTGAAGAAAATGACAGTGAAAGATCTGTCAAATTTCCTTCATGATGGGTTCATTTTTATAAGAAAAGAATACACTTGCCCATATTCACAGATAATCTTCTTGGCAGTTAAAGGCTTCATGGCCATTCATCTGATAGGTGTAAGCTGGGAAATATAAATAATTCTGAGATTTGAACTTCAGATGAACTTCTCATATTTTTAGCAGGCCTTCTTCATGAGTATTTAGCAGAGCCTATTACTGTTTATGATTAAGAGTGAAATTTCAATTGAAAGCTGAATTTCAAAATGTATTATCATAACTTTTCTTCTTCTCTAGCTCCCACCTTCCTCTCAACTTCCTGTCTTTTGCACAGTAAACCTTTGAGGTGGATGCTATGGGTTACCTGACCAGGGCCACATACCCATTAGAGTCTGAGGCATGAGCCACTCCAGCAGCAATGGGCCAATTTTCAGGCCATCTCTCTGAAACCTCCCGGATGTCTCTGAAGCACACAGATGTGTCAGTGTAAGTACAGGCTCATGTTGGAGGGAAGTTGTCAATAAAAGTGACAGCTTGTAATTTCCTCGTCCCTTTTGTTTTGAAATGTGCAAGTAGCTTATTTGAGCCAGCAGTGGGTCTCTGCAGATCTATCCTTTTGAAGAATCACAGTTTACCTTCCTTTGCCTGATTTCACAACTAGCTGTTCCCTCCTTAATGATGACATGTTTTTCCCCCAACAGTGCTATTTATCACAGTTCTATCTTGGATCCCACCTTCGCAGTAAAGTGTCTCTATTAGACTTTTCATTTTAGGAAGATACAATTTGTGCATTTCACTGGTGTGTAACAACAGGCATTAGGTTGTGGTATTAAAGGTTACAGAAAATATTCTGAAAATTGTAAGATGATCACACACACACACACCCACACACACACACACACACACACACACACACAAGCACACAGTGGCAATCTTAAGTTAAAACAAATGAGGCAATTGCCTGTACTAGATCTTGTTTCATCTGAGAACATTTATTTGTCCATGTCCTCTAATAGGGAATAATATGGAAATGTTTAGTTTTGATTATTGCCTATGGATATGGACGTTTCACTCACATGAACACAATTTCACTAGATTTTTCAATTGTTTTTTACAGGCTTAGGGATTTTTCAGTTGGATGATTCACTGAAGTCAACATTTTTAAGTATCTGTTTAGAATAAGTACATTAGCAATTGTTTATCTAGACAAAGTATTTAATTTTTATTAACACACCAGTTTGGTCTCTTATAACTGTCCCCACCCCCCACTGTTTGGACCAATTTTATCCCACAGGAATGTGAGGAATGCAGCTCATCATTTTCCTAACACATCTCTTACCCTAGAGAATCTGGTTCAACACATTGTTGGAACTCTAGAACAAAAGTGTAAGAGCAGTTTTATAAACATTCAATCACGTGAAAGGAAACTGTCTACAGTTAATAATTTAAAATCAATTGTAATGATAAAACCATCAGAATAAATGTGGAGGTGGAAGTGAACATTCATAAGCATGATATGCATTAAAAGCAAGGCAATAAAAATACAGAATTTGAAGAGAAAAAGGAAAACTGTGTTTGTAGATAACACAATTACGTAGACAATCCCAAAGGACTGTCAAAAACATCTCCTGGATTAAATACAGCAAGTCTGATTATACACAGTTAATCTATAAAAGTCAATTGATTTCCTATACACCATCAATGAGCAACTGGAAATTGAAGTTAAAAATGCAACAGCATTTACATTATCACCAAAAAAAAACAGAAGAACTCTTCGATATTTACTTAAATTGATGTGTGGATACTAATTTAACAACTGCGTAAAATATATGTATGTGGAAAACCATCCAACTCTGATAAAAGAGATTAGAGAGGATGTAAATAAGTGAAGAAATCTTCCCCATCCTAGATAGGAAGCAGTATTATCAAGCGGTCCGATCTTCCCAGCTTGATCTATAGATTCAACACAATCCCAGTCAGAGTTCCAGCAAACTGTTAGGTGAATATTGTTAAACTGATTCTGAAGTTTATACAGCAAAGCAAAACAGCTGACCTAGTCCACACATGACTGAAGAAGAACAGATTAGGAAGGCTGATATTTCCCAGCTTCAAGACTTTCTATAAAGCTACCCTAATCAAGGCAAGGTGGTGGTAGCAAAAGAACAGATATACAGATTAGTAGAACAGAATGGAGAGCTCAGGAATAGCCTACACAAATATAGTGCAGTGGTTTTTTGATGAAAGAGCAAAGGCAATTGAGTGGAGAAAGGTTAATCTTTTTAGCAATGGTGAGGAAACAGCAGAACATGTGCATGGCAAAAAAAAAAAAAAGAATCTAGACACAGACTTTCACTTTCCACAAAAATTAACTCTACGGATAACAGATATACAGCTCAAAACAGAAAAACTTCTATAAGGTATTGTAGAGAAAACCTAAGTAACTGGGTATGATAGTTACTTTTTAGAGATGAGACAAAAATGTATGATCCTTGAAAGAAAAAAATTGCTAAGCAGAACTTCATTAGAATTAAAAACATACTCTGTGAAAGACACTACTAAGGGAATACAAAAATAAGCCACATACTGGGAGGCAATATTTGCAAAAACATATCTACAAAAGGATATATCCATGGTATTCAAGGAACTTAACAGATAATATGAAATAGGAAGAAATTGTTCAAAAGGAAAGGGAGAGTATGAAGGGGGGAAAGAGGGCACAGAAAAAACTCGATGTATGAAGGAAAGAAATGGATACAAAGCTTTTGTAAATGGGGGAGGAGGTTAAAGGAAGGGAAGGGGAATGGTAGAAAAAGAAGAATAAAGCTGTATCATGTACAAGTACAAACTCCCTTTGGTGAATGTGATCGTTATGTATATTTAAATTATACAAGTAAATTAATAAAAAACAACTCAAAACAACAATAAGGAAACAAACAACTCAATTTAAAAATGGACAGAAATTCTGAACAGACATTCACCAAAAGGAACATATAGATGTTCCATATTGTGTGCCATCTGGGAAACGCAAGTTAGAACAACAACGACACACTTCTCTAGATTTACCAAAATAGCAAAAATCCAGAACACTGACATTTCTAAATTCTGGTAAGGATGTAGAACTCACATTCAGTGCTGGTGAGAATGCAAAATGACACTGCCACTTTGGGAGACAGTCATCTCTTTGTTATTTACTCAAAGGAGTTGAAAACTTAGATCTATATGAAAGCTGCACAGAATATTTATAACTCCACAGGAATGTTTATAGCAGCCAAACCTGGAAGCAGCTAAGATGTTCTTTAATAGGTAGAAAAATAAGGAAACAGTGTTACTCAATGAGAAAAAAAATCTATTAGGCCATAAAACACATGTACCAATTCCCCAAGGGGAATGCAATCATTATACACTGAAAGTGTGTACTAATAAAGAAAAATTAAAAAAAAAAGAAAATCACGGGAGAATCTGAAATTCATACTGCTAGATGAAAAATGTCAATCTGAGAAAGGCTACACATTCTATCTCTTTAACTAGGTGACAGTTTTAAAAAGGTAAAACAACAAAGACAGTAAACAGATCATTATTTTCCAGGAGCTGGAGGTTGGGGTAAGAGAGAGAGGAATAAAAAGGAAGAAGATAGGTTCTTTTCTCTTAGTTCTCATAAATCTTTAGTCATGAAACAAAATTGTTTATAATTTCAGTGTGTTTCTTAATACTAAAAGACATGAAACAACACCTTGTTAGGATTTATTTCATAAAGTTACTTTTCATTATTAAAATGATTTATACCATAAGTATGTGGAAATAACCATCCAAATGTTACAGCTGGATGACATGTAATCTAACAAAAGTTTTTAACCAAGTCCAAAGAGGAGAGTATGAGCAAAAGCATGACCAAAAGGCCCTTGGAGTATGGTTATAAGTTCATTTCAAGAAACAAATAATAGCATCGTTGGATGAAGGATCACAGAACAAAGTTTAAGAGAAAAGTTTGTTTAGGGCAGTTAAACTATTTTGCATGATACCGAATTGTACAACTGTGAACTCTGATATAAACTATGGACCTTAGTTAATAGCAATGTATCAAATATTGATTTGCAATTATAACAAATTTCTACACTAATGCAAGACGCTAGCAATAAATTGTGTGTGGAGAGGGTATGGGGGAATATGATAACTCTATTTTCTGCTCAATTTTTCTGTAAATCTAAAACTTCTCTTTAAAAGTCTATTAATTTCAAACATTGAATCAAGATTTTAAAAGACAAAAGCAGGTGATTTGGGGATGAGTGCACTTCCTTGACATAGAGACCTGTCAGCTCTGGGTCTCTTATAGGAACCCAAATACATTGGACTTAGGGAAAATTTTCCAAAGCTCTTTGAAGATGGGAGCTTGAAAGCTTGGAGCAGATATGACGAAAAATTCTTATTGTGGAAGACAGAGGCCCATAGCAGTGACCAAATTGGTTGGGAGTAGCTCTTTCTTCTTTGTGGCCTAGATTAGTTGACGTGACTCCCATCTGTGCCAGGAAGCTGTCCTGGCCACTACCTGTAGTACCATAATCAGCCATCTCACCTGAGGGACTGACGGCATTTCTGTCATGAAGTCTGAAGAGAATCCTTCACAGATATCGCAATGCTATTGGGCTCCTTTGAAGCCGCTGTTGATCTTCTGTTGCTTTTCTTGCAGCTGGAAAAAGTTTCCCTAGAGCTGGGGCAGAGAATCTCAAGGTGGTGGCTAAAGTTGCTCCCAAGAGCCCCCCTCCCCTTCAATAATCAATGACTGTCTTAGAAATCTGGATGTCTATCCTCTCCTCCTGTTACACAGTCTCACAAAGCCAGGCTTGTGCCTCTCTACTCTTTCTCTTTCAAATGTGTTGCTCAGTTTTAAGCACTAGTCCTAATCATTAGTCAAAAATATCATTCCTCTTTTATAAAGGAAGAAAAATATTTTATCTGTGTCATCTTCACTCTTGCAAGAAGCCCTGATATTTCTGAATGACTCTAGTCCCTCTTGTAGGGACAGGCTGATTAGTCTTTTCCTTGGGCTCTTTCATCTCAGATGAAATAAGAGACACCTCATCTCTTTTAGCTTTCTAGAAAAGCAGCAAGGGATATTTTGTGTAAGTTTACAAAGATTGCCTGTGACCTCTGAACTTAATAATTCGTGCTTCTGCTGGATTTAAGATCCTGTTATGGATTATTCAAATTACCTCACTCTCATCATAAACCATGCCATATTGTGTAATTTAATCATTTCAACAATAAAAATAGAAATACAAACAGTTCTGGTCATGTGATCAGCTTGATTTACTTCCCCAAGTGCACCAAGCTAGGACCATCTTTCTACCTTAGATTTTCTTATAGGAGACTTCTTGATCCCTCTAACTTGCCCATCACTCCAGGACTTAAGTTTAGAGTTGATCAGCTGAAATGTGGTCTATTTCTCCAATTACATAATTAAGATTTGGGGTAGACACCCATCAGGCCAGGAACCAAGCATGAAATACTGTTTTTGTAAAATTGAAAAATTCAACATGAAGTATGAAAAACCAGGGAAATAGAATCAGGTAGGGTGACATTCATGTGACTGACTGGTAGAAACAAACAGTAAAATGAGTCAGTAAAATAAATGAATGAATTAAATATAAGTATAGTGTTTAAAAAAAGGGAGGAGAGGAGCAGAGGGGAGGTATAGTGGTTCAAAAAGACAACTCAAGGTCGCTGGGGATGAGCTACGCGTTCAGGGTTTAGGAGACATAGGAAATGACTGCAAACACCAACATCAAGTACATGACTTCTGTCTGTGTAAAGCAACCAAGGCTTCTTGTCTAGGTAACATGAAGAAACTTCAGTTCCTAGGTTTGTGGAATATAGATTTGTGATTGAAAATAATCTTAGACATTTAATGATGGACAGCACCACCTGGCCTCCTCCTGTTAACCTTAACCTCCACCCTCACTCCCAGTTTCTCCTGGTCCCCATGTGGTACCAAACGGAAACTACTTCTGGAAAAGAGGATGCCAAAGTCTGTTAGAATCTGAAGAAGATGCTCCTGTTAAGTAAATCAGAATACCAAAATGTAGAAACTGAGAGAAAATCTGAAGCTTTTGTGTTGAGCAGAGACTGGAGGTCTGGGCCTATTTCTGAGGTCCTTTGCCTCTCTCCTCTGAGATGAGGGAGGTGATCCTGTTTATTTGGATGGTGAAGCGCTACAGACTTCTGCCAAAAAGATCTTCCTGATTCTGGGGCAAGACTGCTGAGGGTGAAGTTCAGCCTTTAAAACAACATCTCCCTGAACGAATATCTTTCCCCTGGGCAAAGAGCCCTGCAGATTGAAAGGAGACGAAGGGTAGCCACAGGACTTGGAAGTCAGTAAGTAGGTGGGAGCTTTGGGTTCCAGGAAGCTGCATTTTCAATTTTTATTTGTAGGAATTTTTTTCTTCTTTTTTAAAAAAGAGTGGGGAGTTTCTGTGTTGGGCAAGTTGTTAGCAGATTTTCGGTTGTTATTGTCACTTGTAGATAGTGCCTGGTGAAATAGACAGCTAGCCAAGACTAATGATTGCCAGGGGTTCAGATGCACCATTTTTAGTCTCATTTTGCACAGAAACACTTCAATGAAGGTAACTGAAATGCTTCTATAATCTGTGAAATCCTGAGTATATTATTTACACTCATAAGCCAATTTCCTTTCTGTAAATTGGGACTGAAGCAGGCTTGATGTGAGAAATAAGTAAGAGATGAACATAAAAAATATAACAATAGGAAGCCCTCTGTCAACGCTAGTGCCTTCCTCTGTCCATCTCATGTTCCTGGACTTCATCAATTGTTTCTTCTTGTAAAGAACTGTAAATAAGAATGGCATCAGTGAAGTTTACCCACTGATCTGTTCTGTTGAAAGAAAAAAAATTCATTTATTTAACAAATGTTCATGAGGTACTTTTCATGTGAAACTGCTTGCTGGAAAGTAGAACAAAAAATGACAACGTTGTACACCACACTTGCAATCCTAAAGGTGCTTCTGGTGTTATAGAGAGGAGGAGGCGGGACGTGATAGAGGTTCTATAAATGAGTCAATAATGAACACTGACACTTGTGTATTTTTGATGATAACCATTCTGACTACCAGTAACCATTCTGACTGGGTTAAAATGGAATCTCAAAGTAGCTTAGGTTTCTATCTCCTTAACGGCTTAGGGTGCTGAACATTTTATATACTTATTGGTCATTTGTACTTCTTTTGAAAATGACTTCAATTCTTTTGCTAATTATTCATTGGGGTTTTAAATTTTTTGGTATTAAGTTTTTTGGGTTATTTATATATTATTGTAATTCTTTATTGGAAGCGTAGCTGGAAGAGACTTTTGTCCCCTTTTGTAGCTGTCTTTTTCTCTGTTGAATGTTTCCCTTATTGGGCAGAAACTTTTAATTTGATGAAGATGTGGGGAAAAAGAACCCTTCTGTGTTGCTGATGGAGATGTAAATTAGTACTGCCACTATGAAAATCATCATGGACTGAACTAAAAGTAGAACTACCACATGATCCAATTATACCAATTATTTAATTTCTGAGGGAGGTAAAGTCTGGTTTCCATAGGGATACTTGCATACATAAATTTATTGTAGCACAATATACAATAGCTAAGATACGGAACCAGAATAAGTGACCATCAACAAATGAATGAATAAAAAGATAAATGTGTGTTTGTGTGTACTATTCAGCCATAAAAAGAACAAAATTTCGTCACTTGCATAAAAATGATGGCTCTGGAGATCATTGTGTTGAGTCAAATAAGCCAAACTCAGATAGACTATTATCATATGTTCTCCCTAATATGTAGAATATAAAAAAATGCAAGGAAGTAGAAAGGAGACTATTATTAGACAAGAAGAAAGGAAGGAGGGGAAGGAAGAGGGGGTGTGTAAGGGCAGGCAATGGGGGAAAATACAATCAAAATATAATATGCATATTGAAATTCCCTGCAAAGATGTGAAACTAGGGAGGAAAATCAGTGATGGGAGGATGACTAAAGTATGTTGCATTCATATACAAATCAGCCAAAAGGAAACCTATCAATCTATGTAACCAATGTACAGAAATAAAAAAAATGTGGGGAGAAAAAAGTGCTCCAGGAGTGAGTAGAGGAGGGAGCCATTTATCATTTATGATTGGATTGGGCCTAGTCAGTGTTGCGGACAGACTGGAAGCAGCAATTACTGAGGGCTTCCCAAGTGCTAGCAGTGTGATATGAGCACTTATGGAATGACAAGTGTGATAGTCCTCATAATCCTGTGTAGTATTTTTTCTTTTTATCGAGTTTATTGGTACATTTTAGGGATACAGTACAGTTGCATTCATTATTGGGATCTTGTACCTTTCCATGACAGGTCTTGGTTCTCATTTAATCCTGCGTAGTATTAAGCTTAGGCTCATTCCACACATTAGGAAACTGAGGCTCAGAGAAGATAAGGAATTTATCTGAGATAAAGCAAAAGGTGGTGGAGTTGGGACTCCTAACTTCTCTGCTGTTTTCCTTATCCCTCACTGCTTCAAGGTATTAGGGATAAATGACCATTTCACGAATGACCTTTTTTCATGGGTGAAGATGATGGAGACAGAAGAGAGTGCTCTCTTTTGTATGAGAAGAACATGAAGAAATGTCCAACAGAGGACAATGTAGTTTCACTTCTGTTTATGTACTATTTCCATAAAGCAAACCATTGTACCAAGTGGACAATGAAGTAGACCTAGGAACAATCTAGGGCTTATGTGGAAATGCTATTGATTATTTTGTTTTGTTTTTAAATTGAGAGTACACCTGTTTGGCACAGACACCTAAAAGCTACATCACAATTCTGGATCCACCTTGGACTAACTGTGGTTTCAAGACCCTGGGAACAGTGAGTATCTTCATTTACTACCACCCCTTACCGAGGGAAAGTTTGTTTTGTTTGAAGAATCTCCTTGAATTTTCTTCTTGTTCATGTTGCTGTGTTCGGAGTCCAGGACTCCAGAGTCACTGGATAGTTTGGAGCCTCTCCAGGCATGCTGACCTTTTCTGAAGGGGGTTGTTCTGAAGAGGGGAAATGCTTGCTTTTCAAAAATACCTCCTCAGGGAGGCCATCAGCTGCCTCATTTTTGTACAGTCAGGGAAATTTCATCTTCTGATAAGGGTTTTGAGAACAGTTGGCTGTGACTGCCTGAAAGACTCCACAAGGACAAATGTCCAGGACACAGTCACCTCCATTACCCAGAGGCCAAGGTCTCTTTGTTTACACTCCTTGTAGCTTTTCCTGTCTTTCTGTCCTATCTGTTCCAATCTTGTACCCTTTTATGAGTCTGGAAAGGTCATAGCCAATGGAAATAGGCATGGAATAATTTATAAATAATCAATGTATAATGTACCTTTTTCTTTCATTCATTAATTTGTTAGTTCATTCATCTGTATGGAATTTTCTACTATTAAGAAGCTTTTGTTACATAACATCCATGTTTTTCTAAGTGGAAGTTATGGAGAGGAAGTTGACTTCCTTTGTTTTGTTCTTCTAAAGCCATGTGAAAGCAGGATTTCTAAAGAGTTAGCGAGTTTGATGAATGGTATTTTTACCGTCCATCACCTGTTTGGAACCCATTTACACTAAAGGTGAACTGGCTTTCCATCTTAACTCTGCCTTCAAGATCTGAGAAAGACCAAAAAATTAAGATGTAAATGAACAGACAGCCAATGGTTTAGGTCCAGATGTGTGCAGCTGGAATCCACTTCCATCCAACACCCAAGTAGGAATGGAATCCTCTTTCTGGCAAATAGGTTATCTGGTCTGCGTTGTGGATATATATATATATATCTTGGCCTCCATATCTCCACTGGTCAAAGATAGTATTGTCTGATGTTTATATATAAACAAGAGTTTCATCCCTAATTTTGAATATAATGTATCCTCAGGGAGGATGGTAATACAGACTATAAAGATATAATATCAAGAACTTTGTCACCAATGACACATCATACAGAAAGAGAACATTTGCTTACATCAGGAGGAGCTTTAAGGGAGATTTCATACACACCTGTGAAACTAGTGTTAGCTAGAACTCCAGAGGGAAACAGAAGTGACTCAGTGAATACAACAGGCCTCAGGCAAATGTGTAATATCAAGTTGCTATTTGATATCTTCCATGCTCCTTCATTCTGCCTTTCCCTCTCCCACATTTGACAGTACCATCACTACTCCACACTTATCTCTCTTCTTTTTCATCAAGTCTCTAGAAATGATCTGAAGCTTACTCCCTCTGGAGAGTGGAAGTGACTCCATGTGATTTTTCCCTGGTACCTAAAAACAAGTGAAGTTTTCAATATGGACTTCATACATTTGGGAGCTGTGTATGAGGGTCTTTCAGGGACAAGAGCTTTCTGGAGCCCCAGGAGTCAAACAATGTCCTAATGCAGCTTATCCCTGCTCCTTGACTTCTCCTTTGAGCCTGACACAATGATGACTCCTTTTTTATGAAGCCATCTCCAGTCTTGGATTTTCAGTCACTGTACTTTCTTACTTCCTCTAGGTCACTGTGCAGGGCATCTTAGATTCCTTTGATAAGCCCTTCATCCAAAAGCCTTGAAATATAGTAGTTTTTCAGAGATTCATTTCAGGCTATCTTTTTTTTTCTCTCTGAACTCTCTTTCTATGTTGCCTTGTTCATCTTCAGAGCTTTAAAAGTCACCTGTACGCAGACATCTTCTAAAAGTTTATATTCATACATGTGAGCTACAGGCTCTCCCAAACATTTCCTTGACATGTCCAACTTGAGATCTAAACCCTTCCCTTTTCACCTCCAAATCTTGTGTCACTTTTGCAGACTTCTTTATCTTAGTACCATCCATCCACTTAGTTCATCGCTCATGCTAGAAATGCTAGAGTTATCTTGTATTCTTTACTTTCCCTCCCCTCCTGTGTCCACTGCATGAAATCCTATCAATTCTATACCAACTACAGTATATCTGAAATCCATCCGTTTCCCTACCTCCATTGCTATCATCATCATTTATACCATGATTGACTCTTCCCTAGGTCTTGTGATAGCTCCTTGACTAATACCCTTCCTCCTTTTCCTGCCCCACCAACAGTGGTTTCAAGTGAATATTCTAGACTGAAATGATACAGGTTTGAATCCTAGCTCTCTCACTAATCATGTGAATTTAGGTATATCGTTTATGTGTTCTGTGTTGCAATTGCATCTGCTATAAAAATGCTATAATAACACCTACTTTATAGAATTATTATGATTAGGTGAGATTTTTTCCATTTGATTAAATTAGTTTTTAAAGTGAGTACCATAGTGCCTAAAAGAATACTCATATTAATATACAAATAAAGTCATATTGCTTCATGTTTAAAATCTTTCAAGGCTTTCCAATTACTTGTTATAAAATTCAGGCTTCAAACCAGATCCTCCGGTTTGCATGTTACATGACCCTGCCTCTGCCCTGACTTCTTAGATTTCCCCTTCCTTCCACACTGTGCTCCAGATTCCCAGGCTCCTCTCTGTTGCTCAGGTTGCCTACTTTATAGTCAGCCCCCATGAGACATCTTCTCAGCAGTTTTATTTTGTTGCTCTGCTTAAGAAAGGTCACGTTCTTATTTGATACTATGGTTATCTTGTTTCTTTCATATTGCTTCTTACAATATTTAGAAATTTTATTTGTTTTTCTTTTCTGCTCTCTTCACCAAATTATCATTTTGTGAATCCAGGGATATGACTATTGTGTTCCTTGTTGGGTCACTGTTGCCTAACAGTGCCTGGCATATAATAAGTGTTCATTAATATTTACCAAGTCAGTAGAGTGAACAGCTGTGAGGCCAACCTTGATTTTCAGTAGAAAATCAAGTAGAAGCCAGAATCCAAACATTGTAGGATGTATCAGATAACCAGCAGTGGCCACTTGACCTGTGTGGTTCAATAAAACAAATACCAAGCACAGTTGTCAACCTAGTAAGAAGAAAGAGTTCTAGATACAGAGTCAGGAGCCATGGACTTTTGTCTAGAATCTGCTAGTGAGTTTTTCTGCCACCTTGAAGAGGCTCTGCACATCTCAGAAACACATTTTCTCAGTGATAGATGAGTGGTTGGAATGAGCAAAACCTTCCAGGCCCTTTCAGTATAAAATGCTATGCAGATGCCATGCTTTTGCACAGAGAAGACATTTGGTTCTCATGGAGGGGTTAAATCACCGAGTTTTAGGAGAATCAAAGAATCAAAAACAGGTGCTGGGGCTGATTCTCTTTAGGGTATTTTCAATTGGTGCCAAGAACTTTGTTACCAATAACATATTATATAGAAAGAGAACATTTGCTTATCCCTTTAACAACTATTTGTCGAGTCCTGTAAGCTCCATAGTCACACCTACTCACACTTTGCCTAAAAGCAGCTCTTACCCCTTTTCTTTGTTCCCTAGCTCACAACTGAATCTTTCACCACACACACACACACACACACACACAGATAGATGGACACACACTCATGTCTGCACTCATGTGTGCCTGCACATATGTGCAGGGGCAGGGGGAATAAGACAGGAATGAGGAATTCCTCAGGGAAGAGGGGGAAGGAAAATGACCCATGAAGAACCCTCACGCTAAGAGCCTGTGACTCATTGCTCCCTGCAAACCCCTTGGCTCTGAGCAGGTGGCTGCTCAGGTTTGCGTGGCGCAGGACATGCTGTGGACTGCACCCCACAAAGAAAACCAATATTAGGGGGATGGGTTTCACATTTCTCAGTATTCCAAGGAACTTCAAAGAGGACTCTGTCCAGGCCAAGACATCCCAAATCCAGCTCTTCACTCAGATCGCTTTGGCTCAGCTACATCTCCACAGGGGCCCACGGAACTACAGCTGCCACCAGCAGACCTGCATGCTGTGAAGGCCACCAGGAAACTACACCTGATCCACAAGGTCCTCTTACTCACTGCAAATGCTGAAGCCTTTTGCTGCACATTCTGGCCATCTCCAAGTGGTGACCGAATCAGCTGTTGGTTCCAGGAATCTGTCCCATGCACCCCGACAGGCATGCACCCAAAGGTTGTTGTAAAAAGGGGAAGAGAGTGGGTCTCCCTGATCAGGGAGGGACTGTGCCGATGTCTCGTGAGGTCACTGGGATGTTGATGCCTCTGATGTCTGGTGAGTTCTCCTGCCTGGCCATTAGCCAAATGTTACTCCGTGATGGATCTAACAGACAGATTTGAAGTTCTTGTGTACAGCAAGCAAAGTATTGCAAAGTGTACACTCAGTGATGAGGGAAAAGCAGCTCTGTTTATTGAGGGTCACAAACGTAGAAATGATGCTGGGAGGACTGAAAGGCACCCTTCACGCGGTGCAGATAAACCATTCTCTTGGATTCAAGAGTGAGAAAAGAACAAGAGAAACCACACATGCTTCTATAACCCTAACCTTGCCTTACTGTCTAGAAAAGCCTCTCCTGTAAATGTATGAGAAAATGTTCTTAGTCCTATCAGATAAAGATTACTGAGTTATACATACTTTGCCAGGAAAGGCAAGGCATGTTTTCAACACCTTTAGCCCCTCTCACTGCTCCAGCCTTTCCGTGTGCCCAGGCTCCTGCTCAGAGCATCTACAAAGGTCTCTGTTCACCTCTTCCTCTGCCATGCATTCAACCTCTTGTTCAGAACACTTTAAAAACAGTTTTGAACTAGGTACTAGTTAATCTTATAGTATTATTAATGTTAATGCTGAAAGGACAAATTTTTTCTATGTTTTGTAATATTGCACAGTGTTTTCATTACATTTGGGGATGACCAGCTCTCCTAGGTTTGATAAAATGAGAAGCCTCCATGTTCCTCCTTTCATTGCTCAAATTCAACCAATTCTTCAGGGACGGAATCACGTGCTGCCTCCATCATAAACCTTTCTTTATTCCTCAGGAAACAGCCTACCCTTCCTTTCAATTCCTGTAGCACTTCGTTCACTCACTGGTTCTTCTGTTTATTTATTCAATCATTCAATAAATACAAGGTGTAGACAAAAATCTCTGCCTGCATTGAATTTATAACCTAATGAGGGCAGCTGAAAAATGTTTACAGATACATTATAAGCATCATGGTGATAAGTATCGAGGAGAAAGTATCATGGAGATAAGTATCATGGAGAAGATAAAGCAGGAGAAAGTCACACTGAGTTCCCGGGTTCGGATGGTAGCCTCAAGGAGAAATTGTCATTAGTCAGAAACCTCTCAGAAATGATGTCTAGAGGAGGGATCTAGGGGAGGAAATGAAAAGTGTAAGGCCAATATTTTAGTCTAGTATGGTCCTATAATAAATTACCTTAGACTGGGAAACATATAAACTACAAAAATTTTTTCTTATAGTTCTAGAACCCACAATTAGGGTAACAGGTATTCAGTGTCCAGTGACAGACTGCTTTCTGTTCATGGATGGTGCCTTCTCTCTGCTTCTGCATGGGACAGGAGAGCTAGACTTGTTCTCTGGGACACTTTGAAAAGAGCTCTAAGCCTCTCTCGAGGGCTTCGTTCTCATGACTTAACTACTTCCTAAGGATCCCACATCTTAGTATAATTGCATTGGGGATTAGGTTAAAAATATGAGTTTGTGGGGGCACAAACATTCAAACCATATCAGCTAGTGTGTCTGGAAAGCAGTAAGTTACAGAGCATCTAAGAGTAGATGAAACAGGTATGCAGTGGTGGGAAAGAGGTAGAACACAGGTTCCAAAGCTACTTAAGTATTTTGATTTTTATGCAGAATGAGATCAGAGGCCATTGGAAGCATTTGAGCAGAGAGGTAGAAACATTTGGATGATGTTTCAGATTTTCTCTGGCTGTTGGTTTGTAAATAAGCTTTAGTGGGTCAAGGACCAAAACAGGAGCATTACCAAAAGGCTAAGACCATGGTAGTAAGAGTGCACGTGACGAGATATGGTTTGACTTTGAAAGTAGAGCTGGCAGGAAATCATGCTCAGCTGTGGGGTATAAGAGAAAGTTAGGAAGAAGATAGAGCAGGATTTGGAAGATTAGAAGTTTCATTTTGGACACAGTACACTCAAGTCTATTTGACACTCAGGTGTTAAGTGTAGAGTGGACCGTTGTGCTTATGTGATGGGTTTGCTGGAGAAATTTGGTTTGGAGATGTAGATTTGGAAGTTATCCCTACATGGGTAGTATTTAAAGAGCTGAAAGTAGAAGAGATCAAGGAATGATGCTTTCTATCTGTGCCTCTTTTCAATTTGTTTCCTACATTGTATTAGGTATAAGTTTCCTCTCATCTATTACCAAGTTAGCATCTGTGAAGGCATTTGTGCCTGACTTCCCACAGGGCCTTGCTTAGAACCTGGTTCCAAGTAGGAACATAAAGAATGATTTTAGTTTGAATCAACAAAACAACTTAGTAATGCCTCAGGACTGAGTGTGATTAGCAGTTAAAATTATGAGAAGGTTAATGCCAGAGCATTTCAGCAAATGGTGCACTCATCATGGACTGGGAAGGCCTCAGAAGAATGGAAGCCAAGAAAAGAAGAATGAAAGGAAAGGAACCAGATAAAGAAAAGGGAGAAGAAAATACCCCAGCGTTCTGTGAAGATTTTGCTAATGGAAGAAGAAATGCTAACCTAGATTGGGGTCAGACATTGGATAAAAAGAATTAGAGGATGATTGAGGAGGGCGTGGCCTAAAACAGTGATTCTCAAATTTAAGTCTGAAGGGAGAAATGGAAACCAGGCATCTGGGATGCCTTCTTAGAAAGCTGGGGGTAATGGGTGTGCAAAGCAACTCAGTCCCTCCCACGCAACATGCTGGGAGGTGGGAATGAGGTTCTTTGTGACTATATGGGTGGTGCTTGGCTTATTTTACTTAACCTGATGTCCTCTGGGTTTATCCATGGTGTCAAGCTGAAGAAATACATTTTACAATGTTCAATAATATAAGTAAAGTATGTAAAGTACTTACAGAATGATTAGTACATATGTGCCGAGTGGTATTTATAATATGAGTGGCAATATTAATGATAACAAGAATGATATTAACTTGTTCAATATCTCATAAGCAGTAATTCTTAAGTATAAACCTTAAATCCCTGATAACTTCATGCATTAATTAATTTACACAGTGGTTCTATCACTATTCATTTTTATTATAAAGTAATGTACATGTGCTCCCTTTAGCAGCACATGTACTAAAATAAAGTAAGGTACTTACCCAGAAAGTTTGGAAGAAAATGTCATGCACTCAAAATTCTATAATTTCAGTACAATAGATATCACTATTCTATGTGATTTCAAATTTAGAGATTGCTTTAAAAGATTTTGCTGATTCTAAACTGAAATTATTGTGGATTAGTAATGATTCAGAGAAAAGTTCATAACTATAAGGACAAAAATTTAAAAATGTTGAGTTTTGGTTATGGAAACATCTAAATCTTCATTTAATTAAAGCATAATATAAACTTTCCTGGTAGAGCTAAACAGGGTATAATGATGAACCATTCATCTCACCTGTTCTTTAATTAGAATTGCATTATCAGAATAGAAATCAAGGGAGTGTGTCTTTATTATTCTCTTATACTCACTCTCAAGTGAGAACTCAATTATACCTCTATTTAGTTCCCCCTGCCTACCCCAGACATCTCTTTGCATGGATTGGAAAATAGCCTTATCCTTTTAGATTGAGCTATATTTTTAAATGATCAATAACAGAAATCCAATTAGAAATTTAATTAAAATGTGACTCCGCTGTCCTCTCTACCTTGTAGATTTCTAAGCCTCCTAATAATATCTGAGTCTTCAGCTCATCAGAGACAGTAAGAACACTTCTTTAACTTCACAGAAGGACCACAAAAGCAAGCACCATCCTTCAATTTTTCTTATTGGACTTCAGCCACAATTTCCAATCTAAACGTCTTGTATACTTATTGCCTCCCCTCTGCTGCTGGCTTAATGACAAGTCCTTATACTCACGGCCTAGAGGTGTTGCAACAATTCCAAGTCCAAGATACTTCTTTTCCATCAATTACAATATAAAGATACTTGAATGCTCTCTAACTTACTTCCTCTGGTTTTTATCATACAGGGTCACCTCAAGACATCCATAAAGCTTAGGTGCTATGCAATACAGTATGAACTTTGTGCACAATGAGCCCAAGTACTTTACCAAAAATGTGCATTCAGGCCTGTGCTTCTAATCTAAAATCAACCTGTAGATGAGGAGATACTAGCAAGGAGCCCTCTCCACCCTAATCCTCCCTTTTGACTCTTCACCACTTCAGTGACCAAGTTCAGGACCACATCTAGCTCCAAGAGGTGGCTTTAACAAAGGTCACTTCCAGATGACACTTCTTCCTAAAAACTAACAGAAGGAGATTTATATAAGGATTATGACTTTTATAACCCAACAATATTAACTAAAATGTACATATGAACAATGGCAAGACAATCTGAACTCACGTAACTTCTCTCTGTGCAGTGCACAAAGTTTTAAAATTTACATTTTGGTGAGAGGCATCAGTGTGTGTGCATATTCTGGCTATACTGAAGGATATTAATAGTTCAGTGGGAACATACCTTCTGGCTAATGTCTTCATAGTAGAGATCTGGTAACTCCTAGACACATGCTTAGTGTGCTCTGTTGCTCTGTGTCTCGTTGTACAGTGAGCATTAAGGAAATGCAGCATCATAATTGTAACTTTGCCAATATTTCTATCTAGATGCCTGTTGCCATTTTTATCTTTAGTGAAATTTTGTTCCAAGAAAGGCAGGATTGAAATTTTTTTTTTCTAACAGATTGAGTTGGTGTAGTGTGTTCTTGGTTATCAAAAATACTCTTGTAGCTTTGGGATTTTTGAACTGGTGAATATTCATGATGTGTGGAAAACCATGACACACACTGTACAAACTCAGTCACACAAAATGTCACACCGTGTGTGTACACACAGGACCTAGAAGAACACATCCAACTAAGCTGCTTATGACTGTGAACGACTTTGTTCTTTGCTTCTTGTGTGTGTGTGTGTGTGTGTGTGTGTGTGTGTGTGTGTTTTGCTTGTAATGGACATATTAGCTTAAAAAGTAAAGAGTACTTTTAAAAGTCAAAAAAAATATGAGTGTCTTGACATTTTTGGTATCCCAAATTTATCCTCCATGCAGTTATCAGTTATTTTTTAAAATAATACATACCTAATCATATTGTTCTCCAGTCCTTTCTCTTAATATCCTTCAGTGGCTCCTCATTACTCTCTGAATGAGTCTGAACCCTTTGCCATGGCATAAAGGGCCTTTCCAGACCCTGATTATTTTGCAAACCATATACCTTCTGTTTTCAGAGCATACATTCAGCCAAAAAGTTCTATTATTTTTATACGTCTTTGCCTTTGCAGCTGCTGTTGCTTTCCCCTAAAACATTTTTTCCCTCTTTCCAGGGTAACTTTCCTATCCTTTATGAATTAGTGTGTGCATTACCTGTTGGTTAGTCTTAGCCTGTATGCTATGTGTTAGCCCAATCCTTTCTTTTCCCTCCTGAAATCAAATCAGACCACTCTCCCACACTCATTCTAATTTAGATGTGGACCAGTGACTGAGTTATGACGAAAGGAATGTGGATGAAAGGGACTTTCATCACTGCTTGACCTGATTCCTAAAAGCTCCTGCGTTAGGGGACTCTTCTGCTCCCTGTAGCTCCTCATCTTCTGGCTAGATGCGAAGGATCTCCAGGGTCCTAAAAGATGGCAGAACCATTAGATTGGGAAGCTGGTCACCCCTTGGGCCATCTGAGTGGAAGCACCTCTGTTGGTCTGCAGCATAGGCAGAGAGCAAACCTCCACTGTAAGTCCCTGAAAGTTGGCCTTTGCTCTGGTGGCCAGCTCATGGTAACTAATACACCTCTACCGGTATTCTCTTTCTTCCACAGTCCATTCTAAAAAGTGACATGTGAACAAAACACTTTTTTTTTTAGGCCCAGACTTTGGATTAGCTTTTTGATGCAAATGAAAGAAGCAAGACAAAACTGAGTAAAGATACGGAGAATGGAAAGTGTATCATTTATTCTTTTGCAATGTAGTTATGAAAGACCTTTTTGATTTTTTTGGTACCGGGGATTGAACTCAGGCCTTTCAGCTTGTAAGGCAGGCGGCAGAAGCACTGAGTCAAATCCCTGGCCTGAAAGGCCATTTTGAACATGTTATATTGAGCGTGATCCATTTAAAGTGAAGAGTAAGGAATATGGAGCCTAGGAAGAGAGCAGGGGAATAGAAAGAGCTGGGAACCTGATGCAGGAAGCAACAGGACAGAGCACATCAGGAACATCAAAGCACCTGGCAGATCAGAGAGGCCCATCGGGCAGGAGTGATGTGAGTGAGAGGTGAAAGAAGCAAGAGGGAGTTGGTCCAGGGAGGTGGGAGACGCCTCGCAGTGCCCAGGGTTTTCTCTTGTGGGAAAGCAGAGTCACTGCAGGACTGAGAGCGGTGGACTGATATTTTAAAATGACCTCTCTGCCTAATCGTAGTCTGGAGCTTGGATTTCTGTGCTCAGGCTCCCTCTCGTCTCCAATGTCTTTTTCCCACTCAGGGCTTTATCTCTGGCTTGTTCTTGTGAAGCCCATAAGGGCTTCAGCACGTCTCACTTGCTGCTGTGCTTCTTCTGTCTGTTAGTCTCACATCTCACCTCAGCACAGTTCCCTAATTTATATCTGTCTGCCACATTGACAGAAACCCTGAGTGCCTCTACTTTTTCTGTGAAAGAAGAAGCAAAACTGGAGTTGGGAATGAGAAGGACAGTACTGGCGGGAGAAAAGAGACTGGCTTCTGAGAGTAGGTGAGTGAATTCCTGAGGGTTTTTGTTTAGTCACTGTGTCCAGGACTATGACAATACAAGGATGAACACACATGACTCTTCCCCAAGAAGTGTAGACATCTCAGAGGAACAGCAAGTAATACGTGAAGTAAACAGTCATGTTTTATTCAATCAACTGTTTATTCATCCACAACAACTTTCTGACGTTTATCCTAAATCAGAAGATCAGACCGCAGGCAACTTGCTCAGAGTGCAGGAGGGGGCGTGTAGCAGAGGTAAGCGCTCCAGGTGAGCACCAAGGACGCTGCCACACAGTTTGTCTGGGGGAAGTGCGTGTGTGGCCAAGAGACAACTGAGCCAAATCTAGAAGGATGACTAGGTGAGCTCAGGTACACACATGGAACGGGTAGGTGCACAGGAGTAATAGAGCAATCGAAGAATTGAAAACACAATATGATTCAGAGGTGAGAGTATTATTAACATGATTAGGGATGAAAGTATTATTGGGGTTTTGTGGAGTTAGGTCAGGCAAATAAAGGAAGTAGAATTTGAAGGGAAGGAAGTATCTGCAAGGGACCAGACAAGGAGGAGATTTTATCCTGGGAAAAGCATATTCAACAGAGGCAGGAACGCTCGAGCATATGATGGTGGTGTTTAGGGGAAATCCACGATGTGAGCAGTCAGTCATGAGCACTGTGCTCATCACAGGCTGCCTTGACCTTTGGCAGAGTCATAGGAGAGAAAGAACTACAGAGTGATCGGATTATACTGTAGGGGCCTTGCTTAACTCCAGGGCAAGCTTTTGATATTCAGGTGTTTTTGAATGAATATGAATGCAGATTTTTTTTCCCTTTATCTCTGCCTCCTGAAGCTTTAGCAGATTGCTGAAACCTGCTAAGTTTCTTCAGTGACTGAAGACTTTCCAGGGAGGCCTCCTATCCCCCAGGAGGGAAGCTAGGTGGCACTGCATTACTGCCCAGGCATTACTTTTTCAGGGCCCAAGGCACCTTTGGTTTCAAATAAAATTTGATAACAATAAACCATTCCATGGAAATAGACGACCTGGAAGCATCTAGAGAAATGGTGTGTGTGTGTGTGTGTGTGTGTGTGTGTGTGTGTTTGCCAGTTTTATATAATAAATCATTGTTATTTGAGCCCAAATTAGTGAGTGAATCCTCCTGAATCCTCCTGAATTCTGCCCTGAAGGACATAATTCCATTTGAAGATGAGGATCTCTTTGTCTTTTGCTATTTGAGAAGTTTCTTCTGGTTAAGTAATGTATCGGGCTAATTAAATACTTGTCACATTCTCTTCCTACGCTCCAATAAGGGGGAATGGCCATTTTGTTCTTCAGTTAGGTTCCAAAGAGAGAGAAATAAAACTGCTCACATTTTCCCCCACACTTGATAACAGAATTAGGAATACCACTGAGGACTAATTATAGCTAAGTCAGTGTTTATCTGGGTAAACTGCTGCTGTTTTGATTTCCTCAAAGATTTTCTTCATGGAGAAAGTAGCACCTAAGAAGTAGACTAATTTAATGGCATCTTGGGCCTAATCTAGCCAGTTAGTAGGCTTTTTTCCCCTTGTTTCTTAAAGTTTATTATAACATTAAAAAACAGGACAACATAAGTTAAAATAAAGGATGGATACCCGTGTACTTTAAGCAGTATGTTACTTCACAAGAAACACGGATTGCCTACCAAAATATAGTTCTATTTTTTCTCTCCATCCCTTTGTGCTCTGTTTTTACTTCTCTCTATATCATAAATTCTCATTATATATATTTAATACATTTTATTTTATTTTATCCCATTCCCCCCTGATGCTTCTATGTACAAAGGCCTTGTTTCCATTTTCTCCTTCTATTTTCACTCTTTTCTTGTCCCTCTCTTTCTTTCTCCCTCTCTCCTCCCTTGTTTCCCTTCCCACTTAAATGCTTTTTTTCCCATTTCCCAACATCCATTATACATTTCAGTCCCTATTTCCACTTTTGGTTTCTCACACCAGAGAGACAACGGGTATTTGAACATGTGTGTCTGATTTATTTCACTTAAGAGTATGGTCTCAAGGTGCATTTAGTTATAAATGTCTGAAGATCATCTTTCTTTACGGCAGAATAGCATTCCATTGTATATTAAAAAAAACCTATCCTCTTTATCTACTCGTCAATTGATGGGCATTAGCCTGTTTCCCAGATTTAGCTATTACAAACTGTGCTGCTATAAAGATGGGTGTGCACATATCGCTGTGGTGTGATGCTTTTAATTCTTTCAGGAAGATACCAAGAAGAGGTATAGCAGGGTAAAATGGAACCTCTAGCAGGGACAGGGGTGTAGTTCAGTAGCACTGTGCTTGCCTGGCAAACATAAGGTCCTGAGTTTGATCCCTGATTGTGGGGGGGTGATGAGTCAGCGGGCTTTTTTTTTTTTTTTTTTTTTTTTTTT
>NW_022900945.1:33453542-33499247 GCF_012274545.1 Fukomys damarensis
TCTTTTTTTTTTTTTTTTTTTTTTTTTTAAGGAAACTGAAAAAGGAAAAAATTGCTTACTTCTACAGCAGAGTGAGCTGGGGAAGGTGACTAGACATTTACTGACAGAAGGTGTTGATCAAAGACAAAAGTTTACTCTTATAGAAGTTAAAGTATGGGGGAGAACATTAAAGAACTTTATCTAAGAATGAGACTTTTGCAGAGGCTTTGGAGTATACTTTGAAACGTTGCCCTCTCTTACCATTTTCCTCTTGACTTCTAATTATTGTACAAAATTAGTAAGCGCAAACAAAACACCTAGCCACAGCCTCACTTAAAGCATCAATTTCAGCATCATTTCTTGCAGGAAATGAAGGTGCTGTAGGGCCACTAGACCTGGATGAGGTTTTTGAGGGAGGGCGGGTGTGCTCAGTAGGAGCGGTTGCAGTGGAATACAAACTCCCGAGATCAAAGATCGCATAACGTGAAGAGAACTGGGAACTCCTGTGCTAATCTTTAAAGCGCTGCTGAGGAAGTGGAGGCCTTTGGGAGGTCAGATCCAACCCCAGGGCACAAGGCAGGATAAGACTGTAAATAGGTAGCTAGAGCTAAGAGCCCCCTGGCAGTTGATACAAATGGAAGCAGGACAGGACAGAGGACAGAGAGGGGCAGGAATGGCTTAAAACCCAGGGTCACCTTTTTTCTGTGTTCTTTCTTGTTGCACAAGGATGTAGGTTTTATGTCCAGCGGAAATTGTCACCAATGTTTACTGAGCCTTTATTCTTCTCTGTACGAAAGTGAAAGAATGATCACAACCAACAATTTCAAGCTTGAATCGCACTTTTACTATCCTCCTGCATTGTTGCATAGTTTTCTATTTGCAGCATGCTGTTCTACTTTAGCCCTAGCACCACGAATAAGGTGGAATTTGTCTTGACCCAAAGTAAGATGAAAGGGACCATTCCAGACTCAGTAAGATATCAACGCACACTAAAAAATTACAGTTAATGAAATAAATGTGGTAGGCAAATATTGTCAGATTTTTTTTTTTAATAATCTCACTTTGTTTTTGTCTTTTTTTGTTTTGCAGTGAGTATAATATAGCTCTTTCAATATTTGGTTGACCAAGCAGACCAAAATTCTGTAAATATAGAGATCTAAACAACCTAGTTACCCAGTTAAACTGAATAAAACACTGTGACATATAATATAAAAATTCACTTTTACAAAGTGTGTTTAAGTTATTTACCACATCTGACTTTATGAGCAACCATACATTTCAAAAGATTAGCCATAAGTATTTAGAACATGCTTAAAAATGTCCAACAAAGTATTCTAGAAGTAAACAAAACTAATTAGCAAAACTCAAACTGCATGAATATTAAAATTATTAAGTTTGATCTGACAAAGGTATGAAAAACTTTTAAATTTGTGCTAGATGACAAATATGAATATATGATATATCAAAACATGGGAGAACTAGCTGAAGCATATTTGATAAAAACCAAGGGCAGTAAGTGTATATATCAGAATGTATATATTAGAAATGTATATATTGAAAGCCAATGATTCAGATTTCTATCTAAAATAAAAGGGCAAATGAAATGTAAGAAAAGTTAAGTGAAAGTAATGGAAGAGTAACACTCAATTATAATAAAGCATAAATAGTGAAAGTAAATAAAGTTATGAAACTACAATGATAATATTCATAAAATTAAAAAATTAGACATATTTATCAAGCCCTAGCATTCTGAGAAGACTACAGACTTTACCTTAGCCAACACAGTTTCTCACTAGCACAATAAATGAGCAGAAAAGCAAAAGTGAAGAATTACTTTTAAGAAGCCATTGTGGAGCTATGGACAAAGTGGAATCTAAAAATTCTAAACTGTAGAGTAACAAACCCTTCCCAATTGAGCAAGTGGCAGAAGGTATATTCATGCCTGGAGTCACTTCCTGAAGTGGGAGTAGCATAGGTGGGGATAGAACCAGCCAAAGAACACTTTTTGATCAAGAAACAGAGGAATTCTTTCCAGACCAGAAGACTGACATATCTGATTTGAATCTGGAAGCCACCCAAATAAAAATATAATTCTTTTGTATAGGTGTTTTGCTAAGGGACAGTGCAAAAAAAAAAGCAAAACAAAAAAAAAAAAAACCAAAAAACAAACCAGGAGAATATCGCATATCTCAGAGATCTTGAACCTGTGACCTGATAATGTTACTGGTAGCTTCTGCTGATCCTGATGTTTTACTGGACTTCAGCATGATGATAGGTCTAGTCATAAAAGTTTAAAGTCCCACAGTTTAAAAGCTACAAAATATACGAAAACATATGGAAATGTTTCTAACCATTGTTTGCTTCTTATCTTACATAGTCATGAAAGTCACAGAGATTTCAACCAGCCAGTAAGACTCATGGTTTTACTGTAGGACCGGATCATCCTCATAATTCATAATAGTAATGACAAACACTTCTAGGACAGTTACTATGTTCTAGGGTCTTTATTAGGCCCTTTATACATTTTAATTTAACTCTCATACTAATTCTATAAAGCTCTCAGTTTAGTAAAACTCAATCCAAGTTTCCAATATCATGGAAGGATTACTGGAACTTCTGAGTGTTATTAAATTATTTTTAATCTAAAAATTTGTTTTCAGATCTTCTTTAAAGAAGATCCTGCCTAATGTTTCAGTTTCCCAAAGCAGAAAGCTGATTAGCGACTTGAGGAGAGCATTTTTAACCCTTTATTTCCAATGCAAACATCTTATTACCACAAGACTAGGATTTATTACCCACCTTAGCAGCTGTACTGAAAACTGTGTCACATTCTACTGGGTGGGAAAGAGGATTTGCTCTGTTCTTTAAAAAATTTATCATTGTGCATTTTATCAAAGCAAACATTAAGGGATTTTATCTTTTTCAGCAAATATAGGCAGTGTCTTGGCAGAAACTTTCTGTCTTGTTGGAACATGGATTGTGACTGTAAATTTCCCTTTTGACATTATCCCAGGAATCAAGGAGTGTGCTTAATGTCACCCACTTTCCTTGTCTTCTCCAGAAATAAGGGCAACGCCAACATCTCAGTTATTAGGGTTGCAACAGTTTCCTCATGCAGCATAACCCTGGCTTCCCATTTTGATAACCCAGGATCGTTTGTTCTCTTTTCCTTTTGCAGAAACCCTGGAAGGTGGTTGTAGGCTTTGTCAGATGTCTATATCCTTTTCAGACCCTCTTGTTTTTATATTTATTTCCTATATGAAAATCTTGAGTGTGAGACCTGCTAAAAATGTTCAGCCTCTTCAAGATGTCAGTGAGCAGTCAGCCTTGTGTCCTGAGTGAGCCTGGAAATCCATACTCCACATCCCAGCCTTCCTGGTCATTAGTTCTGAGATCATGAAAAGTCATTCAATTGGGAAAGCTGATAAAGTATTACAATATTGACATTAATAACAACAGCGGATATTTATTGAGGGTATTGACAGGAGGCTTGCACAGCTTCTCTTGCAGAATCCTTATGACAGCCTGACAAGAAAGCAGGAATGGTTACTACCCCATTTCACAGGGGAGCTGACTGGGCTAGGAAAGGATTAGCTTAGTTATTTGTTTACATCACGTACTGCAGGCCAGGGAGTCTGACTTTACCCTGACGGTGTGATCCTCAGGCTAACAGCATCATCGGTATGAAGGAACTTGTCAAAAATGCAAATTCTCTGGTGCACTTTAGCCTGATTAGGTCCACATCAGGTGTGGGGGTCCAGGAAGCTTGGCTTTAGTAAGCTCTCTGGGTGATTCTTCTGTGTAGGGAAATCTGTAGCTTTGCTCTAGAACCTAAGGTGTCCATCTACATATTATGGTTTTCTACATTCAGTGAAATTTTCAGTGTTTCCAAAGTTGCCCAGTTGACCCGGGTTGGTTCTGAGGCTGTCTCCATGCATTCGTGCTCTGACCAGCATCCCCCTCTCTCTGCAGCTGTCCTTGACCCCGAGAAGGGCCTGTGTTTTGAGAAAAAACAGCTGAGATTATGAGAAACATGCATTCCTCTGATTTGACAGCCAGTATCCTCTCCCAGGCAGAAGCACCTCCCAACTCAATGCACATCAAAGTTTACTGGCTGAAAAATCCATCTATTTACATTCACAAAGCACTCAAACTACTGGAAAATCTTTTGAAGATAAAAATTTTTGCCTGTTAAATGAACAAGTTTTTCCTCATTCCTATGCAAGCGACTTTGATAGACTTTATCTGATCCAGGATATTTTAAGACTTTTAGTTATGTGAATTAATTTGCAAACATTGCATACTTCTCTTTCTCTTAGAAACAAGTCAAGTTATGTTTATGACCCCCAGTGATAACAGATGTTGTAAATACGACAATTTGGAGTATTACCAGATTGTATAAACCCTCAGGGACCTTTAGAAGTTCTTCTAGAAAAAATACACAAGTGGAATTTTTCTTTTTTTCCACATGGCCTCTACTCAATCTAGTGCCCATCAGATATCATAACATCAGTATACTTATTCAGTGAATCTGAATACCCTCAACTTTGTAAATATGATAAAATATCATATTGTCTGTAGAATGTTAACAGAAGCATGAAACAAAATAGTAAAAAATTTGAGCAAAGAGAAAATTGCCTTCATGTTATACATATGGAATTTTAAAAGTATTAGAAAAAATCAGAAAGTAAAATAGAGTACAAAAGGAAAATAAAAATCACTTACAATTTCACTGTTCAGCACTAGCTACTAACATTTTGGTGTATATATCTTTCTAGAGTTTTTAGTTTGCATATTTGGACATACTTTAGATCTGTATTTTACCAGAAAATGAATACTGCTGTGATCAAGCCCTCATTTATATAGTTTTTCAAATGTAATAGTTATGGGTTTCACTTCATGTCCGAATATAGAGATGTGCATGGTTTTTCAAGGCCTACTGTTGTGGAGAGGAATTGACGGCAGTTACCATGCACTTTGGGTGTTCTTGCCTCAATACATCAGGTACACTGTGTCCCCAGAGACACTGTTCAGTGTCCCTTGTTCAGACCTGGGGACATCAACAGGCAGACTTGCTATGCCTAATGAATGGTCACTTCAAAACCAAATAGACCATTGAAAGTGAAGCTCCCATATCACTCCTTCAAGTGTCCATTTTGTTTTTCAACTTACTAAGTTTCACTTTGCAAGACTTCGATTTTAAGGCACATTTCTATGATTAATAGTTCCTTTCCCTTCCCAACACAGACATTCCAAAATAAAGTCTAACTTGTTTCTTTTGTTCTTTTCTCTTCAGGGAAATTCTACCCCAGGGAAAGCACTTCTAGGGAGATTCCAAGGATCAAATTCAGGCCATTTGAACCACGCTTTAGCTGTTTATTTATTAGGGATGCTTAGCAGTACAAAGTTTACTGTAAATTGAAAAGGGTCTATATTAAGGCTATCTTTCCATAAATAGGTCTCAGAAGAAAGACAGTTGAGTTCCATGAGACAACTAGTAATGAGCTAGTTATTAACTAGATGCAATTTTTTTTGTAAAACTGGTTTTTTTGGTGAGGCTAAAACCAGATACTTCTCTTTGTGCTAAGTTTTTCTCTCTTTCAAACAGAAAAGCTTTTACAATGTAAAGTGCTTTGCCAAGGGATGTTTGACTTGCCAGTTCAAGAACAGAATGATTTGTCTGAGTCTGATGGAAGACACTGACACTTCTTAACTTTGGTAAAGTATTTTAATCAAAGAACAAGCTTTGCAGAAATCATAGAGGAAAATTACCCCTTTCTGCTCAGGTGATGATACTCAGTAAGTGACACTAGAGTGGAACGTGAGGGAGCAAAAGAACAACTGACTAAAAGTGTACTGATTTACTGGTCGATTGAGAGATGCAGATGAAAACAACTCTGAGATTCCACCTCATCCCAGAAAGAATGGCTGCTATCAAGAAATCAACCAATAACAAATGCTGGTGTGGCTGTGGGGAGAAAGGAACCTTTCCCCATTGTTGGTGGGAGTGCAGACTAGTGCAACCACTATGGAAATCAATGTGATTTCTTGCGAAATCTTTGAGATACCTCAAAGAACTAGGATTAGAGGTTCCATTTGACCCAGCCATCCCTCTGCTGGGTATCTTTCCAAAAGAATTTAAAAAATCATACCACAGTGATGTATGCACACCCATGTTTATAGTGGCATAGTTTGTAATAGCTATAACTTGGAAACAATCCAAATGACCATCAACTGGAGACTGGATAAAGAAGATGTGGCTTTTCTATAAACAGGAGTACTACTCAGCCATTAAGAATGAGAAACTAGAAGCATTTATAGCTAAAGGGATTCATATTGAGGCTATACTTTTAAGTGAAATAAATAGGAGACATGAGGAAATACTGAATAGTTTCTCTGGTGTGAAAAACTAAGTGTGAAGTTTAAATGATATAATAGGGAGTGTGAAATAAGAAGAAAGTGACTAAAGGGGAAGTGGGAAGGGGAGGGGAAAGGAAATAAGGGAAAAGAAAAAATGTGAAAAAATGCAAACAAATTCTTTGTAAATAGGGAAGGGTAAAGAGGGTCAAGGGAGGGCAGGGGTATGAGGAAAAAACAGGAACCAAGATATATTATGTAAAGGTACAAGACCCCAATGATACATGTAACTATATTATTTGGTTTAAATGTACCAATAAACTTAATGGGAAAGAAAGTATATTGATTTGTCCTTAATTGGTCAGATCAAAATTCTTCTATCACCACTCCCGACACAGATACACATGAAACACAAATAGCTGGTTTTTTTTTCACTTTTTACTAACCTGAATCATTTACACATCAAGCATTTTATTTCTTTCTTTTCTAGAGAATAGTTGTCATTCTTGATTATATTTAAAGATTAAAAACACAAATGAAATATTTAAAATGAAGCAAGTAATTGCCGTTTAGGGCTTAGGGTCTAGCAAAGAAATTTAAAAACAGAATCAGATATCTATCTTTTACACTAATATTCTAAGACAACCAAAGTCCACACAATCTGCTAAGAAGAATAAACCGACTGAGTTATTAGGAACCTGTGAGTAAGAACAGGTATTCAAGAAAACAACACAATTCAAAAGTCTAACTCAGTGATCGATATAGATGCTCCCTACTCAACAAAATGATGTGTACTTCCCATCCATTTAATGTGAGCTACAGTAGCAATTTCCTTCTGAAGAGTACGACATGGAAGAAGGAGAGCAGCTTTACAACAAAGCTTCGACAGCTACTTCAACTGGTTGTCAACTCAACATTAACAGGGATGAGGCATGATGACACCTCCTGGATGCTGTGAAAAGAGAATGCCACTTCCCTCAAACTCGGAACTGCAGCGATAATGAAAAAAAAAAAACTGCCAGAAAACTAGTAGAGAGTGCTCCTCTACAAAATATCTCACCACTGTCAGTGGTGGAGGGAACAGAACATGCAGTGGAAAAATCACGTCGTGAATTGGACCACGGGGCTGGCTCACAGAGTAGAAAGGGGGATGACATGAAAGATGACAATGGCACGAGAGATGACATTGGGAGGGGCAATCTGGGGCCACTCCCGAAGGGTCTTATTTTCTATGCTAAATTTGTGCTCTTCTGTTGTCAATGAAAAGCCATCAGAGGCTTTCAAGAAAGAAAGGGGCATGATCAGGTGTGGCTCTAGAGAGATGACTTTTATTGAGAAAGGAGAGAGAGGCAGAAAGAGCATTTCTGTGTGTCCCCCGGAGAGTGACTTATCAGGAGCAGAACATACCAGCTGCTGTCCATGTACAGTCTCCTAGCCAGAACCACACCAAGATGACTGCTATCCCGGTCAGTGAAGTCATTTGGCATTTCTTCAAACTGGGAGAGCAAGAGAAATCTGAGTGCTGGCTGGTGGACTTCTCTGCTCCTTCTCTTTAGTCCAGATCAATTCAGGTCTGGCCTCCAATTTGAAAACCTCCCTCAGCAAAGGAAGAGCCTGAAGATCATGCTCTTCCCTCACCTCCTTCAAGGCCATTTGACTTGTCCTAGTCCTTCTTTCCTCTTTTCACATCATGGTGAAATTTCCAGCAGTAGATCGTTTGGGCTCTGCCTTGAGGCTGATGCATGGAGAAGCTGTCTGACTGGGTTGCTAATGGGTTCAGTGCTAAAGTGGAAAATAGATAAACAAACTTTTAAAAAATATTTCATTGACATTAAATTGATTTTGTGATTTGAAATAAATAATAGAATCATCCAAGAATTCTAAGGCACTCACCTCTGTTCTCCCTGTCAATTCTGAAAGCTCCTCGTGGAATAGCTCTTCCTTGGAGAGGAAGAATGAATAAGTGGGCAGAGCCACCCATCTGTGATTTTTGTTCTTTGTGTCCTTGGTGCACAGAAGAGCAGGGTGGGAGAAAGAGCCCTGGAAAAATAAAGATTTATACCAGCTGTACATTTGTGCTGAGGAACACACGTTTCCACAGGTAAGAAGCATTTCAATATCGGTGCTGACAAATAGCATCAAAAGGGACAAGGGGCAAAGTGGGAAGTTGGTTTTGGTCCTGCGATAGATGTGCAAGGCTACAAACTAGAAAGATCATCTTGAGGGCAGTGTACATTGCCTTAGCCTTTTGGGGATGGGCTGGTTGACATCTAGTGATCTGGTAGGTTAAGTTTGACTTCAGGGCCTATATACTTATTTATGAGTAATCTTGTGGTCCCTCATTACCTCTTTATAGCTAGCTGTCTTATCTCTTTTTTTCCCCAGTCTGCAAGAAGAGCTAATCCAGATGGATCTCCATATGTGTCACAGATAGCCTAGCCCTAGCGTGAATTTAAGCCACATTTACTTTTTAGGGCATATTTGTATTCAGTGTCGTTTTCAAAGGGACATTATAGTTTATGCCCTGGTAAAAGCCCAGAGGCACATGGGGAGTCAGGGGGCTTGGAGGCTTGTGAAAGCACAGGCCAGGGACACCTCTGGACTCACAAACAGGCTGCTGATTCTGCTATGCAATCAGAGACAGAAGAGACACCGTGTAACTTCATGGTTGCTGAAGATTCAAGTGGCTCGGCTGGTTTGCTTCACCCTCATGCCCCAAAGTCACGGCCATCTTTGAGGCTGAGAGCACAGCAGTTAGGAGACCCTCCTCTGCCAACCACCTGAGCTAATTTGAACTCCAATTCTCTTTCTTACCAGTTGGGCAGATTACTTAACCTTGGAGCATCAGACGCTTCATCTGTACAATGCAGATAAGAATAGCTGCCACCTCCCAGGACTGTTGTTGAGAAGGTTGGGTGAAAGGGTGCCACACTCTACTTAGGATGGAGCCTCGTTCTTCATCAGGCACTCAAGTAAGCTATGTGCTCTTACTGTAAAAAGAAAAACCAGAGCAAGATCGTGCTTGCTACTATTTTCCACTGAGTTGGAACAAACATTGGCCCTGTTTCCCCTCAGAGGAAGAGGGTGCGGGGATTGGGGAGAAAAGGCGAGAGAGTTTAGCAAGCTCCAAATGGTGGCATCCTGCAGCTGACGACACTGATGCAGCTTAGGCAACTGCAGAGAAGTTCTGAGTGACACTTCTCCTACTCCCTAAAGGCTTAGTGTTGAAATAATGACACGGATGACAGGTTTTCATTTTCCCCCCAATTTTCCTGCCTACGTGGTTAATCTAGGGCCTCTATCTGCAAGCCGCACCTGATGAAGACTACATGATTCTGACAAAGATGTTGAAAACGTGTTAGATTTTTGCATGCAAGAAGATTGTATTACAAATCCGTGCAGAGACTGTAGCCCCAGTATATCAGATATAAAACAAACAAAATCATTCCACCTATTAGGACTTTTAAGAAGCTGCTTTCTGCCCCCCAAAATTTGAGCTCTCACTCTATTTAGAATATTCAAGTAGAAAAAACAACAACAAATGACTGCAGAAGTTATTAAACATTAGAATGAAATGTTTCATAGACAACAATTTCTCATTTTTCTGAGGTGATTTGAAAGTGATGTTTGCTGAAGGAAGGGTGAGATAACAGATGGCTGAGCTCTCTCCCAGCCCTTTATTATTCAGTGCAGAGTCTTCTCGTGTATCAGCTGTTTCATGCAGTGTAGCAGATTTAACCGTATGTTCAACCTTCCCTCCTAAGAGAACATACCAGTATCTAAACAATGCTACAGAACCACCTCTGCACGGTCTCCTCTATCAGTTGAAGTAGATGGAAATAATTCTAAGCACTTATTGTGAGTACTATGGTATGTATCAAATCTAGCTGCAAACAATTTTCTTGTTTTACAGCCTCTGAGTTCTAAATCTTATTTTTAACTTACTACATGCAATGTCACTGGACATTGCATGGAACTTTCAGTCTCCTCGGGCACATAATACAAGTTATAATTTGCCTCTAAAAACCTGATCTTTTCCATCTTAGTAAATGATCTCATTGTCTCCCTGTTACAGAAATGCACACCAGTTATTCTTGATTTTGTCATTTTATTTATATCTATATCCAATCTCTCAGAAAGTCCTGTTGTTTCTATTTCCAACATAAATATAGAATCTCCCTGGTTCTCTGCAAATCCCCTCTCACCATGTGCTCACTGACCACGCTCCACACCGGCCTTCCCCTATGCAGCCCTGTGATAGACCCCTTCCACCTCCCAACTTTCTCAGTGGCTCCTTCAAACCATTGCGTACAGAGAGATCAAAGGGATCTTTTCCCTCAATATTTTACTATGAAAAATCTTCAAACATAGAGCAAAGCTGAAATTACTCTACCATAAGCACTCACTACCTATCAACTAGATTCTGTTATTAACATTTTATTTATACTTACTCTGTCATATTCACTTATCTATCCCTCTGTTTATTCATTAATTTGTCTTCATTGTGGTATATTTCAAAGAAATCATGGCTATTACTACTCTTTCTTCTAAGCTCTTTGCCATGCATATGATTAACAGGCGTTCAATAATTTTTATAGACTTTTACTGCAAAATGTAAACCTTAAATTTATATGTACTGAGTTTTGACCATAACCCTTACTTGGGATAGATTACTAGCTCTCCAAAGTGCTAGTTCCCTTATTTCCTTCCTGGACAATCCTAGCCTTCATCCCACCAGTGTGCCAAAAATTTCTGCTGTAAATTAGCTTCTCCTGTTACACAGTATGATGCAAATGGAATCATAGAAAATGCTGTTGCTGTATCAGGAGATTTATTTCTTTTTATTGCAGAGAAACAGCCCATTATTTGGCTTTATTATTCTTTCAATGATGGATACTGGGGATGGAAACATCCAGTTTGTGGTTATTATAAATAAATCTGCTATGAACATTTCTACATGGGCCTATTTATGAACATGCATTTCATTTGTTTTCAATGAATGCCTAGAGGTAACTTTGTCAAGTAGGTGCATGTTTATTTTTAAAAGAGAATGACCTTTCAAAAATATGCCCTGTTTTGCAATTCTCCAAAGACTTCTTACTGAAATTAACATGAAATACACTATAACACAGGCTCCAAAGGATCAGGCTCTCTCTCTCTCTCTTTCTCTCTGCCTTCCTCTGAGCACACTTTAGGTCCCATCCCACCTGCTAGGTTGCTCTACTTCAGTCTGTCATTAATGAACCAAATGTGCCCTCAACTTACTTACACCCTTGTTATTACCTCATCAAGAACATCATTCTCCAGCCCATTGCATGGCTGACTCACACTGCAGTTGTCAGCTTAAGAGTAATATCTGCAGAGAACACTGAAGTTTAGAGAGGTCAAATTACGTGGGCAATGTCACACAGCTTGTGGAGCCAATAGGAAAATTCATGCACACAAGCAATCTGACCGCAAAACTCTATCCCTGGCCATCTTAAGACACAGACTCTCCTTCAGTATTATGTTGTGTGATTGCTTTTTGCCTTTTCTCTCTTAGCGATCATCCACTGCCCTCTCTTTTTTCACTTTGTTTTTCTTAGTCTCTGAAACTGCGTATGCGGGTTAACAATGACTACCTAACTGATAAAGCCAATGAAGTACTTTTCAGATACCACATGACTTTGCCTCTCTGTAGTATTTGGGACTGTAGGGTATTTCCTGTTCTTGATGAAGAATGGCCCTTCATTTTTGGTATACGGGTTGTCAATCTGACTGACTTCAGAGCTGCATAGCGGGTTAGTGAGGCATGTTTCTGTCTGCATGGATCATGGAGTTGCGACTGTAGGTGCTGTATCTGATCCCTGACTCCTTCCTTTTTGATTCCTTCCCTGCCCTTCTTCCAGCCACCCTGAGATGAGCAGCATTCCTCCACCATGCCCTTCGCTGTGGTGTTCCTACCTTGGACCACAGGCTAAACTCTGAAGCTGTGAGCCAAGTAAACTTCTCTTCCTTTAATTTGGAGGGGTCAGATATTTTTTCCTAGTAATGGGAAAGCTGACCAATACAGTCTTCTTTAGGGGTTCATTGTTCTATTGCTTACCCCTCAGATATTGGTGCTCCAAGGTTCTTATCTGATCTTATTTTTCCTCTGCTGTACTCATTGTCTCTGATATAGCTCATCTATGTCTGTGGCTTTAATCACTATCTACACACTGACTGTTTTTCCAGCCAGATCACCATTACACATATGTGTTGTCTCCCTGCTGTATGTCCCAAAGGTACAGTGTTAGTCTCTAAAGATAGGGAGTGGGGTGGTATTGGGGAGCAAACTTAGAGGCACTGTAACTCTACTGAGTTATATGCCTGGCCCTTTTTGTTTTAGTTTTTAAATATTTGAGACAGGTTCTCACTAAGTTTCCCAGGCTGATCCCAAACAGTCTCCTGAGCAGGTAGGATTATAGGTAAGAACCACCATGCCCATCTGGCCCTACTATCGTTAGAATGTGTCTCACAAATAAACATGTATTAGAAATGTAAAGACCATTGCAGCAGTATTAAGAAATGATTAGGAAATGATTAGGCTATGAGTGCTTGTTCTTCACGAATGGACTAATGCCCTGACTATTGGAGTGGGTTAGTTGTCATGGGAGTGGGATGGGACTGGGTTCGTTGTATGGGAGTGGGTTCCTCATTCAAGAGCGAGTTCAGGCCTCTTCTAGTTCATGCCCCCCCCGACTTCTGGTAAAGGAGATGGAACTCAGGACCTTGCACTTGCCAGGCAGGCACGGCACCACTGAGCTATATCCCCAGCATCTCCAGCCCTTCTCTTGCCCTTTTTGGCCCTTGTGACATAGGGTGAAGTGGTAAGAATGTCCTTGCCAGGTGTCAGCCCCTTGACTTTGGACTTCGCCTCTAGAAGCAACATGTTTTTGTTCTTTATAAATTATTTACTCTGGTATTCTGCCATGGCAGCAGAGAATGGTCATTTCTTGGTGGTATAGTTACCTTACTGTCCTAATTGATCTCCTTGATCTCCTGTTCCCTGACACCTCCAAATCCATTCTCCACACACTGTCAGTCATCTTCCTAAAACACGGAGCCTATCTGGGTATAAATTCGTTCAAGGAGGGTAAATTTGACATGTTGTTAGGTAAATGGATGCACCTTGAGACCACACTTTTAAGTGAAATAAATTGGACACACATGTTGAAATATTACATTGCTTCTCTTGTGTGAAAGGGTAAATAAGGACCAAAAGGAAGATAAATATTGGGAAGTAGGAGGAAAGTGCTCAAATGGGAAGGGAAACAAGGCAGGGGGAGGGGAGAGAAGGAAGGAAAAAGGGAAAAAAGAGAATAGAAGAAAAAAATGGAAACAAAGCTTCTGTAAATAAAGGGGGGTAGAAGGGTTGAAGGGAGGGGAGGGAAATGGAGAAAAAAAGAAGAATGAAGATCTACTATGTACAGGTATGAATTCCCTATGACGAATGTGATCATTATATATATCAAAGTGTACTGATAATATTAATTTTAAAAAATTATTTTATAGCTGCCAATTGTTCTCAGAATTGAGTGCCCTCTTTGGAGACTACATAATGCTCTAAAATCTGGCCTGCCATCTCTTCATGCTCATTGCCTGCTGCTCTTCTCCACGACAGCTGCCTCCTTCATCCCTAGGTCTACTTTCCCAGAAGCCTGCTCTCTCTCATCTGTGACCCTTTGCACGCATCTTTGAGTACACTGTCTTGTAGTGGTGAAGTGTCTCTTGATTTTATTGTGGCTGTGCCAATTTCTTGCTGCATGACTTTGACCTGTTTAATTACTCTCTCCTGTATCAGATCCCACATGCAAATGACAGAGATGATCTCATGTGTCTTGTGTGAGGACTGAACAGACCAATGCAGGTTGTGGTGTTAAGCGGATGGAAAGCACATCAGTGTCTAAAGCCTTGAAGTCAGGCCGACTAAACTGGCTGTCACTGTTATCTTCCCTTCCCTACAATGCATCCCTCACCACATGCTCCTCTCCCTGGTCCTCATTTGCTCAGAGACCCTCTGTCTGTCTGTCTGTCTGTCTGTATGCATGTCAGCTCCAGTGGCTTACTCTCCGAGAGGTTATCAGTAACTGCTCTGACAGAGTTCTTTACTCCCAACCCTATGCCTTGTTCATACTCCATTATTGTATCTACCAGTCCACACTTGAAGTATTTAGCTTTTAGGCAGAAAAACTGGACCTGAATCCTGGTGACTGGTACATGACTGGCCCTCAGTCTATACTTGCTGAGGGAATGATAGTTGGTTATACGACTGAACAAAAGAAAACAGGGAAGAAAATACTTCCACTTGGTCAAGGATCATGAGAAGCAGGGAAGAAAATGCTAAAGAAGGTTGAGTTTCACAAAACATATTTCAGTGTCAGTCGTGGCACGATGCTGCTCGTTATTATTTTCTTTCCTTCCCAAATCATCTTGAGTTGTAGAGATCATAATACAAATCGCATCGAGAGCCTAGGACTGCACTGCCTTTGCCCTCTCCCTGCCCGCCTCCTTGCCATGGGGCGGCAGTGCCTTCTGCATTCTTCTGGGCAAATCCAATGGTCCAAATCAGTCCCAAAGTGTGAGCCACTGAATTGCTTGCTTTGCCCTGGAAAGACCTTGGATCTGATTGCAGTTTGTGCCCAGGAGGCTTAGGAAAATGCACTGGGACTCACTGGCTTCTCACTTCTGATATAGGGAACTCAAAAGCTGGATGTCCTAGGCAGTGTGAATGAGGCCAGTAAAAAGAAGACCTCAAGTCTCTGAAGGGGAGGCAGATTTTGTTTCAGGTGTGTTTTCAAGAAAACATGACATGAAGAACACGATTTTCCTGGTTTCCGAGGAATCATAAGTTTGCTGTCACGATCTCATGATCAAGACAAGGTCAGGATCCCTTCTTTCAGGGCTCATGTGGACTCTCTCTTCTTGACCTAGAGTCCATAGGGTAAAAAAAATTGCAGTCTAGTAATGGGTCCCGTATTAAAAAACAAAACTGTAATATACGTTTTGGTAAGTTCTTTGCTTAAATACTCTGTCTTCACTTGGTTTCTTACAAATGCTTACTGAGACACTACTTTTTCCCCGGCTCACTGTAGCAGCATCCACTTCATACTGAAGTCACCACTGTGGCGCTTAGCTAGTACCACAGGCTGCACCCTGCGTGTGACGTTCTTTTCCTCAGCCCGGCCAGAGCTCAGGTGCAACCGACGGGTGACACCCTGGAATTGATCTTCTTTCTCTGCCTGGAGCTAACTAGTGTTTTACAAGTCAGGAGGTTTCAGGTTTTGTCCTTAATCAATTGAAACAATTAACTCAGGTCAGAGGGCCAGTGATGATTTGGTTTATCAAAATATCATCGAATGAGTAACCTTTTCAAGTTAAAACTTAAGAAAGTGATTAGCTGAAAATTCTTATTGGGTAAACAATGCCTTTTAAAGTTATTATTTTTATTTATTTATTTTTTTAAAATTAATTTTATTGGTACATTTAAAGTATAAAATATGATGACATTCATTGTTGGAAATTTGTATCTTTACATAATCAGTCTTGGTTATTTTTTTCCCATTCCCCTGCCCTCCCTTCAACCCTTCCCTCCCTTCCTATCTACAAAGACTTTGTTTCCATTTTTTCATTTTTGCATATTAACTCAATTCCCTTCTTTCCTTTCCCCTACCACTTCCACTTCCCCTTCCTCTTTGCATCCTTCTCTTCCTATTTCACATTATCTATTATATCTTTTCAACATTATTTACACTTTCAGTTTCTCACACTAGAGAAACTATTTGGTATTTACACACGTGTGTCCTATTCACTTAAGAGTATGGCCTCAATGTGCATCCATTTAGCTATAAATGTCTCTAGTTAATCATTTTTAATGGCTGACTAGTTCTCTCTCTCTCTCTCTCTCTCTCTATCTATCTATATATCTATATACACACAGATTCTACAGATTTTCTTTATCCATTCTCCCATTGATGGGAGATTGGTCTGCTTTCAAGTTTTAGCTACTATAAATTGTGCTGCTATGAACTGTGTGCGCATATATCACTGTGGTAAGATTCTTTTAATTATTTGGGGAGGATACCCAGCAGGGGAATAGCTGGGTCAAATGGGACCTCTAATCCTAGTTCCTTGAGTTATCTCCATACTGATTTCCACAGTGGTTGCACCAGTCTACACTCCCACCAGCAGTGAAGCGGTGTCCCTGCATCCCTGGGATGAATCCTACTTAATCAGGGTGTATGATCTTCTTGATGAACTTCTGCATTCTATTTTCCAGTGTCTCATTAAGGATTTTTGCATATATTTTCATGGGTGGGATTGGCCTATAGTTCTTATTTTCAGTTGGATATTTCTCTGGTTTGCGGATCAAGGTGATGCTGCTTCCAGGAATGAATTGGGGAGTATTGTTTCTCTTTCTCTTTCAATTTCACTGAAGAGTTTAAACAGTGGTGGCAGTAGTTCCTCTCTAAATGTCTTGTAGAGCTCAGCAGAGAAACCATCAGGGCCAGGCTTTTCTTAATTAGTAAGTTTTTAATTGTGCTTTCAGTTTCATTGATTGATATGGGTTATTTAGAATTTTTAGATCATCTTTGTTCAACTTTGGTAATTCACGTACATCCAGGGATCTGTCCATTTCATCTGTGTTTTCCATTTTATTGGCATATATATAGGTTTTTGAAGTAGGTACTGACGACCCTCTGGATTTCTGCTGGGTCCATTTTAATTTTACACTTTTCATTCCTAATCACATGGATCTGGGCCTTTTCTTTCCTTTTTTTAATAAGGGTTGCTAAAGTTTGTCAATTTTGTTTATTCTTTCAAAGAACCAACTCTTGGCTTCATTGGTTTTTTTTTATATTGTTCTCTTAGTCTCCATTGCATTGATTTCTGCTCTGATCTTTATAATTTCCCGTCCTGCATGAGCATTGGTTTTTTTCTGCTCTTCTTTTTCTAGAAGCTTGGGGTTCAGCACCAGGTTATTTAATTGAGCTCGCTCTGTTTTCCTATTATGAGTATTCACACTGTTATAAATTTCCCTCATAAGACTGTTTTCATTTTGTCCATTACATTCCATTATGTTGTATTGTCATTGTCATTTAATTGTAGGAACTGTCTGATTTTTTCTTTAATTTCCTCTGTGACCCATTGGTTATTCAGTAGTGTGTTGTTCAATTTCCATGTGTTTATGAAATTCTTGTGGTTTCTTTTACTATTGATCTCCAATTTCATTGCACTATGGTCTGATATTATACAGGGATCACTTCAATTCCTTTGCACTTCTTTGAACATGTTCTATGAGCGAGTGTGTGGTCTATTTTGGAGAACAATCCATGTGCAGCTAAAAAGAATGTGTATTCTGGCTTTGCTGGTGGAACACCCTGTAAACATGTTTATTTCAGTTGTTCATGTTTTTGATAGAGCTCTAGTGTTTAATTGTTTATTTTCTGTGTGTATTTGTGACAGTTGGGTATTGAGGTCCCCCACTACTATTGTGTTAGTGCTTATTTGACATCTGCTAATATTTGTTTTATATGGTTTTGCCCACTAGTGTTTGGTGCATGTGCATTCATGATTGTCATCTCCTCCTCTTGGATTGTTCCCTTTACAAGGATGTAGTGTCCTCTTTTTTTTTCAGCTTTAATTGAGTTTATTGGTACATTTTAGGGATACAGTACAGTTACATTAATTGTTGGGATCTTGTACCTCCACATGACAAGTCTGGATTCTCATTTTTTCCCCTTACCCCTGCCCTCTCTGTAGTGTCCTTTTTTGCCTCTCTTAATCAGTATTGGTTTGAAATCCACTTGATCTGCAAGGAGGATAGCTACTTCTACTTTTGTTCAGGTTCCTGTCACACTGAGTATTGTTTTCCACTCTTTAACTTTCAGTCTATGAGTTTCTTTTTGAATTGTGTTTCTTGTGTGCAGCATATTTCTGGATCTTGTTTCTTGACCCATTCTGCCAGTCTGTTTCTTGTGATTGGTGAATTGAGGCCATTAATATTGATGGTTATAACTGATATGTATTGACTTATCCTTGTCATGACTTTCTTTTTGTTGTATTATCCCCCTTTGCATTTAATTTCTTGTCATGCCTGATGTATTCATTCTGCTGGGCTTTCTGGGGTTGTGGTCCTTATTAAGTCTTTTCCTAAGATATTTTTTAAAAAGTTTTGGAGTGCTGGTTTGGTATATATGAAGTTGCAAAGGTGCTCTTTGTCATGAAAATGTCTTATTTCTTTTTCAATTTTGAAAGATAGTTTTGCAGGGTACATCAGTCTGGGCTGGAGGCTGTTTTCCTTTAGGGCTTGAAATACATCACTCCAAACTCTTCTTGCCTTGAGAGTTTGTGTTGAGAAGTTTGCTATGATTCTAGTAGGATTTCCTTTGTAAGTGATTTGTTTCTTTTTCTAACTGCTTGTAGAATTTTGTTCTTCCATTGGGTTTCTGGAATCTTAACTATTAAATGCCTAAGTGTTGTTTTTTTTTTTTTTAATCATGGCTAGTTGGAGTCCTATATGCCTGACTTATCTATATGTTAACTTCTTTTCCCCTACTTGGGAAGTTTTCTGCCATTACTTCTATGGACAGTTTTTTTTTTTATGTCATCTGTAATCCCTCCTGTTTCTTCAGTGACTCCAATCAGCCTTACATTATTCTTCTCTGTGTCATCTAGCAGCTGCTGATTCGATTTCTTGTAATCCCTTACTATTTTTAAGAAATTTTTCTCTTCCTGGTCACTGATTACAATCCTATCTAGGGTATATGAAATTCTGTCCTTGCATTGGCTCATTCTAGTGCATAAATTTTCAAGGGAGTTTTTAATCTCCTGGAAATCTTTTCCATCTGATTTATGGATTCCATTTGTTTCCTACTTTGGGATTCTATCATGTTCCTCACCTCCTCTATGTTTTAAAAGCTGTGTCCACTCTAGATTTGTTAATCATGTCTTCCACTATGGACACAATCTCTGCTGTTATCTGAGAAATTATTTCTGATTTCATTTTTTCCAGATCCTCTTTGTTGACAGTTGAGGGAGTCCAGGTGATTGAGTATCAGGTTGTTCCATCTTGTTTCCCTTTGGGGTTGCCTTAGGTAGTCTGGAAGTGTGGTATTTGGGACTTATTTTTGTGTTTTCTAATTTTAACAGATACAGCCTGCTGTGTCTTTGTTGAGGCATCTTTTTGCTCACTCAGTGGCCTTCAATTCTCAGCAAGCCACAGAGCAGCCTTTTCTCTGCTACTCACCAGTGCACCAATTCTTGGGGTCAGAATGGTGGCCCTCTGGACCCCTGAGCTCACTTGTTGTTTGGGCAGGCTTCTGGTTAGGTCCTGTGCACACTTGGGATGGTATCTAAGTGTGCCTCTTGCTGGGGCCTCTATGTATCTGTTGTCTGGGAGGCCCTAGCTGGGGACTCTGCTCCCATTTCCTGTTGTCTGAGAAGACTTCTGGCTAGGGTCTCCATGTACTTATCAATGGTATCTGGGTGAGCCTCTGGCTGTTGTTTGTGAGCCTGTGTAACTCTTTTCCAGCAGGTTCTTGGCTATGTGTGATGCTATGGAGTGGTCCTCTGGATGAAGCTTGTTTACCTGTGCAGCTCTTTTCTGGACAGGCCTTTGGCTGGGAAGGTGTGCCAGATCTTCTGCCTGAAACCACGATGCTCTGGACTGCACCACACCACTGATCCCCATGATCTCACATTGCCCTTTTTTTTAAAAAAATTCTTGGAGTACCAGCTTGACTGTTAACCTTTCCTTGTCATTTATCTATTTATTTAACACTAACATTTCTTAAGCTCCCAGTGTATACTGAATGCTTCCCTGGACTCTGAGAAATGCATTGACCTATACCCCCTATCAGAAATTTGGTCACATTTCAAGTAGGAATGCAACAAATGACACATTCCAATACATTAACCATTATAAACAGAGGGAAAGTAAGTTACAGGACATAGCTGTCAGGAACTCCAGGCATGGCCTTGGCCAAGAGCTTGGCCATGATAATGATATCAGGTAGAATGTGGAGAGATTGTCAAAGCAGCAAGGAACTAGTGGTATGTTCTTTTTCTTTTCTTTTCCTTTCTTTCTTCCTTCTTTTTTCACCTTTGGGGCTTTGTACATGTTTTTTCCTCTTCTTTTCTCCCTCACCTCTCTGTCATCAATATAAATAAAATTAATTTTAAAAATATCAACTATGCTTAAATTCTGGGAATCTGCAGGGACCACAGCCTCTACACACACACACACACACACACACACACACACACACACACACACAGTTGCACTGCATGTGGTCTCAATAACACACTGTAATGTCTCTATTACAATAGCATTTATTACAAGGTATTATGGTTTTTCTTTACTCTTCTTCCCTGATAGATTGTAAATACTGTGACTGTAGGGACCACAGGAGTTTTGATCACTAGTATATTGTCTGGCAAATGGTAGTTATTTGATAAAAATTTGTTGAATGTATGAATAAATGAATAAATGAGAACCAACATTAGAGCGAATTTTTTGTTTTTTTTTTGTAGAGCAAATTTTTTGTTAATTACTTTGCACTGGAACTTTCTAAACATTTTATGGATCTCCATTTCTGTGAATTTGTAGATAGTATATATACATTGCAGTGATAAATTTACTAAGTGTCTGTAACATTTACGCTAGCTACAAAAACAAGAGTATAGTGTTACTGATATGCAAGCCACAGCTTCCATCCTGTACAGACCTGTTGGCTTCCCATCTGGAAATTTCTGCCTTAAATGGAGCTGCATATTGATTAGTGTTTTTAAAGTATCTATCACTCTCTATGCTAAGTAAATAGTTTGGACAGATTAGAAAATGGAACTGAGTAAATTAAAATAAGATACAAAAATAATCGTAGAGACACATAATCTTCAGCATCCTTTTTCTACCAAAAATCAGACCTAAGCCTGTGGAAACAACAGGGAATGTATTTCAGAAATACAATAGTGGAAACGAGGGCTAAATTACCAACAATATTTCATCAGAAGTAAATTAATTTTATTTCAAAGAGTAAGGCAGCTAAAAGTTACAATTAAGTCTTTCTTTTAAAGTGTTTTTCTCAAAGGTCATTGAAATAAATTTCAATTTAGCTTCTTAAGCCTAGTTTTTGCTCTGTTAGTTGCTAGGAATTTTCAAATATACAATGCAGGCAGAGCTCTGACCTCTGCCCTGCTGTTTTCTACCTTACAGTGTGGTTCTCTGGAAAAAGAACCATACTGATGGCTGGTAGCTTAGAATTGTGGTGCCTTGTGCCAGACATACCCTATATATCCCCCTATTTTAAGGATTAGGATGAATCATGGTAAGCGAAATGACCCTAAGCAGAGAATACAAAGGGCTGGCACATGTCTGCTGTAACCTTCCAAGAGAGCTCTTTATCTTGTTTATACTTTCTCGAGAGGGGCCCTTCCCCTTCTGCACTGGGGTGAGTGAGCCACCCAACTGCCAGCTGTCACATAACAGTAATTTTTTTATTATTCATTTTTTATCAGTACATGTTTGCAATATGTAATGAATACATTTATTTTGGGGAGTGGGTACATGTATATGTGGCATCTTAGTCCTTATTATTTCCCCTTTCCCTTTCACCTTCCCTTCTCCCTCTGTCCCTAGATCTCCTTCCCATCTGTAAAAGATGTACCCCATTTCCTTTTATTCTACTCTTTAAATATTTAGACTTTGTGTTTTTCATATAAGAGAAACAATGCAGTATTTAACCTTCCTACACAGCAATGATTTCATCAGTAGGCTTGTGCTTCTGAGTTACCTTTAAATCTCAGGCCATGCTGACCCATGTGGATGTTTAGAAAACAAGCCCATCCTCTCAGAATAGAACTCTTTGTGATTGTTATTTAATTTTTATTGTTTGAAAGTGATTTTGTTTTAGTTTATATATTTGAATTGATTGTTCATATTGACCATAAATTGGAAATTACTCAACTTTGATCTAATTTTTAAACTATGTGCAGAAAAGTTTAAAGTTTAAAAAACCTTTCCATAATCTCAAGCTAGGTGTACAGATGAAGAAGTGGATGAATCAAGCCTTTTGTTATCCTATCTAATAGTTTTGTCCATCAGGGATTTAAAAGGGAAACTGAAAATATCTTGCATGAAGTCCATCTGCCACCATCTGTAGTGACAGAAACTGTATAGTATAGCTGTGAAATCCTAACTTAAGAGAGACCTAGGATCAAATTTCACACTGCTGCTTATGAGCTGTGTGGCCTTGGGTAAATCATAAGGAGCTTATAAGATCCCAATTCCTTAGTTGAATTAGAAGAGGAATGATATGCCCTATTCCCAATGATTCCTATGAAATAATACAATCTTAACTAAGTTGTCACTTAAGAATTAAATGAGATAATGCATAAAAATATGGCCAACAGAGTGTGCCGTAGATATTATTTATATTAATGATGAAGCTCTCAATTAAACATATCTCACATTGTAGAAATAAGTAGTTTTTTTTTAGCTGAAACCAACTTCTGAGTGGTAACAGAGAAATCTCTGAGATGAACAAATTTCCCTCATAAAAATTTACTTAGACTGACAATGTGAAATAGGAAGAAAAGGGCTAAATGTGTAGGGAAAGTGGGAAGGGTAGGGGAAAGGTAATAAGGGAAAAGAAAAAAATATGATTTTGAGGATATACTCCTAAGTGAAATAAGTAAGTCACACATGTAAATACCGAATAGTTTCTCTGGTGTGAAAAACTATAATAGTACACAAGATCTTAATGGGATAATTTACAAGGTGAAATAGGAAGAAAAGGGCTAGAGGTGTAGGGAAAGTGGGAAGGGTGGGGGAAAGGTAAAAAGGGAAAAGAAAGAAAATATTAGAAAATGAAAAAAATGGAAATAAAGTGTTTGTAAATGGGGAGGGGAGGAGGGGGTGAAGGGAGGGCAGGGACAAGGGGAAAAAATGAGGACTAAGACATGTCATGTAAAGGTAAAAGATCCCAATAATGAATGTAACTGTACTGTATACCTAAAATGTACCAATAAACTCAATTAAAAAATATTTACTTGGACCAAATAGGGAGGCAAACATTAAAAACCGAAATTCTCATCCTTGCCTGGGTGATATAATCAAGGAGCCAATAAATATTCTGGAAGAGCCAATTTTTAAAATGCAACCATTAACTAAAATGTTTTTGCATCCATCAAAATAACCTGATTGTTATTAAATGTCATTGAGATTTTATCCTTTGACAGAAACTGTGCTCAGATACAAGGCAATGAATATGAATATGGTATAGCTCTGCCCTTGGGGTTTTTAAGTGGAAAATAGAATATGCCCATTAAATTATGAATATGATAAAAAAATTCATATTCTGCATAAAGGTGAAATACATTAGAACTAACAGATCATTGATGCAAGATCATCAGAAGGGAGGGAGGGAGGGAGGTTGAGGGAGAGGAAGAGAGACCTTGGCTCCAGTTTTGATTCCACTACTTATCAAGTTTGTAGCCTTGGAAAGTTCACTTAAATTCTTGGAGCTTTCTATTTTTCAAAAGCAAATTGGAGATGATGACATCTTCCCTATCATTCCCATAGGTTGATGTAAGACTCAAAAGTACTATGAAAGCACCTACTGGTATCTTCTTGAAAGAGTTAAAGACATGGCATTATAGTGATCCATGCATACCCATGTTTATAGTAGCACCACTATAATAGCTAAATCTTGGAAATGGCCCATATGCCATCAACAGATGAATGGAAAAAGAAAATGTGGTATTTACACACAATGGAGTGCTACTCTGCCATAAAGAGATTACACTTGAGTCATTTGTAGGAAAATGGATGCACCTTGAGACCATAACGTTACATGAAATAAATCAGACACACAAGTTTAAATATCACATCATTTCCTTTATGTGAGAAACACAAAATATAAATAAAGAGCAAAATAAAAGATAACAGAAAATAGGGAGACAGATATTTTGTATATAGGAAAGGGACCAAGAGATGGGGGGAGAGGGGCTGAAAAAATAATTAAGATGTGTTATGTACGTGTTCCAACTCCCCATAAGGAATGTAATCGTTGTATACTGCAAGCATGTACTAATTAAAAATAAAAAAAACTTTTAAAGCACATAGTGAAGTATAATGCCAGAGCATAGATCCTTGGTATGATCATTTTCCTTCCTATGCCCCCTCATTGAGGGAGAATTAAACAAATCTTTTCTTTTTTATTTCCTGCCCATATTGGTTTGTGAAATATCTGAATATATTCTACCATTGTGTGAGTGTGTGTGTGTGTGTGTGTGTGTGTGTGTGTGTATGGGTGGTGGGTGTTTTCAAGTTTTATCAAGCCAAAGCAGCAAACTCAACACAGACATCTGGTCTCCTAAGTAATAGTCAAATGTTTAATCCTTTTAATAATTTAATAATCCAATATTTAAACACAACATTGTTATAGAAGGCAAGATATTTTCTATGGTTGGCCCTATTTCAGAAAAGTTAGTGTTATTCTCATTTTATTTTTATTTTTTAATTGAGTTTATTGGTACATTCTAGGTAGACAGTACAAGTTATATTCATTACTGGGATCTTGTACCTTTACATGACAGGTCTTGGTTCTCATTTTTTCCCCTTGTCCCCACCCTCCCTTATTCTCATTTTAAAGCAGAGGAAACTGAGTACTCATTAACATTTCAATCCATGTTTATGAGGAGGCTAACCCACAGCTGGGGCCCTGTGACCAACTGAAAGCACAAATTCAAGATAATAAGGGAACTCAGTCCAACTGTTGACCTTTGCTGGTAGCATCTTGGCACTAATAAGTCATTTACCTTCCTATTCTTTAGTTTCCTCCTCTATAAATTGGAAGTTCTTAGATGAGTATCACATAGCCAATATTATGTCTGAAACATACTGAAATAGAGACAAAGTGCAAAAAATGATGCAAAATTGCTTTTACTCAGCTGTAAGGGGAACAGTGATGGCTGCTCTTGGGCATTAGGAGCGTGGGCAGCAGAAGGAGCTGTTTGTTGGTGGAGGCAGGCTCAGCACCGGGTGGAGGTAAGGCAAAATAAGTCTGCCAGCTTCCGGAAGAGGAGCTCCTGCAGTAATTATGGGAGACAACCCAAGAAATAGTCTGTGCCAGTATTTAGGAAATCTTTAAATTACCAAAGAAATTTTGGTGGGATGATGAGAGATCTCAGATTTGTCAACATGCCTAAAAGTTGGTGATGGATGACTTGGTCTTTATCTTCATCCTGACCACCAATAATTTTGCCCATAAGTACCATTCCTTAGTGTACTGTGAAATACACTAAAGATCGACAAATGCAATATTTAGCTGGAAGATAAACTAACAGAGGGTAGTAAACTAGTATTCAGGTTAGAACTGAAATGAACCCCAGGAGTCCTGAGCAGAAGAGAACTAATCATCATTGAACTCATGAGTGGGCCTGCTGGGCCTTGGGCACTTTCTTATTCTTCCAAGATACTTGTATAGTTCTGGAAACTGAGGTGCAGAAAGAGTAGTGACTTGTCTAAAGTGACTATACTGTCAAACTCAGGTTCAGACTGTGAAGCGTGTAAAGTTATTTTCCCCTCCAAAACTGTCACAGCCTTAGTCTTTTTGGCATACCCACTTTACCCTTGAAGAACTGTCTCTACTTGGAAAGGGAAGAGCCCACTTAAATATATTATCAGAAGCTGTTACTAAAACATGAGGTACTTGGACTCTGATATAGTCAGATGGATTTTTCTTCACCTTTTGATAGCTACTTGGGTTGACATTTCACTGAATCTGTTTACCCTACTTGGTTAGGAAAACCCTTCAGGTGAGGGATCAGGCTCTGCAATCCCACTGCCATTTGGAAAATTGTTCAAGTGAGAGAGGCCGTCTACTTCCAAGAGGCACATCTTTTGGAAATTGAGCTGAAGAGACCTTAGAGATAGATATTCTGCCCACTGCTCATTCTAAATTAAGAGGAAGCTAGGATGAGAGTTTATTTCTATGCTCACCCTCCTATGCTCAATGTTTTCCTTTCTGCAGTTTTGGGTGCATGATTAAGCTATTTGCACAAGCTCTGGAATTCATATTTATCATTTGAATCATCCTGGAAGCATGTGACAGAGTTATAGAGGGAAAATTTTCTTCTAAAATTTATTTTCTGGGTTATTTAAGGTGGCTAATTATACCTGCCTGCTTCAGAGAGACTTGTATGTGCCTTCCTGATGCTTGGACTGCTCTCCTAGCTCTGGTGAACTGGGAAGTACAGTCCCTGAAGGTTCTTCTTGAGGGTTCCCATCAAGGATAAAACTGAAAATAGGAAGCTTTGGTTGCTGACTGTGAGATAAACTTGCTTAAGTAGTCTGCCAAAAGCAGCCGATCATATGAAAATCCACATGACTAACCAGAAATAATTGGAGCTTAAAAAATGCCAGGGTCGATGAGTAAAGTTTCTTTCACCATAGTACCTAGTTAAAGCAAATTCACCCACTCACAAATTCTTAGTTCCCATTATCTTTTACCCTGGAACATTTCACTTGCCCTGATGCGGCAAAGTAAATGATTTCATTAACACGGAAATGTCATCTTTTATTGACGAGACTAGCTGTTCATTTATTTCTTCTTTATTATTGATTCATTCAGTTATCTTTTCAACACATATTTAAAGCCCACTGGGCACTAGGTGTGGTAGAAGAAGCAAACAATATTTCTTTCTCGGAAGTTATTTTTCCTGATTCTTCCAATGCAATATGATTTTTCTTTCCTAAAATATACTAACACTTCATTTACAATTGTCCCAATTGATTTATGACATGTTGCCTTGTATTCTAGCAACTAAAGCACATGTTTTATAACACTTAAAGCTAAGGCAGTTGCTTTATGTATTTTGTTACTCTGCATAGTTTTGGCTCAGACGATGTTCCTGGTGTTATGAAATGAGTGACTGAATATTAGTTGAATTGGGTAAGTTGGCTGGGCTAAATCATACTTGTTAATCTTGTAGAGGGTCACTCTGACTATTGTATGGCAGCAGACCAAAAGAGTGAGATCTGCAGCTGAGGAACCAATCAGGAAGCTGTCGGAAAAACTGAGGCAAGAGAAGACATCCTAGTGAGGGTTAAAGTAGAGGTGATGAGGAGAGAAAGGTTTTCGATAACAATTTTATTGGGACATAATTAATATACTATGCCATTTTTATTGAATTGTTCTGACTTTTAAAGATATGATAGGACTCCAGCACTGAGCAGATACAAAGTGAGAGAAAGAGAAGCACTTGGAAAAATATCTACTATCTTATAAATATAAAATACTTTTTGCTTATTCTTTTCCCTATGTAACACTTTCCCTATTTTGGACCGAATGAGTAGTTAAAGGTCCAGGTACTGAAAATCCAGTTACTAAAATCTGGATTAAAACGTCAGAGAGGTTAGGCAAGGATATTTGTTTGATATTAAGAAGCTAAACTATGAAGTTTTAAATTTCTTCTACCTTGGTATTGGATCTGTTTCTTAGCTATGGCAGAAGATAAATTTCTCCTGGAAGTTATGTAGAAAATTATCATGAAGGAAATTTTCTCCAGGAAACCAGAGAGCAGATTATCATGCTGGATACTTTTCGCAGGCCATGGAATGGTCTCTGTTAGTACACTTTCAGGGGAAAAAAAGAACAAGAGTATATATATATATCACATGGTATAAACTTCTTGTCCAATAAATCATTAATACGTAAAATTTGGTGAACTCCACTGGGATTCCCCAACATTAATTCCACAACCCTGATGTTGTACTTTGCCAATTGCTTTTGCGAATCCTGTATGTTTACATAGTAAATCAATAAAAAAACTTTAAGATTTATATATAAGCACACATTTATAAGACTCAGGCTTAACAGTAATAATTCATATCCATTACTAAAGCTATGGGTAAAATAATGGGAAGAAAGCCAACTAAGATGATTATGGAAAGAGAAACACAGAGATGAAATTCAGTAGCGGAAAGTATTTGGTTTGGATTTTTGCTAAATGTTGACCCGTGAGACTCATTTATCTCAGTAATATACTGCTGTGGAACCAACCACAACAATGGTTTGTGACTCAAGACAACATTTTTTAAATATTCTCTTCCAGTTTTCTGTGCTGATTGATTTAACCTGGGCAGGGTTCACTTGGGGTCACCCATGTAATTGCAGCCATCTAGGCACTAGAACTAGAGCTGTGCGACAGCTCAGCTGAGCTGAAGATCCACCCTACACATGTGTGACACTTGGGGCTCTTCCACTTGATCTTTCTTTCCAGCAAAGCAACTTGGATTTCTGATGTAGCAGTTAAGGCCCCAAGAAGCAAGAAAATTATGTCAAATTTCAAGTTCTCCTGAGAGTAAAATTAAGACATTTTCACTATATTCTGTTGGTTGAAGCAGTCAGAGGTCACCCAGATTCAAGGTGTTGGAGAAACAACCTCCATCTCTGCAGGGATGGCTGTGTGGACCTAGGAAGGGGTGGGAAAGAAGGTGGTCATAGCTATTTAGGAAATAAGTTACTTTTAACTTGCTGATAACCATTCTTTTCTCATACAGGAATTATCAAGCTTTTTTAAAAAAAGATTATTTTTTAAAAAATGAATGATCAGTTATTAGGATGGCTCCTATAAAGATGGGAAAAAAAAACATTTAAGAGTGGAGTTGTGGGGTAATTGGGACCCTTGTGTACCATTCATAGAAATGTAAAGTATTCCAATAATGAATGTAACTGTACTGTATACCTAAAATGTACCAATAAACTAAAAAAGAAAGAAAAAAGAAATGTAAAGTAGTAGAGTCATTGTGGAAAACAATATGGTCATGCTTCTAAAAAGTTAAAAACTACCACATGATTTAGCACACTGAGCATATGGAGCTAGCTACTGGGCATATCCTGCAAAGAATCAAAACCAGGCTCTTTAAGAGATAGTTCTGTACCCCGGCATAGCAGCCTTATTCGTAAGGGAAGAGGCTCAGTGTTCACCGACAGATGAATGGATAAGTAAATACGGGGAGAAGGGGACTGATTGCAGGAAAAGGAAGAAACGTGTAAATCATTTCATACTGAATTTATTGAGACATCACAAGATTAACACATTACTTTTGGTCTGTACAATTTCAAGAGATGCTCGAAGTGGTGGCCATGAGCTTCCAGACACTTATTAGTTTTGCGAACTGCTGCATGGGTAACGTTGGTCACTGAGACGGCTGCACATGCTTTTGTATTTTCTTCTCTAAGAGCCAGCAGTGTAGTGGTTTCTCTGCAATATATGCCATCCTCTAGGGTCCTCCATCTGTTGAAAAATATCATACTATTTTTGAAGTGTGCATTCCTTTTTGGCCAAATAAAAAATATACATATTTATACATATATATATATATATATATATATGATGGAATATTATGCACTCTTTAAAAAGGAAGACACTCTGACATATGGTCTAACATAGATGAACCTTGAGAATATTATGCTAAGCCAGTCACAAAAAAATACTGTAAGATTTAACTTAGATGAGCTGCTTAGAGTAATCATATTCATAGGGACAGGAAGCAGATTGGTAGTTGCCCAGGACTGGAGGGAGAGAAAATGCAAAGTTTCAGTTAGGGAAGAGGAAAAGGTTTCTGAAGGTGGGTGAGGCTGATGATCATACAACATTATGTATATATTGGCTATCACTGAAATAGATAATACTGCTTAATGTGGTAAGTTTATGTTATATTTATTTTCCAAAATAACATTTTAAAAAATCCTCTGCTTAATTTAATCAGGAAATAAACAATAACCAAGTACATGATAATTGCTAGTATATTAAATCCATCTTTATTTAGAAAATCAGAGACTTACAGTATCTTTGTATCTTACAAAATTTATTCAACATTCCAAAAGGATTTTGATATATTGATCCTTACTTCAGATAAAAACAGACCATTAAGTATTATTTTTCAAAAAATTGGTAAGTGAATTTAGATTCTCCTGTAATTCTTGATTCATTTTCAGGATAAACCATTTGGATATTGTTTGGTTTTATGTGTAAGCCTAGGTCTTTAGGCCAAGTGAAAGAATAATTAAAGAATTACCCCGGTAATAGCTTTTGGTCATTGTATTCCATTTAATATAACTCCACAGAGCTGTAGCAGATGTAAAATATCTTTAGTCAATCTTGTCCTTTTGTATTAGATTCAAAGTGAGGTCCCATAGAGTTGAAAATCAAATGTGGAACAAATCTAGAAATGGCTGGGAGTTGGAGAGATATCTGGAAGGAACCAGAAAAAAAAGTCACCAGGTATAAAATTAGGAAGTAGCTGAGCATATTGCTAGGAATTTCTGCAAAACTAAGAAGGGCAAATAGGACAAATATCAGTTAAAAAAAAATGAGGAGCAAAATAGGAGTAATCTGTAAGGAGAACTGTAGCTAAAATGGGAACATAGAAGCACAGAAGTAAATTATTAAAAAGCTCCTTTGCATGCTTAAAGAGCTGGATAAGGCAAGACTAAAGAAGAAAGATGGAGAAAATACATTCATGAGCTGAATCAATAATTATTCAAGACAGAAAAGTCTTTTAGGGTCAGCTGCTCATCTCTTTCCAGTCTCCCTAAAGAAATTTCCTATCAATTTGGACAATGATCTGTACAATTTGCACACTGTAGCCTATGGAATATGCCTATTCTGGTTGTGAAGAGTTGTTTTATTACTCCCCCATAATAATGAATTTTCACTTAACCTTTGTAGTGTGTTTGCAGAGGTATTGCATGTGGAATGCTTATTGAATGAAGCTTTGCTGTTGTTGTTGTTGTTGTTGTTGTGAGATATGACAAGATATGTCAAAGGCCACTTAGCAAGAAGTAGATCTGAAGGTAGAGCTGAGTTGGCCTTGTCTTCAACAAGCTCTCTACCCTCAACTCATGTGGACTTCTCATGTAGCCGCGTGTTACTGATTAATTTGAAAAGAATTAGTAGTCACTATAATTTTCAGCATTGCACATGTGAAGTTCAATCTAGGGAGAAATTTGATAGTCATTGAAGTATGGTTGCCTAGCCAGTACAATAATAGCGAGTCTGCTCTGAGTCAGTTTCCGCTGAAGCAAAGTTACTTTGGACAAAGGAAAGTTAAGGCCATCATCACGAAATGATTTGAGGACCACAGTGGTCTTTATGATAAGGATTCAGTAGAATTGTAGAAAATGTGTAATGTTTATTTGAGCATTTATAAGAAATCAGAATAAAGATTTATAACGGTGAAGTGCCCTCAGAATGAACAATACATGGCACTCTGAGCTGCAGCATCCGGTGTGAGTCGAAGCCTCAGCAGCACACCCTGATATAAAGGGCAGATGACGAATACCATAATTTGAGTGAAGAACGGCAAAAGCAGCCTCAATTTCCAGAGCTGCCCAGTTAATCAGAAAGCTTGGAACCAGTCCCAGGAGTTTCTTTTTCTTTTTTTTTTTTTAAGTCTTAACAAAACCCCACGATAACCTTTGTACTATTGATGTGCCAGTGGGATATGAGAAGGTAGCTGAAAATCAGTATTATCCAGAGAGTTTTGCAGAAAATGAAGTGATTTGCAAAGAACACTAGGGCAGAGAAAGTAAACACAAATCATTTGTATGTGGCATTTTTGGGGAGGGTGGGAGAAAGCAGGGGGCATTCAAGGGAAAGAAGAAATATTGTAGTTCTACAATGGAGAGGAAGTTGATCAAACCTAGCTTCCCCAGAGGATAAGCACAACATTTTTTTAATAACTTGTACTTGGCGCTAGATTTATTCTCCAGACAAAGACTTTAATTCAAACCTAGGAAAATCCCTGTAAGGAAGAGACACTGTGTTTCAAGGTGGGTGCTGTGGATGCAATAGTAAATTGAAATCTTTTCCTTCTCACTAATGATGCCCAAGTGGACATTTCAAATCACACACTGCCCAGTGGAAAAAATAAAGCTAGATGAGAACATGGTTTACTTCCCTGAGAAGAAACATCCCTCAGAAGTGTCTGGAGTCCATAGAGAGACATGTGTTGTACCAAAGGACCTATAGTTGAATCTATGCAGTGTACTTCTGTCTTTCCAAGAATTTTGGTGAGAATAATTAAAAATTTGTCATTTCCTTAGAGGCCAAAATAAATTACATGAAGTTGTCTTATTGGCACATGTGGACTACACTAATGGTGTAGTTCAAGTCCCTTCTGACCTTTTCCACTTACTCCTTAAGGTTTTACCTAGAAACATATCTTTTCAACTTGGCCAGACAGCTCTATAAATATTCTCTAAGAAAGTTAAAGTAATATAACAGACACTAGTAGAAGATAATTTTTCTCCCTCCTATCACCACTTTTTAAAAAATAGCTAAAGACAGATTCTAATCATAGCCTCCTCACCAATCCATAGATTCTACTTAAATGTGGAATTTTAGAACAAATACGTCCACCTCAAATGTGTACAAGAATATTTATAACAATGTGAAATAGGAATAAAAGGACCAAAGGTGTAGGGACAGTGAGAAGGTTAGGGAAAGGGAAATAAGGGAAAAGGAAAAAAATATGAGAAAATGTAAAAATGAAATTAAAGTGTTTGAAGGTGGGGAGGGGAGGAGAGGGTGAAGGGAGGGTGGGGACAAGGGGAAAAACTGAGAACCAAGTCCTGGCGTGTAAAGGCACAAGATCCCAGTAATAAATGTAGCTGTACTGTCTACCTAGAATGTACCAATAAATTCAATTTAAAATAAAAAAATGAATATTTATAAAGCTGCATATGGTGGCATACATTTATAATCCCAGCACTTGGGAGACCAAGGCAGGAAGATTGTAAATTTGAAGCCAGCCTAGGCTACATAGTGAGAACTTCTCTCAGCAATTAATTAATATTTACAATAGCTTTAATCATAATAACCAAAGACTGAAACCAACCCAAGTGTTCACTAACAGAGAAATATCATGGAATAATAAAAATATTATGGAATAATAAAAATAATAACATGGATGTATCTCACAGATACAGGGCTGAAAGAAATTAAACAAAGAATACCATTATGATGATTCCACTGATATAAAGTTTAAAGATGGTTAAAATTAGCCTAAGTGAGAGAAGAAGGGTGATTATCTTTATGGAATATTAACTGAGAGTAGGCACAAGATCTCTGGCAAAATACCAATGCTTTATATCTTGCCTGTGTGGTAGCTGCATGGGGGTGTACACATGAAAAAGGTGACCGAACTGTGTGTTTAAAATTTGAGAAATTTATTAATATATGTCATACCTTAGCAAGAAAAAAAGTATATAATACTGCAAGAAGAAAAAAATAATCTTTTTTTAAAGTTCTTATTTGAAGATCTAAAGTTTAAGCTTACTCCCCACATGCCAGCTCTTCAGTGCTGCACAGTGGTGATTCGATGGTGGTGGGCACGTCCCATAATTGCTTGCACAAAAGGGTTTGTGGCCCAAAATTTTACAAAAGTGATATAATAGGAAGCTGCAGTCAAAATAGCTTTTTCATGTTGATTGATAAATACAAGAATATAAACTACTCATTATATGCACGATACATAATATACAATAAGATCATTTGTTTTCAACAGATAATTTTGTCATTTCTTATTGTCCTGAATTTAGAGAATCCCCTACAATAATGGCTAAATATCGTAACCAGGTAGTAAACAGCCCCTTAAGTGAGATTGTCATCCATCTGGTGGTGCTGCATTACAAGTGTGCTTCCACGGAGACTACAGAATTGAAATAAAAATCCTTTACCTGGATTTGCCTGACGTTTTACTAATGGTTGAGGTAAACCATTCCTGTGTCTACAGAAAGCTCATAGGTCCATTCCAAAGAAGAAGAAGACTCTGGACCTCTAGGGACCGTCAAATCCACTAAAGAAGCAATGTAGTGAGACAACAGAGAGCGCTGAGGAAGGAAGCCATGAGTTCCCCAGGAGGGTGATACAGCTGCAGACCTTATTCAGAACACCACCTAAAAAACCTGAATGGTAAGTTCAATTTGGAGCAGTTTTATTTCCAAAAGAATGCCATTTTATTGGAGGACACTCTTTACTGGATAAAAATTCATTTAAAGCAATGTGACCGAGTGGCTAAAACAACACAATGAGAGGTCAGTCACAGGTTCTAACCTTTGTCCAGGATTCAATTTCAAAACCTGTTTCTTGGCTGCTGTTTCGGAAGCATGAGAAAAGCTTGACTAAGTCTCAGTGGTGACCATGGTAAAAATCACAATTGAAACACAAAACAAAACAGAAAGAAACAAAAAAGCTCAAATGTCTTGTGGAACCTCAGGAAGCCAAAGTTTTTAGTGAAGTGCCAGCATCTAAGACTTAGGTGGATGGAAACTGTCGGGGACAGGGATCTGGCTGACTGAAATTGAGGGTGTATTTTTAATTACTGTTTTCTGGAAAAGGCATCATGTACTAGCTGTTTGTGGAGAATGGTAGGCAAATGTTCTAGTCAGCACTATTTGTAAATTTCTGGAGAATTTATGAATGTTAGAGGGAAAGGTTGTGAATACTAGAATATAGAAATTGGCAAGCAGTTATTTAGTAGCTTAGAATGGATTTATTCTACATCTTCTTATGTTGAACACCTACTACTATGTGCCAGGCACTGCTACTATGTACAAGGTAGTATGAAATTCATGGAGTGTGTAGACCAGTGATCCTAACAAGAAAACAATAGGTAAGGGTTGTGTACCTGGATAGCAGGCAGATGGAAAAGCAGAGTGTTGCAACTGGTCCAAGCCCAAGTGTCTTTATGTAAGATAGTAACTACCTCATACAATTGTGAGGATGAAATGAGGTCATGCATGTGGGCTCTTTTTACATTGTTTGGCAAGTAGAAAGCTGTCAGTTTACATGTAATCACAGATGTAGGCACAAATTTATGTAGGACTGGGTGCTGTGGGATCAGATAAAAAGAGTGCAGATGACTTGAGGGAAGAGCATCAGGAAAATACTCTTTGAGGAGGGGACTGCTATGACAAGGCTTAAAGGATGAACAAGAGATTGCCCCAGAGACCAGATTCCCTCCAGGGGCAGTGGGGGTAGAAGGATGGAAAGAAGTTGAAGGCACAGGAGGGTAGGATAACTAGTAGAACAAGTTACTTCAGATGACAGAAGAGGAACAGGGTCAAGAGCATAAGCAGAGAGAGAGAGAGAGGTTAGCCTTAGACATGAAGTAACATTGACCTAGGTGAAAATAAGATGGAAAGAAAGGGTATAGTTATAGGTAGGTTTTAGGTTTGGTGGCAAGGACTAGAGATTTTTTTTTTTTCAAAAGGATTAAAGGAGAACATGTCTGGAGCAGCAGTAGGGAAGATCTAATCTAAATCTTTTGATTTTTAAAAATTTTTAATCTTTTAAATTTAAAAAAAATTTTTAATCTTTTTGATCTGATCTAATCTTTTGGCGTGTAGGGAAAAGAGTAGATTCCACATGAGAAGGCTGCTCCGTGTCTCAGAAAAGGACCAAGGTTTCACGTTAAGTTCTTAATGAAGAGGCCTAAGGTGTAGGAGAGCTTAATCATAGAATGAGACTAAAGAGGTCTTAGAGGAAAGATTTAGAAGGCAGAAGTGAGACAGAAGGTTAAGATGAAAGGAAAGGAGAGAATAAGATACATATTATCAGTGGGGCTTACATTTGGATGAAAAGCAAGAATAGCAAAGTCGCCCCTACAGAAAATGCTGAAATCATGGTAGAAAGCACACCAAGAAGGAAGTCTCTTGGTTGGGGGAGCAGAAGAATGAGTGGATAGGGAGGAGAGACAAGCAAGTGATGAGAGGTGGGGGTGTTCTGTAGTTAGGGTATTTTTTAAGGGTTACATTCAATGAGTCATCATTCTGCAAGATGGGATGACTTCAGCTTCTGATGGAAGCCACAGTGGTCTTGGTCCATCTAGAAAGTTTCTTGGGAAAGGCTTGCGGGAAGGCTTCCAATCTGTACGTGTGCTGAAAAAAGTCATTCCTATCTAGTGGATCAAGAAGTCCTGTAAAATCTTGTGCTGTGGTGCACTTCAGTGGATGGATATTTAGAGCAGGCCAGTTGTATCTCCGTCAGAAGTGAAAAGCGTTCAACCAGCTCCAGAGGGTCACTGTCCATCACATCACTATAAAATGCCCCCAAGTGTCTGCACCACACATCAGACAAAAGGAAAGTTACCTTATTATTAAAGAAATATTACAAAAACATTTTTTAAAGGGACCAAAGAAATGCCTTTTAAAAAGAAATGGGCAAAAGACATGAATGGGCAATTCATAAAGAAATACGAATGACTAGCAATTGTATTAGAACCAATAGCTAATTAAATACTATTTCATTTGTTGTACTTGCAAAGATGTAAAGACTTATAGAGCAGTGTTGGTATGTGCTTCTTTTTTTCTTAATTATTTGTATCGAGGATTGAACTCAAGACCTTGTGCTTGCAAGGCAGGCACAGTGTCCGTAAATTGAACCCTGGCCCTGGTATCTGCTTCTAATGGAAAAATAGTCATTGAGAAGAGACAGATCCCAATGTGTTAAGAAGAAAAATACCAAGGTAGAGAATAATATGTAGTGTAAGATTTCACTTACAGAAAGAATGCACTCTATACACTAATGTGTGCTAGTAAAAAGTTAGAAAAAGGAAGGGCATATAAGAAATCATTCTGCTTAGCTCTGGAGAGTGGTATTGGAGACATAACGGACCTGGATAATGGGTAAGAATAAAAATGTATTCTACAAATATTTTATTATTGAAATTTTCAAATATACACAAGGTACAAAAATGATATAATGACTTTCCTTCCATTTATTTGTTACCTAAATTCAGTGAATGTCAGCGTTACTTCATTTTATTTGAAAAAAATTAAAAATATTTTTTGAAAACAAGATAATGAAAGTAATTTGCTATGTTGCTCTTACAAACATGGTTCATTAGCCCAAGGCCCCAAGAAACAGCAGGAGCCTTCGGGGACTAAGGGTGTGGAGAGCATTAGCCACTTTCTCAAAACTCTGTTAGATGTGTAGCCAGAGAGACAGCAAGCCTGTCCAGATACCAGGAAGCCTGTCTGATCCCTAAGGAAAAATTTAATATGCTTACCACTCTCTACGCACACCCCCAGTCCATGCTTTTGTGAAGGAACAACGTGAATTATCCTGCAGCTTATTTTCATCTCTATTAAGGCTGACTCCATTTCCCAACAGAGCTCAAAGCTATGAAAACAGTGCTTTCTTCCTCTTACTGGTGTGTCCTGCCAAAGCCTGCTGCCGAATGTTACCCTTGTCTCAGATGGGTGCGTCATGGTGGAATTACAGGGGAGCTTGGAAAAATACACAGATTCTTAGTTTCCATTTGGGAGACAGTGCCAAATTCTGAGGACTGAAAGTGGATACTTGCTTCCTACTTGCATCTATTCATTTATTCAACCATCATTCATTCCACATTTCTTGCCCAGGCTGGGTGCTAGAATTAGGGTTATAAAGTTGAGAACCATTTGGCCCTTGATCTTCTAGAGCATGTGGAACATAGATTCTTATTGGTCTAGAGTGAAGTTTCTATGGTTTACTGTTTCCTCTGCCAGAATTGCTCTTTCTTATCTCATCCATGTAGCTTTATTTATCCTCCAGAGTTTAGCTCATGAATCATGATCATGTTTTCAATGCCAGAAATTCCCTTCTGTCCTGTCCACCTATACTCACCCTGGAAAACTCAAGTCACCAGTACCCACCACCACAGTGCTGCCAGACTCTTCAGATCATAGCAAGTTTCTATGCTTCCCAGCCTGCATGACATATTCTCACATATTTGCCTCCCTCTGGGGCACAGCCTTTAATTTTCCAGTTCCTATACAGTGTGTAACACATACATATTCATTGAAATAATGTGTAAAGCAATGTACTTTCATAATTTCTCTGGGTTTTGTGCCATCTAGGGTATCCCAAGTGCCTTCAGAGATAATCCTTTTGGTCATCAGCCCATCCACAGTGGTGTCACCTTCTCTCTGTGGTCTGCCAAAGCACAAATCTTGCCCCTGAGAGGGCCCAAGTCTCCAAATCACAGGAGCCAAATAAAAATAACAAGAGCCAATGAATGAATGTCTGGGGTCTCAGTCCTAAGCAGCTAAAATTTATTGCTTGTCCCTCTGAAGTTTCAAATACTTTAAGTATAGGAAGAAATTGAAGCTACAAGTGTTATCATAATGTCAACATCCTCTTACAAAGTCTTTGGATAACATGGAGATCTTTAGAGGGCTTTTATGTGATTTCAGAGATTTTTAGGAAAGATTGGCCAATATGTGCCAGGCAAAGATTCAAAACAAATGAACAATAGAACAAGAGTCAGGAAATCTGTATTTTACTTTCTTTTAAGGTCTTCACACACACACACACACACACACACACACACACACACACACACACACACACAAAGTTGGTGGCTGAGTGACTTCTAAGGTCCACTTGGCTCCAAACAGTTATGAGCCAGTAATCCAGGAAGCAAATATTTTCAGTAAATTAAAGCAATTATCTAGTCTCATTCTTTCATCTGCCAAGGAGAATCTTTCTTATAAATAGTCACCAGGACATGTTCTTATTTGTGTTATTAATCCTTTCTGTGAATTAAGACACTTACAGGTAACAAGCAAGGAAAAAAGTCCCTGTGGGAAATTGCCTTCAAGAGAAAATTCCAATGCCCATTGTTTTCTTGATTTCTTTTTGGCAAAGATAGCTTAATTCTCACTTCCACTGAAAATTTTGAATTTAATCCAATAGGAGAGGAGACTCTGTCCTTATTTATAACTCCCTCACTGACAGCTCCCAGTATGGGTGGGAGCTCAGGCTTTCTGGAGCCAGGCCTGGCACCCGAGCTTCTGGGATGTGACAGTTCCAAAGGTTCCTGTGACCCTTCCTGAGCCAGACCATAGACAGTGCTGCTATCTCCTCCAGCAATGGGACTGACACAGCACTTTCTTAAATAGCACAGCTTGTTTAATATGAAGTTGACTCTGCTCAGAAAACTCAGGACCTACTGATTGATAAGTATCTTCCTAATTCAGATTTACATCAAATATCAGAGGGGGAGAAGTAAGAAATGGATTCCACCTGAAAGAAAATTATAACACCAACCACTAACAATTAAAATATGCCTACTATATGCCATGATTTATCACACTTATTCTTTTTTGAAATTGTTTCTTAGTACATTTTAGGAATATATCATGATCACATTCATCATTGGGAATTTGTACACAAGCATGGTAGATTTTGGTCCCTTTTTCTTCCCTATTCCACCCCTCTACTCTCCCTATTTACAAAGAACTTTGTTTCCATTTTATCTTCTTTTCTTATAGTTTTTTCTTTCCCTTCTTTCTTTTCCCCTACCCTCCTCCCTGCTTTTCCTTCCCCTTTAGACCTTTTCTTCTTATTTCGCATTAACTATTATACATTTTAGTCTTTATTTATAGTTTCAGTTTCTCACACCAGAGAAACTAGTCTCTATTTACACTCATGTGACCTATTTATTTCACTTAGGAATATGGCCTCAATGTGAATCCATTTGGCTACAAATGTCTCTAGTTTCTCATTCTTTATGGTTGATTAGTACTCCATTTTATATTTTAAAAAATATTTATCCAGTCACCAGTTGATGAGCATTTGAGCTCTTTCTAAGATTCAGCCATTACAAACCATCCTCCTATAAATATGGGTGCACTGTGCTGTGGTAATGCTTTTAGTTCTTTTGGGAAGATACCCACCAAGGAAATAGCTGTGTCAAATGGGACCTCTAATCCTAGTTTTCTGAGGAATCTTCATACTGATTTCCATAATGGCTGGACCAGTCTACACTTGCACCAACAGTGGAGAGGGGTTCCTTTTTTCCTCACATCACTGCCAGCATTTGTTATTGGTTGATTTCTTGATAGCAGCCATTCTTTCTTGGGTGAGGTGGAATCTCAGCATTGTTTTCATTTGCATCTCACAAAGGATCAGTAATGTTGAACATTTTTTCATATGTTTATTTGCTGTTTCTTGTCTGAGAAATGTCTGTTCATGTCAGATGCACATTTTTGGGCTGGGTCTTTAAATTTGGGAGGTATGATTTTTCTCAGTTCTTTATATATTCTAGATAGTCTAGAGAAACAGCTGGTAAAATTTTTTCCCCACATCGTGTGTTGTTTCTTCATGCTGTTGGTGGTTTCTTCTGCTGTGCAGAAGCTTTTTAATAAGAGATCCCACTTGTTGACTGTTTGTGCTAGTTCATGTGCAATTGCAGTTTTGTTCATAAAATCGTGTCCTAGGCCAATGTCTTCAAGATTTCTACCTAACCTCTCTTCCAGCTGGTTTAGTGTTTCTGTTTTAGTATTTAGATCTTTGATCCATTTTGATTTTAGTTTAGTGAATGGTGAGAGATATGGGTCTAGTTTTAATCTTTGGCAAGTTGAAACCCAGTTTTTCCAGCATTTATTAAAGAGGCTATCTTTTCTCCAGTGAGGGTGTTTGGCTCCTTTGTCAAAGATGAGATGGTTGAGTATGCCGGGAACTGTTTCTTCACCTTCTACTCTGTTCCATTGATCCTCAGGGTCTGTTTCTTTGCCAGAACCATGCTGTTTTTATCACAGTGGCTTTGTAGTATAGTTTCAAGTTGGGGATTGTGATACCCCCTGTCATGCTCCTGCTGCCTAGAATGGCTTTTGGTATTCTAGGTCTCCTCTGGTTCCAAATGAATTTTTGGATTGTTTTCTCAAGGTCTGTGAAGTATGCTGTTAAAATTTCATTTAGGATTGCATTGAATCTATATAGCAGTTTTGAGAGTATGGCTATTTTCACTATATTGGTTCTTCCTACCCAAGAAAAAGGGATATCCTTCCTTTTTCTAATATCCTCTTTGAACTCTTTTTTTTTTCAGACTGCTATAGTTTTCAGAGTAGAGGCTTTTACTTTCTTTGTTAGATTGATTCCTAGGTATTTCACTTTTTTTCATGCTAAAGTGAGAGGAGTTATTTCTCTAGTTTCTCTCTCAGAGAGTCTGTTTGTAGTGAACAGAAAGTGTTGACCTTGTATCCAACACTCTATTGAGTTTGGCTATTAAGTCTAGAAGTCTTTTGGCGGAGTTCCCAGGGCCTTCTGTATACAGTATCATGTCATTTGCAAAAGGTGATGATTTAACATCTTTACTTCCTATCTTTACTCCTTTTGTTTCTTTCTCTTGTTTTATTGCTGTGGCTAATGTTTCCAAAATATATTGAACAGGAGGGGTGATAGTGGACATCCTTGTATTGTTCCTGATTTTAATGTGAAGGATTTCAGTTTTTTACTATTTAGTAAGATGTTGGCTATTGGTTTTTCATAGATGGCTTTTATCAAGGTGAGATTAAGACCATCTATAACAATTTTCTTTGGGATTTTTATCATGACTGTGTGTTGGATTTTACTGAACACTTTTTCTGCATCTATTGAGATGATCATATGGTTTTTTTCCTTGGCTCTGTTAATGTCATGTATTACATTTATTGATTTGGGTATGTTGAACCATCCCTTCATCCTGGGGATGAATCCTACTTAATCAGGGCATATGATCTTATTGATGATCTTCTATATTCTATTTGACAGTATTTTATTACGGATTTTTACATCTATGTTCATTAGTGAGATTGGCCTGTAGTTCTCTTTTTTTTGGTTGGATCTTTCTCTGCTTTGGGGATCAAGTTGATGCTTGACTCCAGGAGTGAATTTAGTAGTACTTCTTCCCTTTCAATTTCGCTGAAAATTCTAAACAGTAGTGACAGTAACTTTTCTCTAAATGTCTTGTAGAATTCAGCAGTGAAGCCATTAGGACCTGGGCTTTTTTTGTTGGTAAGTTTTTAATTAGGTTTTAAATTTCATTGATTGATATTGGGTTATTTAGAAGTTTTAGGTCTTCTTCATTCAATTTTGGTAATTCATATGTATCTAGAAATCTGTCTATTTCTTCTGAGTTTTCCATCTTATTGAAGTGCAGGTTCTCAAAATAGGTACTGACAATCCTCTGGATTTGTGCTGGATCTGTTGTAATTTTACCCTTTTCATTCCTAATTGCATGGATTTTGGCCTTTTCTTTCTTTTGATAAGTTAGGCCAAAGATTTGTCAATTTTGTTTAGTCTTTTGAAGAACTAGCTCTTTGCTTCATTGTTTTTTTTGTATTGTTCTCTTAGTCTCCATTGTACTGATTTCTGCTCTGATTTTTATAATTTCCTTCCTTTAGGTTTGTCTTGCTCTTCTTTTTCTAAAGTTTGAGGTTCAGCATTATGTTGTTTGTTTGAGCATGCTCTGTTTTCCTAATGTGAGCATTCACTGCTATGAATTTCCTTTGTAAGACTGCTTTCACAGTGTCCCATAAATTCCAGTATGTTATACTGGTATTTTCATTAGATTTCAGAAACTGTCTAATTTCTTCTTTAATTTCCTTTGTGACCCATTGGTTGTTCAGAAGGGTGTTATTCAATTTCCATGTGTTTATGGAGTTTTTGTAATTTCTTTTGCTATTGATCTCCAATTTCATTGCCCTGTGGTCTAACAATATACAGGGTATCACTTAAATTCTTTTGCATTTACTTAAGTATGTTTTATGAACTCACATGTGGCCTACTTTGGAGAATTGCCCATGTGTGTCTGAAAAGAATGTGTATTCTGATTTTATGGGGTGGAACACTCTGTAGACATCTATCAAGTCCATTCATTCAAAAGTTTGATTCAGTTCTAGTATTTTTTTATTTTTGGTCTAGTTGATCCTTGTATTTGTGACTGGGATATTGAAGCCCCCCAGTACTATTGTATTAGTGCTTATTTGATTTTTCATGTCTGTTAATATTTGTTTTATATAGTTGGGTACACTACTATGTGGTATGTATATATATATAGATATATACATTATGTGGTATATATATATATATATTTATTATTGTCATCTCTTCTTCTTGGATTGTTCACTTCTTTGTCTCTCTTAATTACTTTTGATTTGAAATCCACAAATAGGATTAGTACCTCTGCTTTCTTCCAGGTTCCTGTTACATGGAATATTTTTTTCTATCCTTTAACTTTCAGTCTGTGAATCTTGTTTTGAATTAAATGTGTTTCTTGTATGCAGCATATTGTTGAATCTTGCCTCTTGACCCATTTTGCCAGTTTATTTCTTTTGATTGGTGAATTGAAACCTTTTACATTGATGGTTTTAACTGATATGTGTTGATTTATTATTGTCATGGTACTTTCCTGTTGTTGGATCTTTTTTTTTATTTCCCCCCTTTCTATTTAATTCCTTATCTTGCCTGATGGTTTCATTCTATTGGGGTTCATGGAGTTGTAATCCTCCTTGTCTTTTTCTAGGATATTGTTTAGAATTTTTTGGAGTGCTGGTTTGGTATTCATGTAGTTCCTCAAGTGTTCTTTGCCATGAAAGTATCTTATTTTGCATCAATTTTGGACAGATGGTTTTGCAGGATACATTAATCTGGGTTGGAGGTTGTTTTCTCATAGAGCTTGAAATACTTCACTCCAGGATCTTTTTGACAACTTAGAAAAATGACAAATTATGGTAATTATTAGTCTGTCACTTTTAGCCCCATGAACAAGGCTTGTGGTTTTACATCGAAATCTAGAACCAACCAGAAATACATTCGTAGTACAGAAGTCCTTCACAATAGCAAATTTGCCCTCCTCGGAGAATACTTAAAAGAGTTTAGGGTGTGGTTAGAGAAATAAAAGGAGAAGGCATGGTTAGATATAAGGCTAGAGGATGTAGGAAGATCATGCAAACCTTGTGAAACTAGTGAGAGTAGTTGGTGCGGGGGAGAGAACAGAAACAAGAAGAGAACAAACTAAGAGCAACAGGGAAACTAGAAACTGTGCTCACACTCATAAAAATGGAAGCAATCAAGAAAACAGGACAAAAGTAGAAACAAGAAAGGTGAGATATTAAAAAAAAGAAGGAGGAGGAGAACACAAAAAAGAAAAGAAGTAAAAATGTTCCCTTCTAGGCATGTCTATGCTGTCACCTGTGGACAGCGTGGGCAGCATACAGATCTGTGTTGACTGATCTTAGAGAGATGGACGTAGTCTACTGAAATTGAGGCTGATTTCTGGCTGTAAGGTTGGAATTGAGCTCCCTGACCTTCAGGTTTCAACTCTGCACAGTTCTATTGCACGTTCAAACAGCCCTATCTCCCAAGGGAGTCCAGGTTGCAGCAGGAGGTGCTGACCCCAACGACTCAGAAGCCACTGCGGTCCACTGACTCTTTATTGGAGTGATTCTCTCTGCTCTCAGTGGGCTTTAATTCTCAACAAGCCTAGGAAAGGTTCTCTGTCTGCTGCTGACCACTGAGCCAACTTCCTGGGCTCAGAGTGATGGCCTTTCTGCTCTCTGTCACATGAGGTCTGGACCCTAAGGTGGTGGACTCCTGGCAGAGCTCGGGCCATGCTGGATAGCAATGGTGGGACCCTATCACGTTTATTCTTCATATGTCATTGTTGTATGGTAAGTATTGTTGCATGTCCCATTTTACTGATGAAGAAATCAAGGTTTAGAGTGGCTGCATCCAATCTAAGACTCTTTAACATTCTTAAAATTTTAATACTTTAGCATCATCTTCATTTTAAAATCAAAATGTCTTATCATCAACATCTTATGAATATAGTATTACTTTTTTTATTTTTCTTAAAAGAGGTTATTAAAGTAATCGTATCTTTTTATCAATAGCAATTGAGGATTAAGAATGTGTAGTATTTCCAGGAAACATGATAGACAGGTTTTAAAGCTTAATATAGTAATAATCTGCAAAAAATGAAAAAAGAAGCAGCAAATTATTGAGAGGCAAAAATGCAAAGAACATGAAACTTCCATTCACATAATAAAAATGACTAACCAGTAAATACAAACTTCACAAAGACTCAAAGAAACACAAATTAAGATGTAAGAAAGTTGCCTTTTGTCTTTTAGATTAGAAAAGAATACATCTTTTAAAAATCCAGCACTAAAATAGAGCTAAATAGACGGAATATCCTTATCAAATGCTGGTGGGTAAATTATACAAAATTATTGGAGAGCAATTTGTCAGTACAAATCAAAATTCTCCAAGTGTTTACATTTATTTATTCTTTTAGTAATATAATATGAGAAAACCATAAATAGCTTTAAAATATGCTCACAAGAAGATAGTAACTAAAAAAAGTTGAAACACAGAATTTATATACTGTATTTCAGCTACATAAAAGATTAAGAAGAGTGATACTAAATTATGAAAAGATGTTGAGGATTTTATTCTTGCTCCTTTACATGTACACGTATGACACAAAGAAACATCCTTTTTTTTTTTTTTTTTTTTTTTTTTTTTTTT
>NW_022900945.1:33499323-33528232 GCF_012274545.1 Fukomys damarensis
GGGTCTCCCTATGTAGAGACTGACCTGGAACTCATTATGTAGCCCAGGCTGATCTTGAACTCACAGCAACCCTCCTGACTCAGCCTCCTGAATGCTGGGATTACAGGTGTGTGCTGTATACTATTTTAATGATCAGGGAAAGAAAGTAACTATGGGATATTCTGACAAAATTTCCATTTCTTCTCAAAGAACAATGTCTGTCCTTCATATGAGTCATAAACACCAAAGCTTATGTATGTGGGAGCTTTTACATAATTATATTTCTTGATGTACAATATTTTGTTAGATTTATAACTTAACTTAAAAGTCCTGATCCTTAAATTTTAAATTTTGGGGTATATTGTCTTGAAACTTTTTATTACTATTATCATTTGAGTCTTTTTTTGAATACTGACAATTCATGGCTTAAGCTTACTTTGTTAAATGATATCTTCCTATATGATGATGTTTTCAAAGTTTGCTGAGTATGGGATTAGTCGGCTTTTTATTATTATCATTTCCAAAGAATAGTCGGATACAGTTCTTACCACATAGATGTTTATTTATCCAAAAATCCAACAGACTACATGATGCTAGTTAACAGTTATGTAATAAGAATATTGCAAAATTTCCAGGGCCGGATATTTAGCTCAGTGGTGCTGTTGCTTGTCTTGCAAGCGCAAGATCCTGAGTTCAATCCCCAGTACCCCTCCCCACCAAAATTTCCTTTCAATAGAATTCCTATGTCCAATTCAACATTGCTTCAGCATAGCACATTCTCCTGAAGGACTTGACTAATTCGTGTTTTCTCTACCTCTCAACCTCATCTCCAGTCTTGCAATTTTATTTTGGTTTACATTTATTAAAACAAGCAGACACAAATGCCACCTGCCTTGGCTTGTGCCTTTGAAATGAGGAAAGAGAAACCAACTAGTTAAAACTGATATTAAATTTATGTATTATATTTCTTCTATATTTCAATACTTATATTTAGTGTTTCATATATTTATACTTTTTGTATTTTGCTTAAATACTGATAGAAAGGATATCCTTCAGGCTCTCAAGTATCTTGTAGGCCATTTAGGAGTGATGAGATGTGGAGATCAATAATGAGAATGTAACCTAAGGTGAAGGCCATGAACCTTTCTTTTATTTGGCACAAGTAGTGAGAGTGAGCCAGAGAGAGTTCTGGGTGTTGTGACACAGGATGTGTGAGACATAGCTTCTGTCCCCAGGCAAGATGCGTAGTTGGAGTCAGAGCGTACAAGAGAAATGGACTTTCATTGGCTGGCAGTCTCACAAGAACTCAGACTTTGCCCACTTACCCGCTGCATTCTTACTCTGAAACTCTAACTAACTAAGCTTTTCAGTCAGTAGATCTGGGGTGACAACCAGAACTTTATTTTTTTAAGCTGTTCTTGACAATTCTGATATGCTGCCATATGATTTCATAACCTCAGGGATCTCACACAGAAGTAGGATAAATTGTTAGAAGGAGGCAGGTAAATCTTCCTTTGAGTCTTTTTTTTTTTTTCCTCACAACATAGTGGTGCTGTTAGAATGGTGTTGTCTGTAACTTAGTACAACTACTAAATAAGACATCTCTGTGCTCTTCAAAGTGATTCTTAACTTTTGCAAATTGTGAAATATTCAATTCATTTATTTTACTTTTACCATAAATTGTCTCCCTATGAAAATATCGCTGTAATCCATGTTTTTATTGTATCTAGTTGATAAAATCTGTGATACTTTTCCACAGATGTCCAAATGTGCTGTGCTTTATTGTCTCTGGGCCTCTGTAATGCGGTCTGTGTCCTTTCTCATAAAGAGATTCAGTCATTTTCAGATAATGAATATGGGAAAGTAAACAATTGTATACTTCTAAGATCTCAAAAAGTTAACTTCCATTCATCATGTCACATAAACCCTTCTGATATTGGGTAAAACAAGAAAGAGGAAGATAAGGTTTGGAAAACAACTAACTAAGAAATCGTGGCTATGGGACAGAAGTCCCAGAAGGGGAGGATGCAGAAATTCAGAACAGAGAGCACTAAGGTTTGGGGGGGGTGGGAAAAGAGTTCTTGAAAAATAGTACAGACAAATATTTGAAAGATGTGATAGAATAATTAGTCATATAGAAAACAGGAAATGAAAAAAGCAAAACAGGTTGTTGATAAAGGAGAATATGATTGTCACACACTGCTTAGCTTAGAAGTGAATACCATTTATATCATCATTGTAGTACAACCTTTGATTACTTCTAACATAAATCAAATCATGACCTTCTTGGGACAGGGTGTTTGAGCAATGGTAACATATGAGTGCTAAATTCTCTCAATGCAAAAAGTCAGTAGGGAAGAAAATTGTTTGATCAATCAAGTACTAATACACATATTGAAAAGCAATATGGAAAAAATCAGCAGAAGTAATGGCTGTGTGAATTCAAAGCAGGCAAGGATGTTAGAGTCTAGGAGATGTACACAGCGAACTGTGTTGTTGTTTTCCCATGACAGCCCTTTATTCTTTTTACTCAATGCTGACATTTTATTTTCTGAAGTTTATCATTTTTACAAAACAAAACAAAACAAAACAAAAAGCAGATTTCAAAAACAGCAAAGAGGTCCTTAGCTCGGTGGTTCTGGTGCCTGCTTCACAAATGCAAGGACCCGAGTTTGATCCCCGGTACCAGAAAAAACAAAACAAAACAAAACAAACAAACAAACACACAAAACAACAAAAACAAACAGCAAACAGGCAGGGGATTTAACTCAGTGGCACTGCACCTGCCTTGCAAGTACCAAGCCCCGAGTTCAATTCTGGGTATCATAAAAACAAAAAGTAAACAAAAACAACCACAAAAAAAAACCAAAGAGTTTATAGAATTTTGACACCAGTTTTCACGTAAGTCAGTGATAATGAAACTGGTATCCAATGTAAATACTAGACACAGGCTGATTGCTCTCTTGATCATATGCATTCAGGTAGTTTATTTTGGAACCACTGAATACTAACAACTTTTACAAGCACCAGTCATTTTTTGAGAACCAATTTGGTTTGTCCAACAAAGTAAACGATTCTTTGCTGTGTGGAATTTTCTTTTTCAAAAAACATTGAGGTGAAACATAGACTGCAATTGTTTGGATCCGAAACAAATCCTTTGAGATCCCAATTACCCTGAAGAATACTGAAGACATTTATAGGTCATATCAAGTGGCACATCAAATACTTACTATATACCATATAATATATAGGGCAGTGACTGTATTTCTAAGCAAAATAGTATTTCATTCCAAGGCTGCCCAGAATTAAATTGCAGCAAGGTTACTGCATCGTTTCTGATTTGAACTAGTTTCCTATACAGCGCCATAGTATGGGAAGAAAAGTTTGCTGTTCCTACCTAACAGGCTCTAGTGTTTTATAGATACATTTGTATAGGGCAAGACTCCTTGCTCTGGACCCCGGGTGACCACACAGAAATTGAGAGGCCATACTCATTGGATGCTTAAAAAGTAGTAGCATACATAAACTCAAGGCATAGATAATCTGGAGGTAAACAGAAATAAAGCTGGAAACCCGCAGCGGTGTTCACCCATTACTGGTTCCAAGAACACATTTTGCTTAAATAAGGGAAGTATGGTCCAGTTGTGCAATGTTAATAGCTGCCAGTCTCCCATATATACTTACTTTTTTAAAAAATAAAGATCATTTCCTTACTAGCAAAGAGTTAGGAAACTGGCCTCAAATTCTGATCGAATCTCTCAGTATTAATTAAAAATAATATAAAACACCATAAAAAAGCCAAAAGGAGCTAAAAATTGCACAAAGTTGAAGTAAATTATACTATTTATAGACTGATATACACATCCTTGGAAGTATTATGAGAAGGTGAAATACTCCTGTTGAAACAAAATTTCCTCTACATTATTCCAACTTTCATTAAAGAAAAAACTGATGGGTAATTTTCTTCTTTACAGATACGAAAAGAAAGCAAGCCAAAGTTGCTAGAAACAGACGCTACCCACAAAGCAGCGGGGGCCTTTGGCTGTTTTGGTCTTTGTACCACCCCCTCCTACTCGCGTGACGGGCAGCCAGTTCCTGCTGGACTACACAGTGTTCCTTGCAGTCAAGACACAAAGGATAGGTCCCACCGCTCCAGCAGCAGGTGCCTTCTCTCGCCATTGTAGTTGTACAGCACTGCTGTTGTCAGAGGGGCTCTCAGAGCCTCTATGAATGCACGTCATCAGGAGGTCCACACCACTCTAGTCCAGAGATCGAGCAGCCTTTTCAGTATCATTAACTGTAAAAGAGATGAGCACCTCCAAGGCAACGCTGCAGCCCTATCCTTCACTGCCTGACTCTTGGTGTTGACAGGGGTTTTGCAGAGCTGCCTGGAGAGCAGCTGTCATGTTTCATTGGCTCAGGCAGGAGTCCACTTCGCCCTCATGGGGCCCGGCCTGGCTGTTGCCCCATCTTCCTCCTTCACGAACTTGTTCTCATCGATGTCCACCGACGACACTGAGTTCTTAAGTGTTTTTTGTTTGTTTGTTTGTTTGTTTGTTTTTGGTACCGGGAATAGAACTGGGGTCCTTGCTCTTGCGAGGCAGGTGGCGAGTTCTACAAACTGGATCCAGACCGGCAGCGAAGCCGCCTTTCCGTGCTGGCTCTACCTCACAAGCCCAGCCCGGTCCTTCCCTCAGAACACGTTTTCTTCTGATTACGAAACAAACCATCGCGTACACTCTAAGCAACTACAACTAACACTCCAGTTACCTTGGAGGTTACAGGCTACGACCGATGTAAAAAGTATTTTTAGAAAGGGAAGAATTAAATTTAAGGTGAAACCCAAGACTTTTGGTATTCAAATTATATGAACCTTAACGTTTGGGAAAATGTGTGAAACAAAAAGCCTTACTGAACTTATTTTTTTCTTACTCAAAGCACAAGAGAATCAGTTCCTGTTTCAGCTCCTCTCTAAAATTTACAAGTTTGGACCCACAGGAGGCCTCCTGAAAACAGGACTATCCTGGAGAACCAGCTGGTCTTCACATGGCTGCTCAATGTCTGCGTCTTTGTTTTCAGTCTTGGCTCTGCTTAAAAAGAAACGTTGCACTTATTTTGTACCAGGTATTTTTGTTCTGATAATATTAGCATCGGGTTCATGTTCCCTTTTGCCCAGTAACTGTCTTAAAGGATGTGGCTGAGATAGCTAAAGAAGCACAGAAAAATAAGGAAATCGAAATAAAAGGGTCAGAAGAATGGAAGGCAAAAAGAAATATATATATATAAATATTGCATTTTTCAGGACTTTGGGAGCAGTTTCATAAGTGTATTTCTTGCCATTGTTGCATATTTTCCTTGGACATCCTGCCACTTCCTCTGTGCCCTCTGTGACAGAAGTATTTGTGAGGAAGGTTAAGATCACTAAGAAGTTGTTTATGTGGCATGTTCTTTGGCAAGAGATACATCTTCAGTTCCTCTGCAAAGCTAAATTATAGCAGACAATTAAATTTATAGCAGGATCAAGTAGCCTTAGGTTAAAAGGCAACAAGTGTACTTGAATTAAAAAAGAAAGGAACCTCTGGAAGAAAGATGTATCTGAGAAGTTTACCACTATGTACTCTGTGCAGATTTCTCCCAGAAATTAATGAAACCAGGTCTCAGAGCCTGAGATCTATTTACCTTTTTAGACTAGAGAATTAGAAAAGTCATTCATGCACACGGACTACATTTTGGAAAAAGAAGGCAAGTGTTGAGAATAAAGCACGTATCTCTTGTAATCCTACTCCTTAGGTGAGATTACTGGTAACGTTTTTAGGGACCTGTGTGTGTTGTGCATGGATGTACGTGCCACACATGTGAGAAAAGTGATGCTGCATTCTGTGTGTGGGGTTTCCTCTCATACTTTTCCTCCACTGACACAGATGCCAAGAATTTGAGATATTTATCCAGGCCAGAAGAAACAAAGTGAAGCATTAAAGAAACCTTGTTGTCTTTTTCGTCCATACCTGAGAACCTGAGATTCGTCCACCATTCGAGTTGAACAACAAAATGAAAACAAATTACTCTGGACTTTTCATTCAATTGGATGGAACATGAAACTTTATGAAAGCCAGTTGTTTTCTATTTATAGATGATCTTATCGCAGACATATCTACAGGCAATAAACATTATATATGTTGTTACACAGGGCTAAGCATCTTTATGAAAAAGTAATATTTTTATTATGGTAAAATACATACAACATAAAATTTACCATTTGAACCATTGGTAAGTGTGCAGTTCTGTGGCATTCACATTATTGTGCAACCGTCACCATCATCCACATCTCCAGAACTTTTTTCATCTCCCTCCTCCGAAAAGCTATACCCAAAGTTATACAGTAACTTCTCATACCTCCTCCCACTTGTTCTAGTTAGTTTTCTATCTCGGTAACACTCTAGGAACCTGACTTGAGTAGAATCATACAATATTTGTCTTCTTGTGAACTGGCATCTTTCAGTATAATGTCTTCACCCAAGTTTTATTGTTAGAATTTCTTTCCTTTTCAAGCCTGAATAATAGTCCACATTATGTATATACTATATTTTGCTTATCCATTCATTTGTTGAATAAAAAAATAAATTTAAATTTATCGATTAATCATGGGTGGTTCTCTTCCCTTGACTCCTGTGGCAGATCTGCCTGGATATTAAGCAAGTTTGTGGTGCCCTTCCCTGGTGGAGAGTTTCTGCACAGTAGCATCCAGAAAGGAAATAAATTTCCCAGTCCCCCTATCTCTGTGTGGGTCCTGGGACTAGGCCATGTCAATACAGTGATAAGGGAAGTATGCGCATCACCTCTGAGTGTGTATTGTATGGTGGTTTAAATACCTGCTGGCAGGCTGACACCAGACCTATTCTGAAACCATGCAGGGTCAGGGCCACAGGTGAAAGTAGCAGGGGTCTTTTAATCATCAGGCTAAGGTGAACCTCCCAGCAAGGCCTCCCTCCTCGGAATTACAGTAGATTTTCCATAAGTGAGAATTTTATATGGTAAGCCACTGAGATTTGGGGCTATTAGTCAGTTCTATTACAGCTTGCAAGACCAATCTATTTTGTTTCTTCTTTTCCAACTTTTTTCCCACTGTCCATTGCTTACTTTTTCTCTGCCTTTCAGTGCCTTGTTTGTAGATTGTGCTCCTTTAACAGTGCCAGTGTTGATTCTTTCCCACCTAAATGCTCTGGTATAATTTAGCTCAAGTGGGAACTAGCAGAAGGGCAAGGCCAAACCAGCTGAGAGCCTGGTGTGCACATCCTCGAGGGGTCCCTGAAGATCCCTGGAAACCTTGAGTACACCCAGTCCTCTCAGCACATCCCTGCATCGGTGGAAAGGATGCTTTGAAAAGCCTTTGGGTGAGGGCTGGAACCTTCATGGGGCCACTCTGGTGACAAGGATGCTCACCAAAGTGTTTCTCTTTGTGAACATCAGCATTCAGCTTCTTCTCTTAAAAAAGGAGCAAGTATATAGAAATTATGAGTTTGGAGGAGAGGCAGATAATCAATCTACATGGATTTTCCTCATAACTTTTTCTGTCCTTGAGGTCAACTTTTCTTGGCATTTCTGAGGTATTTTATTTCATTCCAAAGATCCTCCTATCACTCATCCTTCCCATTTGATTTTTCTTTTTTTCTTTTTTTCTTTCTTTCTTTCTTTTTTTTTTTTTTTTTTTTTTTTTTTGGTGCCAGGGATCAAACTCGGCACCTTGTGCTTGACAGGCAGGTGGCAGAACCACTGAGCTAAATCCCCAGCCCTAGGTGATCTTTTTGAAGCAGACCACCCATCCTGTCATTCCTTTCTTTAAAACTTAGAGGCCACTTGTTGCTTAGAATACATCTTCTTAGAAAAGCTGTGTGTCTCCAGCTTTTGGGAAGAGAGCATGACAAAAAGCCCATTGTAACGTGCAGGCTATGATACCACTATCCCGGACCAGGAGCCCGTACCAGAGAAGGAGCAGGACGTAGACAGCACGAGTCACATGCCTGGCTGTTTCTCCTACTGAGTCCCTTCACTGTCCTTTCTTCCCAATTCCATAATACTCTCTTGCAAGCGTCCACTCAGGGATTATCCCTTCTGCACAATCTTTCCTGAAAAGGTTTCTATTCCTCACTTTCTCTTCTTTCTTATCATCTTTCCCTCTCCAAATCTTGACAGCGTTTGAAAGACTGAAAAACTTAAGACTTTGCAGTACTTAATCAGGGCTGTGTTTTGTGTGAGAAGAGTTACTACTATAAAGTCAATTTAAGGGAAGAAATATGTTTCTGTTATACCTGGAGCATGCAGCAGCTGCTTGGTGCCTCAGGCCTCATACACACGGAGATGTTGGCAATCATCCCTCCTGGACCCCAAGGCTGCACTTTGTGGAGAAAGGGGAACAGGCCTATCCTGTGACCTAAACACAAGAGACTAAATGTCTCCTTTGGGCAAAGGAATGCACATTCATCTTTTCTGCTTCCCGATTCCCCTTCTCCATTTGGGTGCAGTCAATCATTTTTCTGTTAGGAAAAAGATATTAAATGTCACACAGGGAGTTTACCTTGAAATTGGAGTAATGTTAGAGGAAGGATAAGTTATTTTTGAGCAGGAAATCTCTTTGCCATTCAACCTATGGCCAAGAACCCAGCTAAATTGAATGCTATTAGTTCCAAGTTTGTAGCCAAAATACTGTAGTTATTTTAAGAATATTTTTTGACCAGCACAGTTGAAGGGCCTCTCACCACCTGTTGGCACATTTCTGCTTAATTAGAGCTTCCAGGTATCAGACCAGCAAGCGTGGGTCAGTTAGCCCTGTGGTTCCAATTAGTAAATGCAATTAGCGTCATAATTTTGAGATGCCTTTTATTCCACTGTACTTTCATTGTGAAGCTATAGTCATATTGAGGGTTTACAGCTAAACAGTGATAGCTTTCCCATGGTTTTTGCTCAACTCCTTTGTTATCAAACACTTGGGCAGCCGACTTACAGATTGGGTTCTTTCACCAACTACGGATGTTCACTCCCCTGTCTGAGGCTCTGTGTGTGTGTGTGTGTGTGTGTGTGTGTGTGTGTGTGCGCACGCACACACATGCACAGGTGTGTAAATGATTGCATGGCCAAATTGTTCTTTGTGTCTTCAGAGAAATCTCTGGACATAAAAATATGTTACGAAAACTTTCTTCACTTCATTCCCTACCATAACCAAATTCCTGTTTGTTTGTTTTGTTCTAGACAGGTACTTGCTGTGTAGTTCAGGCTGGCCTTGAACTCACTACGCCTCCAAGGCTGGTCTCAAACTCATGGCAATCCTTCTGCCTCAGCCTCCCAAGTGTTGCGATTATACATGTGGGTGACCATGCCCGGCACAAAACCAAATTCTTTCAGCTATGGAACACTGAATAGGGGTGGGAAATACATCCGGATGTGTGTGCCCTTACTTTTTCAGACTCCATCCATGGAAGAGAATACCAATGGATCAAAACACTCTTTTTCTCTGAATCCTTGGAATTTTCAACACAGAGATCTCTTTAGCAACTACCAGTAGTGAACAGTTGGCAGACATTAAAACCTTTGCACTCTCCAAGGTCCTTTACATGGGCCGAACACTTATACTGTGTGAAGGTGAATAATGCTTTCTCTGCATTCAAAGTCACTGCACAGTAGTAGTCAGTGGAAGGCAGTAGTTAATAGTTCTTTACCTTCACCCCTGCCCCTATGAATTTTCAGTTTTTGAGAAATCCATTCTTAAAAGTAAAATAGCGAAGACTTAGAAAAAATTCTCAAGTCTTTACCTTCTACTTACAGATCCAAGATTGAAATATGCTCTTTAATTATAAAAATCTCATAATTTGTGCTTGTTTTTGTCCTAGTTCTTATTTAATTACATCTGGCCTAAAATAGCATAACTGCATGGTTCAGTGGGAAAATATTTTAATTTCCTTTTTGTGGCTAGTAATGGGGCCCTCTTCCCTCAGTGGGCTTTTTTTTCCCTCACTGATGAGGTAGCCACAAAATTTCCTTCCTCAAAGTCCAATAAGTAAAGGGTACAATTTGGAGCTCACAGCTGGCAAGGGAAGGGGAACTGCCCATTCTCTGTCCTGCAGCCCTGGGAGTAGATGGCCTCAGTAGTGAGACTTTACAGGCCCAGAAAGGACCAGTGGTTGCTTCCAATCACAGCTCCTCCTCTGCCTTCTCACAATGGTCTTGATGAGGTAACTCCATCTCTCCATCAACAGTTATAGAGGAAGTAATGCAGATGCCCCCAGGACATGACTTTTCATTTTTACCCTGAGGTATACATGATTAAAAACATATTCATAACCGCAGCAATGTGGAAGCTGAAGAACACTGGCCAGTAAGGGGAATGGGGCAGTGGAACTTTCCCAAGGAGAAGATTAAAAAATATAGGATAAGGAAAGGGAGATTTATAGGGCCTTTTTCATAACTTTAACTAACTCCTGCTTCCAGTAACACTGAGAGAAAGCATTTTGCCTTAAGTATGTTTAAAGCAATTCCATCACTGGGAACTTAGGCTCATCTTGTCTCCATTGTACATAGATCACTCTTCCTTGCTGGGAAGGCAGCAGGTTAATATACACTCTTGATAAACTCAACAGAATAGAGCCGAGGATTTCAGTTGGCTCCACCCACATAAGAGAGGCTGTTCCTTTGTTTCAGCATCTGGTTTCATTTTGTGTCTTCTGAGAATATTCCATGTGGAGGAGGTGGAAAAAACCTCCATGCATTTCTGCTGAAATAGAGCATTGTAAGAAATGTTTGACAATGTAAGGGCTTTCTGTGCCATTCCTGGCTACCACTGGGTGAGGATTCAGAGACCGGGATGCCTCATTACATTTATGACACTACAGTTTCTTTCACTGCTCTGAGGTGCAATGAAAGCTGCTTGCTTCTCTAATTACTTCCTTACACCCTCCTACCTCCTTGAGGACTGAGGGGCCATTTCCTTTTCTAGTTTTAACCCTTTCCAGTTATCTATTCACTGGATTAGAACATTTTGTACTAGTTACATTTTACTTGGTGAATATGGTTTTCATGGACTATTTTAGTATTAGGTTTGATAAACATGAGTTCAAGGCCAGATAGTAACTGAATGATTCTGGCTACTATCTGTGGCCTGAATGAATCTCAGTGTCATTGTCTTAAAGTGGGAACATCAGTATCTAACTTTACAGGTGTTGAAACATAGTAGTAAAACATGTATTTTACATAAGAAATGATAGCATTGTTACATAGAAATGTTCTGTTTTTTTAACACTTTTCAAGAGGAGTTTTATTTTTATAGTGAAATTAAGAGAGAGTAACAGAGATCTCTTACATTACCACATGTACATAGCTTCTTCCATTAGAGTGGTGCATTTCTTACAATTGATGAATGCAGCATTATCACTTATGGTCCATAGTTTATGTCAGCTTTCACTATTGGTGTTGTGCAATGTGTGGATGTGAACAAATGTATAATGATGTGTAACCACCATCATCACATCATACAGACTAGTTGCATTGCCTTAAAAATACCCCTTATCTTGCCTATTCATTCCACCTTTTCTGGTAACTCCTAGAAACCATTGATCTTTCTTCTTTCTCCATAGTTTTGTCTTTTCCAGAGTGTCATATAATTTGAATCAGACAGTGTGTAGCCTTTTCAGATTGACTTCTTTTACTTTGTAATATGTATTTTAGATCCTTCCATGCCATTGTAAATTTTTGAATAATACTCTAGTCTGAATATATCACAATTTATTCACCCACCTTTAAAGAAACACTTTCATGTTATAAATTTTAAAACAGTACAGATACACATGCGAAAATTGCTACTATAATGGTAAAAATAATAATAGTAACATTCATAGAACACAACATAATGACAAACTTTTTTATATATATTTTCTTATTTGAGCTGTACCAACCTGCTTAATTTGATAGAGCAGTTATTTTAGAATACCTGCTTAGAAATTGAAAATTGATAATCAGAGAGCCAATTTCTAGTCACACAGTTGGCCAGTTAGGTACTGGGCATCCTAGTAGCAAGAACCATACTGACATTCAAAGCTAAGTCAATGAAAGATAGGAAGTAGAGAAGAAAACTGGAAATAAGGTCTTTTGATGTCAAATCCCACACTCTTTTCATCATTGTAAGTTAATTTTAATTATCAAGGATCATGAAACTATGAGAAAAGTATTAAACATACTTTTAATTTTTAATGCATTGAAGTGACATTCTGTGGCTTTATTTAACTTTTAAAATTTGCTTCATGTATCACTTTCTGAGAGAGATATGTTAATACTCCTGAATATCCATTATAATTTCTTGAACTATTATTGTTTTCCTCAGCATTATAAAACATCTATTTTCGACTCCCACCACCCTGGGTCTCCATGCAGCGCAGACCAGTGAGGAATGGAGCTGTGCAGGCACCCTCACAGTATCCCCCCTGTTCCACCCCCTACCCCACCCCTCCTCTGGCCTCCCGACTGTGCTGTTACCTGGATCCACACTGAAGAGGCACAGGGAGTCATAAAGGCTATTGCACTGAGCTCCAGAAGATAGAGCAGAAGTAAACAACAGAAAGAGGGCCTCTCTCAGGCTCCTTGATGAAAATTGAAACCCACTGGAAAAGTGAAGAGAATCTCTGAAATAAAGGTACACCAGACCACCGTGGTTGGTAAGTTGGAGGAATCACCACCTCCCATCAGAACCTGGGCTATCCTCAAGGGAAGGGGGAGCTGGAACCTGCAGTAGAACTTTGCAGAGTTCGACCCTGCAGGAGATCAGAGAGCTCAACCTCAGCCTTGCAGCCAGAAATCAGCTTGAATCTCAAGGGTCTGCTGCTGGCTTACTGGGACTAATTGACTTAGATCTGCACACTGCTGTGCATCTTGTCTAATGTGACAGAAAAGACATATACTCTGAAGGAGGCCTTTCATTTCTATTTATTTATTTATTTGGTTCTGGGGATAGAACTCAGGTCCTTGTGATTTCCAGGCAGGCAGCGGAACCACTGAGCTAAATCCCTGGCCTTATTTTTTTTATTTTTAAAATAAATTTTTCTTTTCCTTTTATTTTTTAATTTTTGTTTTTCCCACTCTTTTCAAATTCTTCCTTTTTCCTTCCTTCATTTTCTCTTTTCTTTCTCTTTCCCACTCAATGTCTCACTCTCCCACATTGTTCTTCATCTCCCTTTTTGTTCCTAATTTGAATGTCTTCTTTTTTTTTTCCTTTTCTTCTCTATTTTTCCTTCTCTTTTTTGTCATGAGTTTGAAAGGAAAGTGAGTACAGTTTCTAGTTTCCCTATTGCTATTAGGTTGTTCTATTCTTGTCTTTGTCCTTTCATTCTGTCTTTCCCTCTTGTCTTCAACAGTTTCCTAGAGTTTGGGAGACTTTCCTGTGTCCTCTGGCCTCACTTCTAAACTTCCCCTATCCTTCTACCTATTTATCCCTCTCTCCCCAACTCTTTCAAAGTTCCCATCCTGAAGGGTAAAGTGGCTATATTGACAAGTTTATTCACTATAAACATGTTTTGGGCTGTTCCTCAACATTGATTTACTTTATACTGATAAAGGTGATAGATTAATAACTACCACAGATTGTCATTTTCTAAGATGTATTTGATGCTATTGTGTTGCTGATTGTATTACTTGGGCTAAGATGTTGTGATTGATCTAATCAGTTGTCCTTCATGGTATTATGAAAGTGAGAGTGTCTCTAATTTATTAGAGACTCAAAACCTAAAGACCAGCTATATCTGGAAGATCAAAGTATTAACCCAGTACTTAAACCAAGGACAGTACCAACAACAAAAACAGAAATGAGAAAACAGTTAAGCAAGGCACAAACACAGACTTCCAGCTCACCAGAGGCAAATTCTGGGAAAAACAAGGTAGAAAAGTCTGACAATCAACCACCTAGACACCTGGAACTGATAGCATGGGAAGTAACAAAACAGATGAACGAGGCTCTAGAAAAATTCAAAACAGAAATAATTTCCCGGATAACTCCAGAGATGGTGAGCAGAATGAAGGATTTGATTAGAAATAAATTTTAAAAATACATGAGTTCAGGACCATGAATGTCCAGCATAGGAAAGAAATGGAATCCATGAAATAGATCCAAATAGATATCTAGGAGATAAAAAAAACTCCATTGAAAGTATACACAAAAGAATGAGCCAATCTCAACACAGAATATCAGATATAGAAGATAGAATGATGGTCAGTGCCCATGAAAATAGAGATCTCTTAAAAATAGTAAAGGACCATGAAAAATCAATCCAACAGCTCCTAGATGATACAAAAAAGAATAATATAAGATTGATAGTATTGCAGATAGATAATTAGATATCTTGTAGGCAGTTAGACAGGGCTGCCTCAAGAAGCCAGCCCTCAAGTAACCAACACAGTAAGTAGGCAACATGGAGGACAATAAAGACACACTCACTGAAGCCCAGAATTATAAAAGGAGAGGAACTACTATACCCTTGTGCTTCCTCTGGGGATAATTAACAGTGACTGATATTCTAAATCGGTATCAATCACCTGGGTTGGGGGCCAAGGTCTTAGCCCAGTCTTTTCAGGAAATATCCCTGACCCCCACTCTTACTGAAAATCCTCATATGTTTGCCACATGACTTGCTCCCCCATTTGACCTCAGTTTCATCAATATTGCCTGGGTGAGTGTACTTATAATCTTATTGGTTGCTCATGGTTTTGCCCAACTCATGCGCACCTTATACTTTTCCATTGGGTCTTAATAGTTTTGCCCCACTTTGTACCCACCTCATCACATGGCTTGGCTGTATCTTGGCTGTATTTTTGAAAAGTAGGGTTGGTGGGCAACCCACTTTCTGGTCCCCCTTCTGTCTCCCTTAGACAGAAGCTTTCTTTCTCCCAATAAATTTTTCCTAGTCTTAACCTCCATTATTCCTAGAATTCATTTTTTGATTTTAGAGAACATGAACTCATGTTTTGGGTATCTAGCAGGTTTGGGAGTTATATCTCTTCTTCCTACATCATTTTGGAGGCCCCAGAGATATTACTGGTTGGATGTAAGAGTTTTCTTTTATGGGTTTTAACTTTAGTCTTTTTGCTTCATAGATTATAACTTGTTTTATAGGCTCTCATTTGTTTCATAGATTATGGTTTTTGTTTTATAAATTCTGGCCTTTGTTTCAAAAGTGTCTTAATATTAAATTGTGTGTTTTACATGCTTTCAAATTTCTTGTTTTTCTTATGCATTTTTTTGTTAAAATTACATTTTATTCTTTTTTTGTATGTGTTGCATTTGGACTTAGTTGCTTTAAAATGCTGTAAAATGGGTCTCTTATAAAATTATCTCAGATAAAGATAGGTCATGCTTTTATCTGTCCCTTATAGAATCATAAACAAATGGTGGTTACTCTGCTAGCTAGTAATTGCCTTTAGGTCAGCTGCCACTCTCAAAGCAGAGGACAAGTTTCCCCAGTTGCTCTCTGGTGAGTCCCCACTTCCATTGATGCCAGTGGCAGGAGGAATGTTGATTACATAGGAAATTGTGTTCCTTTCAGAAACAGATCACTGATTACATGGAACTGATGGAAACTGAGGTGACAACTAAGTGGTCATGGCCAGGGCTACTCTCTGGCAGATACCCAAATGTTCCTAGCTCCTGACAGCCCATCCAGTAATCAAAAGAAAATCTCCACATCTTGTCCTATCTGGACTCCTCCATGAGGTGAAAGGGGAACTCTGTCAGTGATCATCAGGTATCCTCTGTCTCAGAGTGATCTGACACGATGCCATCAGAGCCCTTTCTTAAGCCTCTGCTAAGAGTTGAACTACAGGTTCGGACTGCTTTCTCTACTACTAGTAAGACAGACCTCTAGATAAATATGAAAAAACAAATCTTTCATAGATTAAAAACTATGGAACCTTCTCCTCACCCTCCTAGGCATGGTCCTCATCATTTATGTGTGTATAAATGCCTTTTCCAATAGGTTATGGACTTTGGGATATTGAATGTGAACTTATGAAATGCTATATAGTGATTTTTTTGGATATTTAACCAGCTTGAGCTTTATTTGGACTTTTTCTCTCTGCTAATAAGTTAAAAACTCCCCTTAAACTTTTCTCCATGTTTTTGGGAGTTCATTTGAAAATCCCTCATAGTCAGACTGCTCCCTATTCCAGAAAATCAGACTAAGGCAACTTGCAACAAATGTTTTGTCTTACACTAGGGAAAATAGCAATCAGTAATTTGCATTTGTGCTTTTACACACTAACTAGAATATGGGACTATTTTAGTCAGTCTTTCTCTTCCTTCATGAGTGTGTGTAAGAAGTTGATAAAGGTGCCTTTATTAATGTGGATTATGCCTGCTAGGAAAACCTATCAGTTTCAAATACTTAGTGAATTTAAAATGGATCTTAAAGGAGTAGCCTTGTCTCGCTGCTAATAAATACTTGTCTAAATGACTGGATTGATAACAGATATCTCTCAGACCTTTCTCTGCCCTAGGGCCCAGGGAAGAATCTCTGATTGACATCTCTGGAGGTGATCTCTTTTGCAGGAAAAGTTCCCTAATTTGACTCTTGACCTATTTTCCTCTCTTTGAAGGAACTAGAAAGCAGGGGTTTGAATGGCTTGGTTTGCTAGCAGTATTTCTTCTCTAAACATGATTGTTATAGCTGAAATCAATTGTAACTTGTGCTTTGAGAGTACTTACTGGAGTAAGGATGTGAATTACCTGAGGAAGATAAGATTCTGCACTGGTAAAGGCTAGATAGTCCAGTTCAGTTTTATTTTCTGGGCCTCTCTCCAGATGGTAGGTACCTACCCTGGTGTGGAATAAACCTTGGGGGAAGCCCTAGGGGGCACAGGAATCAAGTAGAGATTTATGGGATGCCATATTTGTTTCTCTTGCTTCAGATTAGGAACTCCATATCTGAACCTCTCACTCCTTTTGAATGTTTTAAGGAACAATTTAGCATGTCTCTACACCCATCCATGGTGTGCCTACCTCTAAGCCAAGTACACAGAGGAAAGTGCTATGATACTATCTCACAATTAGAATTATGCTTAAAAAGAGAGAAAATGGTCAAAATCATCTTATGTTGAGATTTTCTTTACATTAAGAAGTAATTCTTTCCTGTGTTCAAGTATAAATGTAATGAGAGATACCTCACCCTTAACACATTCAGTACCTTTAAGCCTGAGGTACTCCTCACCTTTTAGAACCTGAGAACAAAGTTTCCAAGACAACTTTATACCTTGACCACCAGATGCTGAAGATGGAGTATCTGGGCCAGCCATAGTTAAAACCTCCATAAGGCTATAAGCATCCTTAACTAAGTTATTCTGGTCCCTCAAAGACGATATCCCTTGCAGGAAGTAAGGGCAAATATGGGACTACCTGTGTTCATGTGTCTTTTTCTTAGTGATGTCAGATTAAATGAGACCCAATAAAGTTTTTGGATGACCCTGATATGTTTATTGAGGTCTTTAGAGAACTTACTCAGACTTATGGACTACATTAGAAAGATGTAATTTTGCTCTTAAATATTGGTTTTTAATGAGAAACAAGCAGTATAACATTTACAGACAAAATTATTTTAATTTTGGAATAAGGGGGAAAAATGAGAACCAAGACCTGCCATGTAAAGGTACAAGATCCCAATAATGAATGTAACTGTACTGTATACCTAAAATGTACCAATAAACTCCCCAAAAAATTATCTTAATTTTGGATGCTCAGAGGACAAGCAGCCATGGGAATAACTGGTTTCTTCTGGGACACAGACAGCTCCTATGCAAGACCCTTACTGGCCTGCCAATCAGATAGGAGATTAAAATAGATATTTTTAGACATTTTGGAGGAGGGGGTGAAGGGAGGGCAGGGGCAAGGGAAAAAAATGAGAACCAAGACCTGTCATGTAAAGGTACAAGATCCCAATGATGAATGTAACTGTACTGTATACCTAAAATGTACCAATAAATGCAATTAAAAATAATTTAAAAAATAAAATAGACATTTTATTTTTTTAATTTTTATTTGAGTTTATTGGTACAATCTAGGTATACAATACAATTACATTCATTAATGGGATCCTGTACCTTTACATGACAGGTCTCCATGCATGTATTCTTAAAGGTCTAAGAAGCATGAGAACTAAATCCTTCAGTTATCTTAAACTGTGAACTCTTTATCAGAAAGAGATGAGGACATCCCTAGATCCTGATTTGATAAAAGAAAATACTATATTGGACTAGAGATTTGGCTCAGTGGTTCCACTGCCTGCCTCACAAGCTCAAGGGCCCAAGTTCGATACCCAGTAAAGAAAGAAAAAAAGAAAGAAAGAAAATACTATAGTGTTTCCCAAGTCAGTCTTGCAATACGTAGATGGTATAGTGTTACATGACCCCTGGGAGGAGCTTTCTAGCCAAGACACCTGTGTTCTTCTGAATTTTCTAACAGATAGAGGTTATAATGCTTCTAGGTCTAAGGCACAACTTTTCAGGATTGAGGTAAAATACTTAGGCCTTATTATATCTAATGGAACCCAAAGGCTGGGGAAGAAAGAATTAAACCAATTATTTCCTTTCCACAGCCCAAGACCCTAAAATAGCTAAGGAGATTCCTAGAAATTACAGGCTTTTGTCACCTTTAGATAGCAGGATATAGTGAGATTCCATGACCTCTCTATATCCTGATAGAGAAATCCAAAATACAGCCATATTTTAACCTGGGAACATTATTCCCAGGCTGCATTTCAGAAGCTCAAACAAGCACTTGTGAAGTGCCTGCCTACAAGATACCCTTTAAGTTTGCATGTTAATAAAAGGTGAAATATGGCTTTGGAAGTGTTTCTACAAGATCAGGTACCTGCTCAACAGCCTGTAGGGTATTTAAATCATAAATTAGATATCATAGATTCAGGGTAATTCATTAAAAGGGTAAGCCCTAAACAATATAGTTAAAACACTTTCATTCTCTTTCAAAAGGCAAAAAGCAGCCATTCAAGTTCTTTGATTATTGGTTTAATTTTATGCTTGGCAATTCAATTGAAGTCAATCATAGCTTTTGTCTCCAGAGATACATTTTGCTAAGGATTGCAGATCCACCACAAAAAAGCTCCTGATCTTAAATGTCTTTCTACACCTGAGATTATTAAGATTTAGTTCTTGTGTACTTAAAGGCACTCTTCGGTCCCTTCTCCACTGCCATGCCCCTAAGAAATTATGCAGTTCTCAGCAGTATTTAATTCAAGGCACTCCCCTCCTCTGTGGCTGCTGGGTTTCAAGACAAAGCTTAGATTGGGAATGAAACAAGAAGGACAGACAGGGAAACCTTTACCTTTGTTTCTTTTCAAAATAGGAAAAACTGTCATAGATAGATATCCATAGCACAGCAAGTTGGAGCCTTGGCAGGTCTTCTTCCCTCCCTGCACGGAATTTGTACTTAGTTCCAAAGAGTGTCACCTAGTCTCTTCTACATACAAACCTGGCCTGAGTGCACCCCCACTGGAGAAAGTTAAAATTACTTGTACTAGTCTGTCCCTTTAGAGGGAATAGTCATATGTGGCTATCAGCAATCATGAGAAGCCTGTGTAGCTGGGTATTCCAGCCAGATAAACTGTTAGCCTAGGGCCCGTCTTAAAACTCCTTTTGCTTTCACAATTGTAGAAGATTTTTATTCCTTTTGATTCATATTACAAGAGATCTCTGTTTAATTGATCTACAAAGTTCTGACTAGTTGTATTTATAGTTATAGACCTAAGAATTATAAAAGTTATTTATGTGTATGCGTGTGTGTGTGTGTGTGTGTGTGTGTGTGTGTTCAATTCGTTACATCATATGCAGTTTTTTTCCTTTAGGCACTATTTTTATTTTTATACTGTATTTTTATAGATGTTTACCTGTAACTCAGGTTGGCTTATAGATAAATGTCACTAAAGACATGCTGCCAGATGATTTGAATAATGTCAACTGATTTTACAAATATAGTAATAGAGTTGTCTATGTAAAATAACTCAGGAATCTTTCACTGGTCAAAAGTACTGTGTTAATTGTTATGATCTGGCTGTCACAGGTCATCTAAAAATTTGTTAAGATAATTTAAAAAAAGACTCAGTCTTAGGAAAACTACTGAACAGAACTCCCCTTGGTAAATGAAGGAGAAGCTGCCTGCAAAAAATTTATTCCTGCCTTTGTTCACAAAGGGAACTCCAATAACTTTCATACCCTTGTGGAAAATACATTGCTAAATATATTACTGTGATATGTATACATTGGTCATGGTCAAAAGACTGTTTTCTATGAGAAAACAATAAGGTTTTATTTAAAATGCTCTTGGTACTGAACAAAATTAAAGGACAAAGGGTTTCATGTAACATATTCATTGTTATTTCATGATGTATATCTTTATACCTTCTGGATTTACAAGTATTCTAGGACATTGATTATGGTAATGATATTTTTCCCTTTTTTGCACTCCAGCTACTTCTGAAAAGAGATACATATAAAGCCAGTATGAGATAACCAGTCAAATAAAAGTTTTCTTAAAATTTTATGTGATGTATATTTGTGTCACTACACTTAGGAATGTTCATAGACCAAACAGTTGAAACAATATCACATACTAAAATTAGAGGTTAGACATTATGAACTCCTAAGGTACATTTGTAGGCCAATATGTACATTCTCTTTTATGGCATCCTACTAAAGGGTAACAAATAAGATTTTTCTTCATGTCATTTAATGCCATATGATCAAATGGAGGTGTGTGACTGAAAGACTATTCCATACTAAGATGAACATGTAAATGTTACAAAGAAAATGTTATGATGATTGTCATGATAAAATACTATGTGTGGTTCTTTATCTTAAGTTTCTCTATAATATATCTGTTTTTTGTTAACATTTTGCAGGGATTCAACTACTAAAACAGCCATAGTTGATAAGAAATAACAGCCCATCAACTATGCTTTATATTTCAAAGTGTTCAATATCCAGACAAAATTATAGCAGTTAAGCTCACTGCTCCTACTGCACTATTAATGTCACTGATCTCCTCTTCTGGGTGTCATCAACTAAAATTTGGAGGCCAAAACTAGAAAGGTAAGTCAGCTAAGAGGACTGCCAATACTTTGGCCCTTGCCCCTCTAGGTCAACAAGATCCAGGACACAAAGGAACCTTTCCTACAAGATCCTACATCTTTGGTAAGTCACTCAACCTCCTGAGCAGGGAGATTGCTGGACACCAGAGAACAAATGTACTATGTGCTAAAGGAGGGTCACCAAAAGGGGAAAGTTTTCCATGCTTTCGTGAAAGCACCATGGTCAAGCAAGGCTGTGACTTATCCTTACAGCTGACATTGACAGGAGCTGAGAGGCTCTATTTATGGTTCCAAAATAAGGCCTGAAGAGACTTAATGGACCCTGATAGACAGCAAGAAGTTCATGTTGATTGACACAGGTCTCACTTTAACTTGGTCTTAAACACCCAGCAGAAAATAATAACCAAAAGAGGTATAAGATAATACCATAATAAGACTATAAAAGCTAGATATGAAAGGGGGTCCAGTCATTGACTCCTTCTGGTAGTTTCCAGCTCTACCAGTACATGACCATAGTTATGGATCATTAGGAAAAAACTATGGTAAAATCTATAAGAGCTCAGCTACAGTTTTGTATTTCTTAGTGAAATTTGTTCTTCAAATTGTGTCTTATCTTACAGCTAAAATTAGAGAGACTTATGACAAAGTATCAGATTTACAGATAACCTCTGTTAATGGAAGAATCTAAGCAGGCTAAATCACTATTTCAGTGTCTAAGTGTGACTTTCTCCCCAACCTGCCCTTTGATTCTAGCATGCTTGTGCTTAGATTATGCATACTCTAATTTCTTAAAAGTTTTGTTTGTTCTTTCCTAGAGGCTTCCAAATTCCAAGTGGTCATAAAATGGAACCAATGGCAAATTTACTTGACTTCTTTTACCAGGATCCACTAGATCAAACTTGTAAACAGCTCATAACTATTAAAGTATGCAATATGACCTTTATGTTGCATTCTGATTCCTATATCAATAGAAGTCAAAGAAAAAGCAGGAGAAAGTACAAATGACACTTTTAAAAAACCTATTAACAGAATTAATGACAGAAAACTTCTCAGAGAAAAATTATTTGACATACAGATAAGTGTGGCATATAGGACTCCAACTAGCCATAATAAAAACTAAATCTACACCTAGACATATAATAATCAAGATCCCAGAAAATCAACAGAAGAACAAAATATTGCAAGCAGTTAAAGAAAACAAACAAATCACTTGCAAAGGAAAGCCCATCAGAATCACAGCAGACATTTCAACACAAACTCTCAAGTCAAGGAGAGCCTGGAGTGAAGTATTTCAGCCCTAAAGGAAAAAAATTTCCAACCTAGACTTGTGTATCCTGCAAAAGTATCTTTCAAAATTGATGGGAAAATAAGATACTCCTATGACAAAGAACACCTAGAAAACTTCATGAATACAAACACAGCACTCAAACAATGATAAACAATATCCTCTAAAAAGACAATGAAGGTCACTCCATGAAGCCCAACAGAGCAAATCCAGCAGGCAAGACAAGAAATTAAAGCTAGAGGGGGAAAATTAAAAAGGGCCAACAACAGGACAATAACACGACAAGTTTAAGTCAATACATACCAATTATAACCATCAATATTAATGGCCTCAATTTATCAATCAAAAGAAATAGACTGGCAGAGTAGATTAAGAAGCAAAATCCAACAATATGCTGTATACAAGAAACACATCTATTCATGCAATGAAATTAAAAGGCTGGAAAACAGTTCTCCATGCATCAGGAACCCGACAAAAGCAGGGGTAGCTATCTCATTTGAAGACAAAGTAAATTTCAAACCAAAACTAATTAAGAGAGACAACAAAGGTCACTACACCCTTATAAAGGGGACAATCCAAGAGGAAGAGATGACAATCATAAATATATATCCACCAAACACTAATGCCTCAAACTATATCAAATATTAAGGGATATAAAAAGCCAAATAAGCACTAATACAATTGTAGTGAGGGACCTGAATACCCCACTGTCATGAACAGGTCATCTAGACAAAAAATCAACACTGAAATACAAGAACTGAACCAAGCTTTTGAACAAATGGACTTAGTAGACATCTATAGAGTGTTCCATCCCACAAAATTTGAATATACATTCTTTTCAGCTGGACATGGGTCATTCTACAAAGTAGACCACATATTAGCTCATAGAACATGTTTAAGTAAATGCAAAGGAACTGAAGTATCCCACATATATTATCAGACCATAGTGCAATTAAACTGGGGATCAATAACAAACGAAACCACAACAACTTCACACTCACATGGAAAGTGAACAACATGCTCCCGAACAACCAAAGGGTCACAGAGGAAATTAAAGACAAAATTAGACAGTTTCTATAATTAAATGATAATGCCAATACAACATACAGGAATCTACGGTAATACAATGAAAGCAGTTCTATGAGGGAAATTCATAGCAGTGAATGCCCACACTAGGAAAATGGTGCGAGCTCAAATAAACAATCCAATGCTGAATCTTAAGCTCCTAGAAAAAGAAGAACAAGACAAACACAAAGCTTGTACAAGGGAGGAAATTATAAAGATTAGAACAGAAATCAATGTAATGGAAACTAAGAGAACTATACAAAAATCAATGAATTGAAGACTTGGTTTTTGAAAGAATAAATAAAATCGATAAACCCTTAGCCAACCTTGTCAAAAAAAGGAAAGAAAAAGCTTACATCAAGGCAGTTAGGAATGAAAAAGGTGAAGCCACAACAGATCCACCAGAAATTCAGAGGATCATCAATACCTATTTTGAGAACCTATACTCTAATAAAGTGGAAAATACAGAAGAAATGGATGGATTTCTAGATACATATGAATTACCAAAGTTGAATGAAAAAGATAAAAAAATTCTAAACACCCCAATTACAATCAGTGAAATTGAAAATGTAATTAATAATTTGCCAACAAAGAAAAGCCCAGGTCCTGATGACTTCACTGCTGAATTCTACAAAACTTTTAGAGAAGAACTATTGAAACTGCTCTTTAAACTTTTCAACAAAATTGAAAGGGAGGCAATACTTCCAAATTCATTCCTGAAGCAAGTGTTACTTTGATTCTAAAACTAGGGAAAGGCCCAACCAAAATGAGAATGAACAGCCAATCTCCTCAATGAACATAGATGCAAAAATTCTCAATAAGATAATGGCAAAGAGAATACAGAGGGTCATCAAGAGGGTCATCAAGAAGGTCATACACCCTGACCAAGTTGGACTTATTCCAGGGATGGAAGGATAGTTCAACATACATACATCAATAAATGTAATACATTATATTAACAGTCGAGGACAAAAACCATATGATCATCTCAATAGATGCAGAAAAAGTATTCAACAAAATTCAACACCTATGCATGATAAAAACTCATCAGAAAATTGAAATATATGGTCTTAATCTCAACCTGATAAATGTAACAAACTTTTGTAAATAAGAAGAGGAAGAGAGGTTGGTGGGAGAGGAGAGAAAGGGACAAAAAGATGAATTAAGATATAGCACGCACAGTTATAAATTCCATATGATAAATGTTATCATTATGTATATCTAAACTGTACCAATAAAATGAATTTTTAAAATAGAAGAACAAAAAAAAATGTGCTTCTTAATGGCAACATGCAATTGGAACTTGCTATTCTGTATTCCATGGCAATTTTTATATTCTATAGTATTTCATACTTATAGAAGAGTTGTTTTCATGCATCCTCACCAGCTTGCTATTAGGTAGCATATTATATATCCACAGAACATTAAAGTTCAGCAATTTTCCATCTTTATTAAATTTATTGGTACATTTTAGGGATACAGTACAGATACATTCATCATTGGGATCTTGTACCTTTACATGACAGGTCTTGGTTGTCATTTTTCACCTTATCCCTACCCTCTCTTCACCCCCTCCTCCCTTCCCTATTTATAAATACTTTATTTCCATTTTTTCATTTTCTCATGTTTTTTCCCTTTTCCCTTATTACCTTTCACCTACCCTTCCCATTTCCTCTACTTTGAGACTTTTCTTCCTATTACACAATATCAATTATACATTTTGATCCTTATTTACACTTTTACTTTTTCACACCAGAGAAACTATTCAATTTTTACACATATGGCTTATTAATTTCACTTAAGAGTATGGCCTCAATGTGCATCCACTTAGTTATAAATCTCTCTAGTTTCTCATTCTTTATGACTGAGTAGTACTCCATTTTATAAAAAAAAAATCTTGGAAACAGCCCAATTACCCATCAACTAGAGACTGGATAAAGAAGATGTATTTTTTTTAATAAAATGCAGCAGTTGTTTCTGTGAGTTTATATTTATACTCAATTTTGAAAAAAAGAAATTAGTCATTGTTTCTTCAAATATTATTTTCTGTTACACTCCTCTCTTTCCTTTACCAAAGAAGAGATTTTCTTCTATGTGTATGCCTAAAGTTGTACTTAGTGTTTACTGGTGCCTCATTTGCATTTTTTTTTAGTTTTCCTCCCATCTCTGTTTCATTTTGGAAACCTACTTATTTTTGAGTGCATGTACTACCCGTTTGCTGCTGTAGTGTCTCAAATGTCAGTAGTCTCATCCAGAGCATTTCACATCTCCCACATAGTAATTTTTGTCTCTTAGAAATCCCTTTTGCTTATCTTACTATTTTCCATAGTTCTGTTTGACAAGTTCATTGTCTCTAGCTTTTAAAAATCATGAAACAGAGATATGACAATTTTTAGCCTATTTGCTAGATATGAAAAGAGCGGCATTTAATAGAGGTAATTATTTACCACTACTAAATCTAGATGCCTCTAAGTATACTACCTAATGTCCTACTAATTATAAAACTTTCCAGCTTGGGAACATGCACTTCCCATACTAATTAATGTCCTCTCTGATATTTACAGCTGGTTCTTTTCTCACCTCAGGTAATTTCCTCACACATATGCAATGCTCAGTACTGTGCTAAGCCCTCAAGAAGGTCACTCTTCAGACTTCTAGGTTCTTTCTCTGGAGGCAGCTCTTTTCTCACCAGCACTCTACCCTTACAAACTCTAATTACCTAGCTCTCCTGGACTTGTCCCTGTCCAAGGAAATTTGCTGAGCTCTGCTTGTGCTTTCTTTCCTGACATTAGGTCTGAAAATTCTCTCAAGCCAGTAACTGGGATGTCTGTGTTTATTATGTTTATTTTCCGTATCTCAGGAAACACTATCACTCATTGTCTGATTCCATAATCTTAATAGCCATTGTTTTATACAAGCTGCCTAGATTTTTGTTTCATACAAGATGATAAATCTGGTCTTTCTTATTCCATCTTGGATGGAAGCAGAAGTTTCAGTGACTCAGCCTTCCTTTGGGAATCAATATTTAGCCTTTTGACAAACAAATTACAGTACAATAGAAATGACACTCCTCATAGTTCTTCATGGTTTTCTTGCATTTTAGCATATCTCCCAAGCAAAAGCACTGAGCACTTTTTTTCATGGTGTCTCACTCTGTAACAAAGGGAAGGCTTACTTAAAGCCTTAGAATATAGAAATAGTGCATCTCTTTGGGGCAAAAAATGAGCAGGTTTACTGTCCAGCATAATATGTTTGGACTTCCTAAGTTCAATGTTCCTCTTGTGATTGAAGCCAGAGTATGACAAGTGCCACCTGGCTCTCTCTGCATCACGTTATGGGAATTGCGGCTGAGAGAATCAGTGGGACAAAAATGCTGTTGTCTACTTCTCTTTTTGTGGGTAATAAACTATCCTCTGTGTCTGACTCATGTCTTGTGCTCTCTGCCAGCATCCATGAAACTGTGGCAGACTAAATTGTGAGCATGTAGTCAAGTAAAATCTAATTTCCTTCATCATTCTTCTAACAAGCTTTTCCTTTAGCTTGAAATAAGCTAGATCTCTATATTGGTCTAGATAGACTCACTAGAAGAAAATATAATTTCTTTATGCTACAGTATGTTAGGGAATTCAAACATGTAGTTGAAGGAGCTGTTTAGAAAGCCTCTGTAAGCAGCTATTTTCATGTCTGAGGCTGGAGTATTCATGGACAGTAGTCAGAAAGGAAAGACAGAGATGGAGTTAGGAGAGCAAGGACAGTCTGACGGCCATGCGCATGAGTTGAAAACTACAACGTTACATTGGAGCTCACATCAGTTGTCACTGCCTTTAGCCTTAAGTGTGAAGCTGGGACCCTTCATCTGGAACTAAATACATCTGGCCTATGAGTCAGAGAAGGTGAAAGAGGTTCCAGGCCAAGTAGGATCATAAGTGAGCCAGCAAAGTGACAAAGTGCAAGAGTTTCATAAGTCCCTAGCTATCGTGCTCTGCGTTTCTGAGAGTGAAAACAAATCTTGATGCTGCTTTATTTCCACTCTCTAATATTGCACCAAAAAAATCTTTAATCCTAACCGGAAATACAGGGAAAGTAATTCTTGGAAACACAGTTAATCCTAGCCAAGTCGATACATTACAAAGCTACCACAACCCTTACATATGGGAGGAGAGGAGGAAAGTGGATAGAAGGAACTCTCAGGGGCTATTTTTCTGCTAGCAGCTATTATTATCTGCCCTCTGCCCGCTCTGGCTGAACTCTACCCTGTTGTCAGCCTGTTTCTGGGCAGCATTATACTGACCTGGTTACTTATCTGCTTTGCAGAGACAGCATAGAAAATAGGAATAGTTCTTCTAATGTAATAAGAAGGGAGAGAAAAGAGCACAACCCTAAATGTCCCCCTCAGCTAATTTCTTGGCTATATTTTCCTGCATCAACCCTTGACTGCTGCTGTTCCACTAACATCCTCTGCATTACCCCACTCAGCGCAGCACAACCGCCTTCCAACATGGCCTTCTAATTCCATTAGTTCTTTGGCTCCATCTTCTGCTCTATCACATGGATGTTGACATCAAGTTTGAAAAGGAAAAATTAGTGGCCCGTGTATTCGCTATTATATCAGCTGTGAAAATTCTGTAGGTGTAGATTGTACGTTTTCTTGCAAGAAACTGTTAAAAGTCATATGAAGAAAATGATAAAAAGAAGTGACTGAATTTGTTGGTTATATTGCTTAGATTTTTCTGGGGATTTGTTTGGCACAATTCTCTGCTCCTCCGACAAATCTATTTGGAGGGAAACAGACAAGATAATACTGTGAGCCATAGGACTTTTAAAGAGTTATGCATTTTTGGACCATTCACCAGAGGAGAAATATATTTAAAGAAAGCTGATTGTCTCAATTGCTCCCAAGGATGAGAAATAAAGAGTATACCATGACCAACAGCTGCTATTATTATTTTGGAGTATCATTCATCTGTGAAATTCTTCCCTTTGGCTCCATAAATTGCAGCACTATTTCTTAGAAACCAAAGTGTAGGGGGCATACTTTCTGTGTCTAATTTCTAACATTGGCTTGAGACTGACTAGAGCAACCAGTAGCATCCAGACAGGCTAACACATATGTGTTTGTCTCTGAGATATATTTTCCAGTGTTTTGCAATACCAAGGCAGGAAATATAAATAAACAATATAGATTAAGTTTTATTCTTATTTCAACATGGTAATAGAACTCAATCTTCCACTGAAATTAAATTCAACCAGTTAATTTACTCTTTAAAAACTTTTTTTGCGTATGTAGCTGACAACTCAATGCCTGCATCTTCTTGGGAAGTCACAAAGCATGCTGGCCAAATATGGTGAAAGAAATTTTCTTAGATGGATCAGGGATGTTGCTCAGTGGTGAAGCATCTGCCTGGCAAGTGCAAGGTCCTGAGTTTGATTCCTGGTACCAAAAAAAAAAAAAAAAAAAAAA
>NW_022900945.1:33528273-33550214 GCF_012274545.1 Fukomys damarensis
AAAAAAAAAAAAAAAAAAAAAAAAGCAAGAAAAATTTTCTTAGATCAGGTAAACAAAAGAAAAAAAACAGGAGATGGTAATGGTCTTATATGTTAATGTTCTTACTGTGGACTGTTTTGGGGAAATAAACCTCTTGTGCTCCTCTTGGGTACTCTACTTGCCTTATGAGGTCTTGGAGGCTGAGTAATAAGGACTAAAGTAGAATAGAGTATCTGCAGCATTTTAACTTCACAACGAAGTTATTGCTCTGAGGGGACAAGTGGAGTCATCTTCCTGGAGAAATGACAGTCTTGACAATGGCTATGAAAGCTTGATGACTCTCAACATCTCATGGAACAAAGATGAGGCAGCTGAAAAGGATGAAAATGTGAAAGGGAGAATGTAAGGAACACAAAAGAAAGACGACCAGGTGACAAGTTAAACATAATCCGAGGAATAAGAACTGTCAGAAGCCTCTTTGGTGGTATACCTGAAGCAGGACTTAAAAAACAGCAACAAAAAAGCAAGGCTTTCCCAGCCCTGGGCAGTCCCCTTATTAGCCCCCTTCTGCCGTATGGCTCTAACTCCTTGTTCTGATATAGATAAAATTCATAACTATGACATGCAAACAAAGGTTATGACCCTCTGTTCTCATGTGATTCATAAGACACTGTCTTCTTTTAAGGCAAAGTTACAAAACTGTCTACCCGTTTCCCATTCTGGAAAGCTCACTTACTATGTCACTAGAAAAATCACCCCTTTTGACAAAATGTATAAAAGATGTAATTTCTCTTTGTTCAACATTCAGCCATTTTGGACAGAGTCTGCTGAGCTGGTGTATATACTCTAAATAAATCTTCCCGACTCCCATTTGGTCTCTCCTGTCTCTTAGAATTCTATAATACCTACAAACACTTGCCTTTTTTAATACATCAGAGAGCCTCTACTGTAACTCCTTATCTTTCTTCGTGGAGGGAAGTCAGAGGACTATATAATGAGTCATGAGGAGAGAGATCTTACAGTCCAATATTTCCAGTGAGGTGTAGTTTACTTTCATCAATCTTTTACTTGTTGCTTCCAAATCCCAGTTATTCAGGCCTTTCAACTCTACCTCGTTTTTTCCTTTTATTGTTCCACTCACTATCTTAAAGGAGTTAATAAAGTAGACACATTAACTGAATAATCCATGTGTGTGTTCAGGAAGTCAGTAGAATGATGACTTTGACCTAATAGTAATTGGAGCCAATGTTCAAAAATAGCACACAATCAGCCACTTGTGGTATTCTTTCTCTAATTATATGTGATCCTGTCTGAATTTTCAGCCTATAGTCACTGATTTCTGAGGAGCTTTGATTTCTTTTTCCTGTGCTACTTGGTATTATACTCAAGGCTTGGCAATGAACTACACCCCCAGAGCTCCCTTTAATTTTTTTAAAATTTAGAGATAAATTCTCACGGAGTCACTAAGTGCCTGAAATGGGCTCTGATTTGCAATTCTAACTCAATCTCCGTTGCTGGGATTAAAGGTGTTCACTTGTCTGGCCCCTTGATGGTTTTTTAATGTGGCTCTAGTGGACTATATTTCATGCACCTGAATAATTTTCCTATTTATACATAAACCAATTCCTCTAGATGAATGCAACTGTTGTGTATTACAAACATGTACTAATAAAATTTTAAGAATCTTAATTTATTTTAAGCATTTCTTTCTGTCTGGTAATAAAAAGTATTATTGGTATATTAAGACAATAGTATTCAAAATGATTTAAATGAGTTATTCACTTTAGTTTCTCTAATGGAAAAAATGTATAAGTTAAACAAGGATCTGAGTAAGGAAAATCCATCCGTGAAATATTGTAAGAAAGAAAAGAGTTTGGAGAGGGAGGCAACAATTATCTTCTTAGAGAAGATTTGACAAAAAATGATCCTGAACATGTGTAAAGGGGGACTAGATTTGAATCTGCTGGGAAGAGAAATAAAGTAAAGTCACTTTATAATGGAACCCTTAAAATATTTTATAAATAATTTACGATAACTAAACTGAGTGCTAAAGCAATCATATTTTCTAATTCATACCAATCACCACATATGCACTGCCTTGTTTATTTTTAAAGTTATTCTGAACAAAGCCCTTACATTCTGCTGATACAGTTTCCTGGCAGTCTCAGTAGCCAGTCTGTGATACCTTCTTATCAGTGTGAGCTTCTCAACCCTTGAAAATGCTTGATACCATCATTCCGGACATTCTTACATAGATGTCTTTGTCTTTTTCAAGGGCTTTGAGATTTGATGCTGAATCAAAGAATTTGCTTCTAAGGAAAAATGCATTTTATTATTATTCATGATGGAAATTTATGAAGAGCAGAAATTGATTTCAACTTGTGAAGAGGAAGAATGAGTTTTCTTCCGTCTCCTTAGATTGGGTGTGGGTAAGTGTACTTGAAGGATGAGAACCATTTTTTGTGGTGGTGGTGGTGGTAGTAATACTGGGGATTGAACTCAAGGCTTTCACTCTCAGCTATATCCCCAACTCTTTGTAGTTTTTAAGAGTAGATCTTGATAATTTGCTAAATTGTAAAGGCTGGGTTTGAATGTGTTTGAACTCCTTCCTGAGTGCCCCAGAGTGCTGGGATTATAGGTATGTGCTACGACAATTGGAGAAGAGGAGATTTTAAACCCTTAAGGCTTTACGGAGAGATTCTAGTCTCCTTCCATAGAGATTTTCAAAACATCTACTCCATTTGGCACCTCTTCTTCCTCTTTCTGAGTTTTAGGACAATTTCATCCATGACTGTTTGGGCAATCTTCTCCAGTAGACAATGGCAATGACATCAATTATTTGAGCAAGTGTCTTTACAGTGTTAATAAAATAAAGATTAAGAAACCAGGTAGAGTGGTAGGCCAAATGTCTTTTATGGGATCTACAAATCAAGCATTAAGAACTGGGCGGTATTATTAGCCAAAATTGAATTTTTTTTCTCATTGAGTTTATTGGTGCATTTTAGGTATACAGTACAGTTACATTCATTATTGGGATCTTGTACTTTTACATGACAGGTCTTGGCTCTCATTTTTTCCCTTTGTCCTTGCCCTCCCTTCACCCCCTCCTCCCCTCCATTTTTTCATTTTCTCATGTTTTTTTTTTCCCCCCGTATTACCTTTCCCCTACCCTTCCCACTTCCCCTACAGCTTTAGCCTTTTCATCCTAATTCACATTATGGAATACTACTCAGCCATAGAGAATGAGAAATTAAGAGTCATTCACAGGAAAATGGATACATATTGAGGATATACTCCTAAGTGAAATAAATAAGTCACACATGTATAAATACTGAATAGTTTCTCTGGTGTGAAAAATTACAATGGTACATAAGATCCTAATGATATAATAGACAATGTGAAATACCAAAATTGAATTTTGGAGAAAAGGATTTCTTTCCCTCAATTGCCATGATTTTTTATTTTTTGAAAAGTTGTAAAATGTATTAGGATAGTGAAAATATAGTGAGCTTGTTTAAGTTAAAGCCTGGATTTTCCTTGCTCTCTGCAGCAGTCTTATATATTAAGGAGTATGATAGCTCTGAGCTTTAGATAAAGTAGGAAAATGCAAAAAACAAAAACAATAAAATCTTATAATTCTGTCTTAAAATTACACTCATTCACTAATATTTTAGATCAAACGTATGAAATATTATTTTGTCTTGACACCTCTTGCACAATTTATTTTCTTTCTTTTTTTTTTTTGGTACCAGGGATTGAACTTGGGTCCTTGCGCTTGCAAGGCAGGCCACCGAACTGCTGAGCTAAATACCCGGCCCAACAATTTATTTTCTTCTAGCACAAAATATACATGCGGGTTGTATTCTACAAAGCAGGTTGAACCACAGGAATATGTTTCTAGTTCCCTTGTTGAGTAACTTAAGAAGAAAAGAGGATTTTTTGGGGAAAGACTCCACAGAGAACAGTGGCATTCAGACTTAGGCAGCATTGCAGTCATACAGATGCTGGGTCCCATCCTCAAAGTTGCTGATCCAGTAGATCTGCGGTGGGATCTGACAATTTGTACTTCTAACAAGTTCCTAGGCCATAACTGGACACCACACTTGAAAACCACTCCTACATCACGTTGGTAAACCACTCCTCATCACTGAGTCAGTGATCTGAATCTTTCCATGTCAACCTTGTCGTGATTTCTGTTTTGTTTCCAGAAGATTCTGTTTTTCGGTAATAACCACCACACAAAAGAGGAAACCAAAACCAGAAAACGGACAATAGAGCAAACTCACATGCCAGACTCATCATGTCTCACAACTGTAGATGCTCCAGTTCATGTAAAAAAAAAAGAAACGATGTATCTTGGGGTGCTACATCTCACTTTTAAGCAGGATATAATAGATAAAGCCCACAAATCGGTTCAGATACAGTCTTTCTACTTTTCCCAGGAATAGTTCATATTTATCATTTTCATGGTATTGTTTACCACAAAATGTGCTATGAGCTTTACATGTATTATCTCATGTAACTCTTGAGACAATCCACTCAGATAGATATTATTTTATTTCCATTTTACACACAAGGAAGCCAAAACTTGGATATAGTAACTTGTATGAAGTTATTTTAAAAAAAGAAGTGGCAGAAGTATTTGCTAGCAAACTGCCTTCAATTAGGTGATAGTGGAAAACTATAAACACTTCTTACTGTTTACATTGTGTAAAGTGGGCCCATCTCCCTTGGATAAAATGGGAATAAATGATGGGTTTATTGAGTGCCAGAGAAAAAGGACATATTTTAGTTAGAAGAGATAACTCTGAAATACCTTAAATGTAACTCTCCTTTTTCTGTTTATCCAATGTTGCATTCTACAAATTTATTATATTCTATTTTACTCATTGCATTTCTTTTCCTTAAAGAAGTATTATTATTTTTTTATTTCCCCATCCCCAGAATGTTTTTTTGCACTGGAGATTGAACTTGGGACCTTGCACTTGCAAGGCAGGCAGCAGCACCACTGAGCTAACTCCCGGCTTGGTATGTATTCACTTTCTCGCGTTCATACTGAAGGACCTACTCAAACTTTTCAATTATGTTATGTAACCCTCTAGGCAGATGTCCTGGTGTCACCAGAGGTAAATGGAAAGAGGGCCTTCTGTTCCAGCTTGGTTGCTGCTCTCCGAGGGCCAGGCAGTCATTGGTTGCTGTGTTTGCATCTGATGATAGGGCTGAGCTTCATCCGAGGTGCTCAAATTTTTCTCCTCCAGTTTACCAAATGGATGATTTTTATATGCACAAAGCCAGATTTGGGTGAAACTTATAAATATTTTGCAGGGTCATACAAATAAATATTATTGCAGATAATTTTTTTCTAATATAATAATTACCATAATTTCAGGTTTCTCACTGTGTCAAAGATAAATCAACATTTAACAGCAATTCACAGAAAGCCAGGTCTAACTGCATTCACCTCTTAACTCCAAGAAAGTACTTCAGAAGGAAGAATTTGTCATAATAACTATTTGGAATGCAATCAAATTTATTTTTAAGAAGAAATCATTTCCAAAGAGCAGAACATTCTTATTAATGAACTACGGGTGATATCACTCACAGCTGATTGCCAGTTTGTGGTTGAGGAGCACAGGAACAGATGATTTTCAGATCCTTTCCCATAAACATCTCAGTTTTGGTCATGAGTGCTTACTCAGTAGACTGTCAAGGTTTTTTTTTGTGGAATGAAAATGAGTTACACTGCGCTGTCCAGTTTGTCAATCTGACAAAGTGTGGGGGGGATTGCTGTCATTCCTCAAAAACATTTAGCCCTGGGAAGAAAACTGAATGTCAGAGTCATTTTTTTTCTGCAGAATTGCAAGAGGCATCAAAAATATCAGGCTGGTTTGTGAGGCTCATTGCCGTCTGACTTAAAGATGGCCTCAACATGAGATGGAAAAGATGACAGAGTCCACTGACCAAATTCCTCAGGTGAGAAATCTTTCAGGTCAAACCATTCACTTTTATTTTTGCATTCAGCCTTTCCCCCATTTACTTATTTTCTTCTTGGGATTCTTATAAAGCCTGACTACAGAATTTTTAGAAACTATTCATAATCTCCATAAGGACAATTCCACATATCCATTAAAATGTCTTTTTTAAATATTTGAGTCACTTACTATTTAGCCTATTTATTCTGGCACAAAAAGCTTCAAAAACAGGATATTCTCCCAAAGTCCTGCTTTATCTATAATGTGGCAAATCACAAGCCTACTTCTATAATTTTTTTATATGGAAGTCTTGGAATTTCCACAGCTTAGGTTCTGAGCCAACAAAAATATACAGAGATTGAAAGCAGGGAATTTTCAAATTCTGTTGACTCATTGCACAACATTACACTTTTGCAGATTCACTTGCTTAACAGGGAGGTGATTTTAAATACAATTTAGATATGGCAGTTGCTTTTTGTGAACTCAGAAAAAAAGTGGTAAAAATAGATTTTATCTAACGATACAACATCCTAAGAGAGGGTGTGCCTAAATTATCCACCAGGCTTTCCTGGACTTTTACCGGTACAGGAAGGCCAAAAAAGGTCTGAAGCTGAGCTGAATTGAGACTGTTTTGAAAGTAGGTAGTGTACTAAGGTGGGAGGAAAACTCAGTGAAAAAATCAGGAAACTTGACTTCTAGTCCAGATTTTATTACCTAGCATCTTCCTTTGAGCAATTCAGCCTCTCTCTCTCAGTTTCCTTCTCCTTCTAATGGACATAAGTCACCCTGCTTACTTCCTAGGAGGAAGGCTTATTAAGAGGTACGCCAAAGATTAAAAGAAAGTAGAGAATATTTTAAATTACAGTGGACCTTTGATTTACAACCAGCCTGACATGAACAACTGAGGTTACAACCAGAATTTTAGTTTTAGCTTATGAAAAAAGTCTTGAGTTACAATCCAAATATCAGCACTTGTGTTTCCAGATGGTCTCAGATACAGGTTTAACCCTTAAAGAGGTCTGGAAGGAAGATTACAGTGTCCTCCCCTGTGTGGGGTTCACTGAGAAATCCTGGGCCAGTGTCTCCCTAAGGACACAGATCTGCCTGTGTATAGGAGAGAGACATGGAAAGCTGACTAGAGAAGCCTGAGGCCTCAATTGACAAACTTGAGTTACAACCAGCTCTCAAGAATGAATTTGTAATTCAAGGGTCCACTGTATAAAGTGTGCTATAAATGTGAGATTTCTCTATAAAATATCTTTCTATAATTCAGTTAATCTGCACACACAGTGTTGAAATCGGGTAGGATGACAAGCTCAGTTGGGACATTGTTGCTTAACAGGACATTATATTTTGATAGTTAATATTATTTATACTCATAAATCTACCTCACTGTCTCTTTGGTTTTACGTATTAATGGTTGTGCTGATGAATATAGGCAAGACTACTAAATTCCCACTATTCCTATTAAGGCCATGGTCTTCCATTTTGCTCTTCTTCCAAAGCTCAACAAACATCTGGATAGACCACTCCTCCTCTGCTTGTCTCAGTAGTACAAATTGCTTATGAAACTAGACCCTGAAGGTGAGACTAATTAAACTCATTTCAGACTATCCTCTAACAGTCTACACAGATTAACCCCATATTTCCTTACATCTCTCTTGACAAGATCTACCCTCAATGACAATATGTATCTGTAAATTCCTTATTCTGTATCTCCCAAGACTTTTATTATGCACTCTAGAATTTGAGATCCATCATCAGAAAAGTCCCTGCCGTTGTCTATCTCCACTAATCCTTTCCTTCTTCTTTTCATTTTAATAGAAGTCTGACCTGGCTTGCCAATATTCCACCAGAACCCTGTCAAATGGTGGCCTCACATGCTTTCGAGGTTGGTGAATACCTTAGGGATTCTCCTTCTCATTGCAACTTCTAAAAAGGGCTCTGTACTGCTATTGCCCAAAGTCTATAACCTCCTGATACATTTTGGTGACCCTACTTCATTCTTCAATGATTTTCATTTAGTTTCATCCTCTCTACCATGCCTGTCTTTATCTTACTAATTAGAGTACCCTTGTGGACCTTGACTCTGCCTACAGTAGTCAGTGTATCTCCTGAAACTTAGTTATTTTTCTCCCATGGCTATTCTCTAAAACTTAATATCACTAATTGAAAGCTTGATAGCAAAATTCCCATTTTCTGATCATCATCTCCTATTTCTTTCCTAATTCACTTACTGTACTTACTGTATTATAGTCTCAAACTAACTGTTCTCTGACTCCCTTGTTGTGCCTGTATACCGCATTCCAGATTCACTTTCATTTCCTGTGCTCTTTTTTTCTTTTTTCTTTTCTTTTCTTTTTTTTTTTTTTTTCCCTGGGGATCGAACTCTGGTCCATGCACTTGCAAGGCAGACTAAATCCCCAGCCCTCCTGTGCTATCTCTTTACACATGGTGTCTGAACCACGGAGAACCTCAGTTTTTAACATATCCTTATGTTGAATCTGCACTGCTGTAGCTAAACCTCCCTAAAGCAAAGCCAGTGAATCTTTCAGGGATGTGAAATCTTAAGAAATTTATTTCACATCATGCCTGTTCAATATTTCAGGCTACTAATAGTTTCCTTCACACCCTTTCCACATAGATGGGAGAAGCAGTTTCTAAAAGAAACCTCCAGCTCATCAAATTTCTGTTCAAGAATTCTGTACTTCCACCTGGTGTTGGTTTCCCTGTCCTAACTTACCACCTTCTGTACTGGTACATTCTCTCTTTACTTTTTATGTTCAGTTCCACTAGAATATAAGTTACATAAAAGAGAGAGTATGTTTGCTTTGTTGCCACCATCTTCCTGAGCACCCAGCACAGTGGATGGCACAGAGGAGGTATTTAGCGAATATTCATTTTGTCACTAATCTTAGAGGAAAGGGAAAGTAGACATGTCCACGTCCTGGGGCTCAGATAGAAACACTGGTCATTCAGAGCAATCCCAAAAGCTTAGAATCTGCAGCTAACTGCTAGAAGCCTATTGAAAGAATAAAAACTTAAGAACTAAAGAAACAAAATAGCAATTTCATGAAATTTCTTCAGAGAACTTATCCCTTGTAAGAAGATCTGTATTAGTTTCATTGGAATCATAATGCCTGACCCACAAATATTTGACCAATTTATCTATGGTTATTTGTCTACTAATTAGTCTTGAATTCATAACTGTGAAAGGAAGAACATTAGAGACCAACTGGGCAGCCCCTTTTCTGCTTTGTAGGTGAGAAAACACGGATGCCGGACTGAAGAGTTGTGTGGAAGATTAATCCTTCATGTACAGAACACAGGTAAGAACCCAAGTTTTTGGCTACCCCCACTTTTTTATGATACACTGCGAATGTCAAAATGTAAAATGCAAGGGGCCCAGGGATTTAATTCAGTGGTGCCACTGCCTATCTCCCAAGCTCAAGGTCCTGAGTTCGATCCCTGGTACCAAAAAGAAAAAAAAGAAAAAACAAAAGGAAAATGCTAGCTACAACATTGGTAAGACTTCTAGATTTCCAAAAGGAAACTTTGTATGTTTCTTATGAAGGTTGGAACTTTAATTTGTGAGAGAAATCACTGCATTTTAGAGACTTCCAAAGAGTTCATGCTTTTGAGAAAAAATCTGTACTATAGTCACATTGCAGGGAAAAAAAAAAACACAAATATTTTACTTGTTTTATATCCCAACTCTGGTCACTGCACACTATGAGACATTTCCAAATTTCCTGAGTCATTCATAAATAGATATAAAACATTTGGTTTAGAGGGATTTTTCCTCTACTTGTAATTGCTCCTTTTTTCTTATGATTTATTTATCTGTCTAATGTAAGCTCATGAAATGTCATCTCCAACTCTCCCTTCACCAATGTAAACAGATGTCTTGCAATCATTTTAGAATGGGAGAGCACTTAAATGTTTTTGTCTCCTGGACCCCTTAGTGTTCGTGTGTAAATGAATAATGGACTCAGATTCATTTGGGGTCAGCAATATGGTGGGATGGGTCTCATGGGGCTGTCTTCCAAGGAAATTCCACTTGGGCTCACTGGAGGCAGTTAAAAAATATGGAGAACAGGTATGTTTGGAGCCCAGAGGCTCCATTAATTTTCCTCCTAAACTCCAACAAGGAGAAAAGGAAATTCCATTTTTGGATTTACAGTTTTCAGTCCCAAGAGCGTCCCCACAATCTATTCAATACTTTTCTTCCCAGATGCCCACAGTAAGTTATAAATGCTTAGCAGAATGTGTTCCAATATTTAAAATTCAAAAATAGGCCTGAAAGTGGCATTAAGAAACTTACAGTCACCTATAACTTAAGAAGAGGGTACAGTCTTCAGGGCCATTTATCTTATTTATAGAGTCATATTGTAATTAGATTTCACAGGCTTGTGGCCCCCTCAAGTGGCATTAATTCTTGAAGAAAAGATGTGTTCTTCCAATAAACACTGTCTTAATTTGGCATAGTGCTCCAGTTAGAGACCTGAGAGTGAAAAGAACTAAGTTTAAGACAATTCCTGCTCCTTACTGTTGGTGTGATCTGCTCAAGTAACCAAACTTCCCTTTTTCTTGATCAACATAACAAAGATGAAAACACTCACTCACTTCTTTCATAGGAAAACTGAGAAGCTCACAGGCAAAAATCTCAAGTCACTTTAGAGTACTCTTTTGGTAAAGAGTTACACAAATGTCAACTCAAAGAGATGCCCTGAATTATTATCTCGGATAAAGTACTTATTTATTTCATATAACTTCATAGGTTTGGGGTCACACAAAGCAGCAGATCAGATAATCTGTAAAAAATGAGCAAGCTTTCTATAACCAAAGAGGTTTTGGAAGAAGTAAAGCCCATGCTGGAAATTGTCATAAAACAATTTGAAGGTAAGACGTTTTTAAAAAGGCTGCTAATGGGAATTAGCAGAGAGGATGGAAATTCATCCCAGAGAGGAGCAATGGAATATCCAAAAACACTTTTGTTCGTCTTAAATGCTACACTTAAATACAGGGGATAGTTAAAGCATATATGATAAAATTTTGAGTTCTGTGAAATAAATTTACAAAAGGGAAAGGAAAACTAATTTTTATAGTGGTGCTATTTCCCCTATTATTGTTTTATGTACTAATTCAGGGCTATATTATGATTGAATAAATCATATCATAGATATTTTACTCTTAATGATAAGCAACATTTTCCTCAAAATTCCAGAATTATAATAAATTTACAGTAAATGGGCTTCTTACCTCACAATTGTCTTTTCAGAAAACCTCAAATTTATGTCAGCTCACTAATGTATACTTTGCCTGCTAATTGACAGGTAATTAAATAAAAAGTGAACTATGTGGAAATTCTTTACTAATATCACATATGTCCCCTTCATTCTGATACAGGAACTAACTATACCTGTGTCTGCATATTTCCAGTGGTAGCAGGATGTCTGTAGAGTAACTTTTCAATAAGGAATGAAATAGAACTGAATTAGAAAATTTGGAATATGACAGAAACTTCTAACTTCCTGCCTACTCATTAATCATTCCTATCTTTTTATTGGTAGAATCTTGATTTCTTTGTGGGCAACAAAGTATACAAATATTCAAACTCCTGTCTTTTCCATAAGGTATTAGTGGAAGTCACTGCTTGTGACTTCTTGGGAATCTCCTTAAAAGGGGAAAAACTCACTGATTTCTTTTTTTTTTTCTTGATCTTCTCTTTTCTCTTGTTTCCTCCCTGAAATACAGATGATTGTTGGTGATAAAGTGAGCATCTGAGGATCAGAAGGGTTAGTCACATAAGTATGACAAAATTGGAACTAGAATCAACCTTGGTCTTCACTGTTTTCTTCAAATAACTGATCCAGCTTTCACATGCAGACTCTTAGACTTCTACTCACAAAGACCATTGTGAAAGATTCCATTGCATAGAGCTAATTTTAGCCACCCAGGCAGATTGTTTGGATCTATCTAGGGTAGTGATTCTCAAATGAGGAAGGATTTGGTGAAATGAGGAAGAATTTGTATGACAGAATCTATCAGAATGATTTTTCACTTTCCTTACCACATTTGACACAACCTGCAGAAAAAGGACCTATTCCTCCTCTCACCACAGTGAGAACTGCTGTGACAATGAGTCCCCAGTACTGCTGAGAGTGTTGCATTCTGGGCTATGTGAAGGTGCTCAGGAAGATAGGTTAGAGAACACTGCTCCAGAGAGGCCTATGAAAGATTGTAAATCAAGTGTTTGCAAGTCTTGAAAGAGCTGGAATGGCTGCGTATTCAGTCAATCTGAAGGAAGCATGCCTGAACCATCTCAAAGTGGAACTTCCTACAAAGTGCAAGACCCCAGAAAAAGCAATCATCAAAAGATGCTTGTAATTTCAGTGACAGGTTTGGTAAAGTTGAGCCGAAAGATTAGATAGCACTGATGGTTAGCTTTGGAGGACACTTTAATGGCCAGCCATTTGGATCTCTTATATAAGGCAAAACTTGACCTCTACCACATTGTTCAGAGATGTCATCAAATGGTTTCTTGAATACTCCCACTGGTTAGTGCCTGTTGAATTCATAAAGCAGTCCATGGCACTGTGGGAAACATTTGGTAAGTGCAAAGTCTTCCTTTACCACGAATTTAATGTGGTTGTATCTTATTACCATGTACCATTTATATTGCACTTCATTTATTTAAAGAGATCACATGTTCAGTTTTGATTTGATAATCACAAAGTCATATAAGTCATTTGAAAATGGTAGCTTTATCTGTTTCTTCACTTCTATAGATCTGCTCAGAGAGATTATGTACACTTTTGGGAAAGTTCACAATTCTTAGGTGGAGCACTAGACTTGAACTCGGGGCTATTGACTTTGATCAAGCACTTTTTCAAACTGTTATAATTTTATTCATTCAAAAATGCTTTGCTTTTACTATCTACTGATTACTGTGTTAAGTACAGATGGAATGGTACTCACATATTCCTGCCCCCTCCTAGATCAAACAATTTAATAGTTGCTAATCTATAAGTCCTCTTTTTAGCTTTTGATAGAATGCAAAGAAGTGAATCCTTTCTCAATCATTTGACTATCACATTGCTTCACAGGTGTTTTTTTCTAAAAACAAAATGTGTCCCATTCTTTCAACAGCTTCTCCTAGATAGGTATTTTGGAGCTTTCCAACATCTTTATCACTTTTCCCAGAAACCTTCTGTTTTGTCAAGTCTCCTTCTCAAGAAATTGTGCCCCAAATCACACAACCCTGCTTCCGGGATGGCTCTGGAAGTGCAGCACACAGAAATTCTTTCCTCACATAACTAGAAGGTTAAATTACTATGAATGCATCTGCGTTCATCAAAGTTAGTTTCTCATGGCCCAAGTTCAATCCCTGGTACCCACCCACCTCAAAAAATGGGCTGGGGATTTAGCTAAGTGGTTCTGCTGCTGCCTGCCTGCCTGGCTTCTGGTTAACTAAAAACACAAGAGCACCTTCCTGTGGGTTACACTTACATGCTGGGATTTAGTGCGTTGTTATTAAATTTTACCTCCTCATCTATATTAGTATTAAATCTTTTGAGACCTTCTTTGTCTTAATTTGGTCATTTACAAGGTTAATTCTTTCCCAGTCTCACATTATGAACAAATCAAATAATTGTGTGCTCCATGTTACTGATAAAAATGTTAATCTGAACAAATTCAAAGACAAGACCCAATGATACTCTATTCAGACAAGTTAGTCTTAACCTGTTACTTTGTTAACTTGCGACACTATACACTCATTATGCCACAAATATTAATAAGTGCCTAATTCTGGCCTACGTGCTGAGAGGAAAAATGAAACCAGGTGAGTTAGCGAGTTAGGTCATACAGTGTGTTATCAGGGTGACTGCAGCATGGCAGGTGCTCCACCTGTGAGAATTAAGGAGGCTACGTAATGGGGTGCCATCAGCTCAGCCCACCATTGGGTAGAACCTCAGATGGGCAGAAAGTGGTTGAACCCACTAGGAGCTAAAAAAACAGATTAACACTTTCCCAAAGTTCTAAATTGGAATTATATGTAACTCTGAAGTGATATAATATATCATGACTTGATGAGTGATCTCATTTTGAATCTTATCAGTCCTTTAGATCTACTCCAAAGCTGAGTACTAAACTTACATGATGCTGTTAATCTTCTATGACACAAACATGTTAAGACCTTCTGAGTTACTTGGTTACTGGCTACTTTTGCCTGAATCCACTTTTCTGGTCCCTAAATATTTGGTAGATGATGTTACACTTACATATCACTATCAGATATTATAGAAGTAGGTGCAACTATGAGCAAGAGCTAGGACATCAAAGGAACTGACAACAGCGGGGGTGGGGGGTGTGGGGGAGATTCGCATGTGTAAAACACAAGGAAGTGACCCTTCCGTTTTCTTTCTGATGGAAAAGCACTTTGTGAGAAGCTGGGCCATTTGTGTGCAATGCTAAAACATCCAGTTTATTAAGCCTTTAAAAAGTCACTTTTCCCTTATTACCCTTCCCCTACCCATCCCACCCTACACTGAAAAAATGGAAATAAAGTGTTTGTAAATGGGGAGGGGAGGAGGGGGTGAAGGAAGGGCAGGGACAAGGGAAAAAATGAGAACCAAGACCTGTCATGTAGAGGTACAAGATTGCAACAATGAATGTAGCTGTACTGTATCCCTAAAATGTACCAATAAAGTTAATTTAAAAAAAATCTTTCTATGTATGTACGCAAAAAAAGAGTCACTTTTCTGGGAAGAAAAACTAATACTATGACATTGGTTATTGTGCTCTCTCCTATAATAAAAGACAAATGATTTTTTATGTTTTCACTGGGTTTGTTGTTAAACCACACAACCCAAAAAATTTACAACAAAAGATGTATCTAATGTATCTCATATCTTTGCACTTAAATCTTTAAAGACTTAGTTATTCAGAAATTCAACCACTGTGCTTTCCTGGCAAATGTGAGGTCCTGAGTTCAATTCCCAGTACCAGAAAAAACAAAACAAAACAAATCAAAACACAGATAGCTCGAGCAATTTAAAGAAAGATTTGGTAACTTTTCTAAAACAAAAGAGAATTTGTTTCTCTTATTTTGGAATTAACATTCAAATACATTCCTTTATTTTTCGCTAATGAAAATTAGTTGTTTCTTTATCAAAAGAACTAGTTTTATGAATAAAAAGTATAAAATTAAGAAGTGCTGTCACCTTTAACAAGATGACTCATCAAAAGAATCTTTTTATTGTAAAAAAGTTTAATCTCTATTTTAGGACTGCCAATGTATTTTCTTAATGGAAAAAATCAGTTCACCTATGAGGTTATCTCTTCAGTTCTAAAAGGAGAGTATAAATTCTCTGCCTGCCCATTAGATATAGGCAACCTGGTTCTACCTTCAGCACTGTCTTTCATTTTTCTTGCAAAGATATTTTTTGCAGTTGGAGATCAGAAAAGCCTGCATTTCACAATCTTGGAAATGCCTTATTTTCTTAGGATGTCGATAGTAACTCTAACACTGAGAGCAGCTGAAGGGGTTAACACTGGGACTTGGCTGGGTATCAGTTAAACTTTTTTCTCTGGCTCTGCTCCGGGTTTCCCCTTAAAGGGATTTCCCTCCTCCTCTGCCCTTTATAAAGAACTGACTTTCTATTTCACTCACACTAGCCTTTCTGGCTTTAGGAGCTGAAGACTCTTCCCAGGCACTTTCAGGTGGACAGAATTAAGGCTTTGGAACCAGTATTTTCTCATCACAGAAGCAACTTTAAAATGCCTGCGAAGATGGCCATGATCTTTGGAGCTTCAAATATACTTTGGATGATGTTTGCAGCCTGTAAGTTCTTGATCTGTTCCAAACGTTAGCATTCCATTTGGCCCTGTTTTTAGCTTCAGTCAGTTCTACTGTGGAGTTGAAGAAAGGAACTAGGATTTTAAATAAGAAGGAAATTTAATTTCACCAACCTTTTAGTGTGCTATTGAACTTTGCTATATACCATTATATTGTCATATGTAGAGCTGAAAATTAATGTTTTAAGAGCCCTTTTCCAAAGTCCAATAAGTAATTTGAATTCTATCTTAGTAAGTCTGTCTGTTTAGTTTCCTGTACTTGATAATGAGGTCAAACTTTGCAAACAGCAAAATAACTTTGATAAATAGGTATCGAAACAGGAACTGAGAGTTCTCATAAGTGAAGGTGATTCTGACACCTCCTTTGGCAGGGACTTCGGTGCCTTTTGGCCACCGTGGAGATAGTTAGAAGGTGTTAAGGAAAAGGTCATCAGGGCCATACTTTGGTCTTTCTACTGGAACAGAGAAGAGGGAGTAGGATCCCAGACAAAGCAGTAGTAAATTTGCTTCTCTCTTTTTTTGCTATTGCAGCTCAGGCTTTTACAATTGAGACCTCCCCGGAATCCAGGGTTCTTGCTCAGATAGGTGACTCCATCTCACTGACTTGCAGCACCGCAGGCTGTGAGTCTCCGTCTTTCTCCTGGAGAACGCAGATAGATAGTCCATTAAATGCCAAGGTGAGGAACGAAGGCGCCAAGTCCACGCTGACCATTGATCCAGTTAGTTTTGAGAACGAGCACTCCTATCTGTGCACAGCAACCTGCGGATCCAGGAAAGAGGAAAAGGAAATACAGGTGGACGTCTACTGTAAGTACTTAAAGAATCTTTGGTTTTCTCTCAATTTTGCTTTAAAACAGTTTTTTAAAGATATAATTTAAAGAAAGCTTTTAAAGTGATACTCATGTCCAGAATCTTGGCTACAAAACATATGGCAACCAGAAAGCATGAGCAGATGAGGCTAGCACTAACTCAAGTTTTGGCTTTTATGTCCATCTCAGTCACAAACATGGTAACTTAAGATTCTACCTCTCTGGGCCCCAACTTCCTCAGCTATAAAAACAAAGTCTCTAGATTCACTCCCCCCAAAATTTCCATTTGATTATATCCATACATGTTTACTTACTCATGCATTTAAATGATTTATGAATTGTGTCCCACAGAGATTTTTCCATTCATTTATTCTGATGCAATTTGATGCTTTTAAAATCAGTTTAAAGATTCTCTTTTTTAGTTGCATCTTTCCCTGGTTTGGGAATCAAAGTGATATTTGCTTCCAGGAATTCTGTAGAAAATCCATCATTTAGTAATAGGTTTAAGTTTAAAAGTTTTCTCCCTAGATATAATAAAAAATGCATCTAAACATTTTAGTCAATAAATTTAGGAATTTTGTTGCTGTGAAACCTGGGTGCTCAGGCTCAAAGATATTTTTATAATGAATTAGGTTTGCTTCATGAATGTATCTCTATCTTACCAGCCTACCAAACATGGATTCCAATCCACTCTCGAGTCAGTAAGTGAAGTTAGTAAGAGGAGTAACAAAACGAACCGCATGTAAATCATTTGACTTTGGTTTCTGGTGACCTCTCCTTCTTTCTGAAAAATTGTACTCACACATCGTACTGAGATGTAGTAATTTCTTCATGAAGACCTTATTTGATGAACTGACAACTACACTGGTTTCTTTTAACTGTACTGGATTCCAGCTTTGCCCAGTAACCCTAATTGAAATTTCAACAAACCCCATGTGTTGTTAAAGCTTCCCAGGAAACTGTGCCAGGAAGGCTGCTTTCAATTATGCTGGTTGTACACACATACTTTATGTCTGTCCAGCCTTCTGAGTGCCTTGAAAGGTCCTCTTATGTAAATATAAGAAAAAGAAGCAAGTTCTTATATTACCTTCCATAAAACTGAGTGGACTACAGGCACCTTTCTTACAGAATATAAGGGAAAGAAATAATTGTTGGAAAATTAAAAATACTATATTTTCAGATAACAAAGTACTATTCCTTTGTCTTTTGCCTGCCAGTAGCAAATAGTTGAAGATTTTAGAAAAAGAGAAATGAGGACTCTTCTGGCTTTAATTATCCTGACGGGTTTTCTCCAAGAATGTCTGTTTCTCATTATGTTTAACAGTTCTGTGTCCCTTCCATATTTGATTATAATATTCTTTGAACTTTTATTGCCTTCTTACTACACCAAGTCTCGAATCCACCAAAGTGTTACCATGATGACAGACTATAATGAAAGTGGGAACCTTTACAAGGCAGGCAAGGAGACTCTCTGTTCTTCTGTACTGGAAAGGTCAGGGCAGTGCTGGTTGAATTAGATTTTTCAAGAATAAAATCTCAAATTGAGGGATTACACAAGTGTACATTTCTGGTGGATGAGCTCTTGTCAGAGGCTCCATTTTCAGAAGCCAGCTACTCCAAGTTGCTCTTTTTATTTCTCAGCATATCTCATACAACTCTTCTTAAAATGACATTCTGAGCTTATATGTAAAATAGATCTATATATGCCCTGACTAAAATAAGAGAATATGATATAATATAACATTAACCTGCAGTAACAGTATAAGTAATACATTAATCCTAAGTTTAAGTGCCAGCTTTAACATTAGTAGTTGTGAGAACTTAGGCAAATTATACAGATGCTTCCAGTCCAGTTTTCAATCATCTGTAAAATGTATCCTCTATCTCTGATTACAGTGAGGATGAAACATAATCATTTATGTTGAATCTACAGCACAGAAACAGACACCTATAAGTTTCAACAAACATTAGATTATTTTTCTCCCTTCTTTTACTCTAATAAGTTTCAAACTTGTACATAGGCTCAAAACTGAAAAATCTAGATGGTTGATTCTGATTCTTGCTTCTAGAACACACCACAAATCATAGAAAGCTATTTAAATAATTTGTTATGCATTAAGACTGCATTAATGAAACCTTCAGTTTGATTTGCATTGTGTTGAAACAGTAAAAGATCTTATGGACATGAGCAGAAAATCCACTTGTGATTTGTTTGACTTTGCAGCTTTCCCTAAAGATCCAGAGATTCATTTCGGTGGCCTTCTGGAGGTCGGAAAGCCCATCACAGTCAAGTGTCTGGTCCCTGATGTGTACCCATTTGACAGGCTGGAGATGGAGTTACTGAAAGGTGACTCCCATATGAAGACTCAGGAATTTCTGGAAGATATGGACAAGAAGTCCTTGGAAACCAAGAGTCTCGAAGTAACCTTTACTTCTACCATTGAAGATATTGGAAAAGCATTCATTTGCCGAGCCAAATTACACATTACTGAAACTGATTCTGAAGAATCAAGTCCCAAAGAAAGGGAGACTAACAAAGAACTGCAAGTCTACAGTAAGTAGTTGTGTGATGGGGTCTCAACTTTATGGAAATTCCAACTTAGAAGTATAGCACAACAAATTTAACAACTAGGTCAACAATAAAACTGCAGTTTTTAATCCATTTTTATTTATTGGGAGCATAATATTTTTCCAGTAATATAATTCAGTGAAAAGAACAATGGATTTGGACCTAGAAGACTTGATCTTAATTTCTGGTTCTGTTAACTGTGTGACCTTGAGTTACTTAATTTTTCTATTTCTCTATCAAAGAGGAAGCAGTGTTACTACCTGATTGGGTAGTAGGAAATAGGCTTAAATGATAAAATATTTTTAGTCATGTTTTGTAAAGGCTCTTTAATAGGCCTTGAAATATTGGTTTCATAGATTTAGGAACTTGACAAGATGAGCACTTATTATGTGTGTGTGTGTGTGTGTGTGTGTGTGTGTGTGTGCTGACACATGCATATGTGCATTGGCTGGGGAGAATGGGATGAGGTTGATTGCTTCCACCTCCTTGAGAGTGCCAGGGACTTGGAGCAGTCTTGTTGTCCTAGGATCGTGTCCAAGTGGACTCACTCTTCTCTGTCTGAGACTAAAATGCTATGTTCGCTCAGGGTGCTATATTTAAAAGGATTCTCATCAACTATTGCATGTTTAGCCAAAAGAAAATGTGATGGAAAGATTTCAACAATATTTTGAAAGGAACAGTTGAGATAGGATATAGTTTCCCCCAGAGAATACAAAACTTAGAAAAGACAGCTCTAATTAAATATTTGAAAGAAAGTTGTATGTGAAACATTTATTTTGTAACATCAGAGGACTATACTATGACCAGTATGTTAAAGTTAGTTACTAAGAGGAAGATTTCACTGTTGAGCTGAAATAGGAGAAATTTTTCTAATAATTAAAGACGTTCAAAAATCAAGTTCACAGCTGGGCATGGTGGCACACACTTGTAATCCCAGGGCTTGGGAGGCAGAGGCAGGATAATTGCCCAGAGTTCAAGGCCAGCCTGCACTACAAAGTGAGACCCCATCTTAAAAACAAACGAACAAAATCAAGTTCACCATTTTGTAAGGCAGTGAGCTGCCTCTCTCAGAAAATGTTGATGCTGATTTGAATGAGGTCTTGGTAAGATTCTTAGGTAGGAGATTGAGCCACATGACTCTAAAGGCCCTTCCTGATTTCTGAATATCTCCAACCATCTGAAAACATCCAACATCAAAAAAGATAAATTAAGTTAATCAGAGGATAACCTGACTATTTTCTATAATGACTCAGCAGTTCTTTACACTAACTTGGCAGAATAAATTTGAAGAATGTTATCTCTGTTAGGTTGAGATGATGCTTAAAGATTGCTAACATTATGCCCTGATTTTTCAGTCTCACCCAAGAACACAGCTGTCTCTGTGCACCCCTCCACAAGGCTCTTAGAGGGTGACTCTGTGACTATGACATGTTCCAGTGAGGGTCTACCAACTCCTGAGATTGTCTGGAGCAAGAAATTAGACAACGGGAATCTACAGCTTCTTTCGGGGAATGCAACTCTTACATTAATTGCCATGAAAATGGAAGATTCTGGAACTTATGTCTGTGAAGGAGTCAATCAGATTGGGAGAAACAGAAAAGAGGTGGAATTAATTGTTCAAGGTGAGTTGAATGTAAAAAAATATAATGATAAATGTGCAGTCATGGGGATTTGAGTGAAAACGACACAGTATCAATGCAGAAATTCCTTCTCTGCATTTTATTGATGACCCATTTGGTTGTCATGTGCTTTAATGAGTATATTTATTATACTCATGCTTCTTGGAAGTCTTTTTTCCTAATGCTTCCATGGTTCTGCTTTTTGGATTAGCTTTTAGCTTACATTATTCCTTTACTTCCTTAATGTCTGGTTTTCTCTTCCTCCTGTCCTGTGATTGTTGATATATTTCAGGTATTCAGTCCTCTTTTCTTCTTACTCAAGACAATCCAGAATTGGACTATTATTATATGCTGGTTATTCCCAAATTCATGCTTCCATTCTTTACCACCAAATCTGTTAGTTCTACCTCAAAATGATACCTGGAATCTGACCTTTTCCTCAACCCTCTCATTGTTGCCTTATGTTATCATCTCTCACTTGGGCTTTTGGAAGATGTTCTTAAATAGCAGCATTCCCTGAACACCAGCTATGTTTCTGACACTTTAAATAAGCTATCTATAATCTTTAAGAAATAAGAACTAAGAAGTATTTTATACCCATTTTATAGGTGGCAGAATGGAGTCTCACAAAGATTAATAATGGTATCATCTATTAATCATATACTTAGTATTTGCCAAGAGTTCTATATTCTATTTCACAGATATTATTTCAATCTTTACCATAACTCTATAAGGTAGACAGAAACTTAGGTTCAACACAGTTCATAATTTTCTAAGTTCAAATAGCATTTACAGGCTCATTTTCATCTAAAACTTTATGTCTTTTCCATTGTACCTAATTGTCTATTATTAATTTTAATTAATATTTTAAATTGGCTAATCATAATGTATACATGTACAAAATACAATGTGATGTTTTGATATATTTATACAATATAGGATGAGTAATTCAAGTGAATTAACATATTCATCATCTCACATCATTTTTTGTGGCGAGACATTTCAAATTCATCTCTTAGCTGTTTTTAAGTATAAAGTACACTTTTAAAATTAACTGGAGTCACCCTACTGTGTAACATAGTCCAAAAACTTATTTCTCTCTCTCTCTCTCTTTTTTTTTTTTTTTTTTTTT
>NW_022900945.1:33550278-33582879 GCF_012274545.1 Fukomys damarensis
TTTTTTTTTTTTTGGTACCGGGAATTGAACTTGGGCTCTTGCTCTTGTGAGGCAGGCAGTAGAACCACTGAGGCAAACCCCTGGCCCTCAAAAACTTGTTTCTCTTAACTGAAACTTTATACTTTTTGGCCAAAATATTTCCATCTTCTTCTTGGCCCACCCCAGCCTCTGGTAACCACCATTCTACTCTCTACTGTGAGTTTGATGTTTTTAGGTTCTACGTGTTAGTGAGATCATGTAGTATCTGTCTTTCTGTGTAGGGCTTGTTTCACTTAGTCTAATATCTTCCAGGCGTACCCATGTTCTCCCCAGTGGCACAATAACCCTGTTTTCAAAGGCTCAATAGTATTCCATTGTGTTTTATAGCTATAGTTGCTTTAAGTGACCTCCCTGCTGTCATTCTGTTCCTAAAATAACCAATCATACTACCTACTAGTATCATAGTTAATTACATGAAACAACAAAGGTGCTCATTTCTTACAAATCTAGCCATATTTCTTAAAATTGTCACATATAACTAACTGCACAATCTGGTTGGAAACTACCTTTTCAGCTTTGGTGGTGTTCTGTGCCTTGTTCATGCTGTTCTCCTACCTAGAATGGCCTTTCCCCTGCCTCCAGCTGCCCCAGCCCTAGCCATCCTTCAGGACAAAGCTTCTGTAAGTTCCCCAGTCCCAAAATGTGCCAGGCAAAGCTACTTGCTCTCTCTTTCACATACACTCAATAATTCTATAGCCATGTATGCATTTCTGTTCAGCTCAACACATACTAATTAAGAGCTTTTCTCCAAGAGTCCAGGAATCTGTCTGGTACAGGAATACAGACATGAAAAATACAGAGCAGCTGCCCTATGGAAGCTTACAGACTAGGAAGGAAAGATGGCCATGTCATTTGATAAGAGCCAAAATAGTCTAAAAATAATCTATTTCAATGTGTCAGGAACTGTCTGTATATTTGGGTATGTCTGTGTGATTGTGTGATTGTGTTATTGTGTGTGTAGGTGTATACACGTGCCCACTCTTTAATGTTTGGGCACCTAGCATAGCACCTGACTGACACAGTAGGTTTTCAGTAAATGTTTAATACATGAATAAATTGTAAATATAGGCTACCCAAATTTAAAAAATATTAAAATGTGAAGTTTAATCTTAGATGATCAAAAAATAAAATTCAAACTCACCCTCAGAAGGCTAATTCAATTGTGAGTTGGGTTGGCATTAGCAAGTGACCAGAAGAGTCACTATGCTAACAAAAAGTGTGTAAGGCGAATCATTCATCCTGGAATTGTTCTATCCCATCATAAACTCCATCCCATTTCAGTGCAGAAAGGAAATGTGTTCTGGGATTGGGGAAGGTTGTTTTGCATTTTGCATCACATGGGATAGTAACAGTGTTAAATATTGAAGATATAATTGAACCTTCAAAGACCTTTTAGCTACCTAAAAGAGTTCCTCCCCAAGGAGCTTCAGTAACATATACAGCCAGAACTGTTCACAGGCAGGAAGCAAATCTGCTTTAAAAATTCCTCATTCTCACGCTAGCTTATAAAAAAAAAAATCAGAAATTCTCCTTATTGTTCTGGACGATCTCTTTAAAGTATGATATCATATGAGTTTACTGAGGTAACTAGAGGAGAGCCTTCTTTGGAAAAGTACTAAGATGTCACAATTTTGCAAATTAAATCAAGAAAAGTAACTTTTCCTGGCACAGATGAGAACCATGAAAAATGTAGTCTCATTGGATAATTTGTGTGTTGAAATTTCTCCCATCTCCTGCCAACTATTTACAAAGAAGACTTTCGGTGATCTGCTCTGGAGCTTCATCTGTCACTTTCAAGAGTTGCCCAACTGCTCCCAGCTTCTTCTGGGGATGAAAGTCAAGATTTGGAATTCACTTTTTCCCAAAATAGCAGCCACTCAATTGAAACCTGTGCACTTGAGTACTTCAGGCTTAGGAATTTGATCTCACCCTTCAGCTTGAAGCCCCTGAGATAATTTCAGAGTATCTTCATACTGCATGAAACAAATTTTAGATATAATTCATGTTATCATGGTAAGGCTTAAAATATATAAAGAACTCGAAACAGCCAGCTCCCCCAAATATAAAGACCCAGTTCAAAAATGGGCATCTGAAATGAACAGACATTTCTCAAAGAAATAAAAGTAGCAAGTAAATATATGAAAAAATGTTCCACATCACTGATCATTTGAGAGATGCAAATGAAAACAACACTGAGATTTCACCTCACCCCACAAAGAATGGCTCCTATCAAGAAATCACAGAACAACAAATGTTGGCGCAGTTGTGGGGAGAAAGGAACCCTTTCCCATTGTTTGGGGGAGTGCAGACTGGTGCCACCACTGTGGAGGTCAATATGGAGATACCTCAAAGAACTAGTATTATAGGTTCCATTTGACCCAGCCATCCCTCTGTTGGGTATCTTTCCAAAAGAATTAAAAGAATCATTCCACAGTGATATATGCGCACCCATGTTTATAGCGGCACAGTTTGTAATAGCTAAAACTTGGAAACAGCCCATTTGCCCATCAGTTGGAAACTGGATAAAGAAGATGTGGTTTTTCTATAAAATGGAATATTACTCAGCCATAAAGAATGAGAAAGTAGATTCATTCATCGGTAAATGGGTACATTTTGAGGTTATACTCCTAAGTGAAATAAATAAGTTACACATATGTAAATACCGAATAATTTCTCTGGTGTGAAAAACTAAAATAGTACTCAAGATCCTAATGGGACAATTAGCAATGTGAAATAGGAAGAAAAGGACCAAAGGTGTAGGGACAGTGAGAAGGATAGGGAAAGGGGAATAAGGGAAAAGGAAAAAAATATGAGAAAATGTACAAATGGAATTAAAGTGTTTGTAGGTGGGGAGGGGAGGAGGGGGTGAATGGAGGGTGGGGACAAGGGGAGAAAATGAGAACCAAGACCTGGCATGTAAAGGGACAAGATCCCAGGAATGAATGTAACTGTATCATCTACCTAGAATGTACCAATAAATTCAATTTTAAAAATATCTACATGTATTACATAAAATAAAAAAAATTCCCTATAGGAGAAAGAAGAGGAAAGAAAGAATAGAATCAGAAGGAAAATGAGAAGGCAGAGAGAATAATAGTAACCAGGTTAGCAATCATTGGGAGAATTAAATGAAATAATACATATAAAGTGGTGTTCCTAATGCTTGAAACATGGGAACTATGGGAATTATTTGATCTATTATTCTCTATTATAATTATCTCATTAAAAATCAGAGCATAAATTGAATTATCGCCATAAAAAATGCGAGTCACTCTCTTGACAAACTTTTATCTACATTTATTCTGACCATCTGATTCAACAAACTCATATAGATTTATCCTTAAGCAATGTGGTCTCATTTTGATGGCTCCAAGGTGGAAAGGAGAACTTCTTCTTGGCCTAAATAGGTGGAAGGAGATCAGGAAAAACAATGGTCACATGGGAAATATGATGAAAGAAGAAATGACTTTTATCTGATATTGCTCTTGTTCATATTCTTTCTCTTCAGAGAAACCATTTACTGTTGATGTCTTCCCTGGACACCAGGTTGCTGCTCAGCTTGGGGACTCCCTTGTGTTGACATGTAGTGTCACAGATTGTGAGTCTCCATCTTTCTCTTGGAGAACCCAGGGGGACGGCCCTCTGAGTGGGATGGTGCGGAGTGAGAGGACTGAGTCCACGGTGACCTTGAGCTCTGTAAGCTTTGAGAGTGAGGATCAGTACCTGTGCACTGTGATGTGTGGACAGAGGAAAGTGGAAAAGGAAATCCAGGTGGAGCTCTACTGTAAGTGGCTTTCAAAGTTATTATCATTTTCTTTCAATTCTTTTAGAAGAAAAAGAATGTGAATTTGTGGTAAGCAGTGAGACCCATTTGCTTAGAAAGGGGATTTAGCATTGTGAATGGTTCCTTGATCACTGAACCAAATATTTTGAGACAACGTAAATGCTGTAAATCTTAAGTCTGTGTTACACAGGTGCACAACATGCACAAGCCTTAGTTTGCGTCTCATCCGGACTCTCTTATCATGCATTTCTTCGCACTCCATGCTCCCTGCTTCCCATCCCTTCTACTGTACATGAGCGTACGAAGTGGTAAGAACAGTGAGGTCGGTGTCCATCAAATAACTGGACGGGGGACACTGCCACTCAGCTATCCAAATTGAACCTTCCTTTTAGAAGTCGGTTGGAAAGCTGGTCTGAAAGATGGGGGAGGGGGAGGCAATGGGAAGCACCCGAAAGCCAAAAAAAGGAGACAGGAAGTAGACTGGAGATGGGGGTGGTCAACACTAGCAGGTCAGGTTTCTGCCCAGGTAGAATCAGGAGCAACGCCAGATCTTAATATTGATTTAGGCTGCGGGCACATATTACCCGCTTCTTGCTCTTCTTGCCACCTAAGGGAAAAAAAAAAAAAGCCTCTACAACCTCGAATCTCAGTGAATTTGATATTGTCTGGAGTTCTTTGGTCTATAATGAATGTCGAACAAAATACGCAAAGTGATCATGAGATCATTTCTTTGAGGTAGTACTTCTGCCTTGTTTTACTCCGTGAACCTAAAAGAACTTTTTGTAAAAATTTTCCACCAGAAACCCTGCCAGAATGTGTGCTACGTTTCAGTATTAAATTCAGAACAAGAATATGACTGTAAAAGGATTTAAATCTCTTAAAAGAAGAGCAAGTTTTATTGTTTTATCATATTACCCAGAGTTCTGGACTTGATGACATAGGTACATTCCCAAGGGAAATGAGAAGCAGTGGTGAAATCTTATCACAACACGGAAACATTTGAGAACCACAATTTAACATTGCATTGTTATAAATTTAATTGTGATAAAGGAATCACAATTTAACATTTTGCTTAAGGGAAAAATTAGCATTACTGTTACGCTTGATAATTATATGAGCCTCATTTTATTGGTTTGTATAGGATATAGTATAGGTTTTACTATCTGAGGCATGATCAAAATATGTTGAATGTTTACATTCAAAAAACTTTTACAACGATAAGAGAAATATTCCCCTTCATTCCATTCAGAATACTTCCCCTTACTTTGAACACACTTATGCCATTGTTCTTGTCACTTTCTGAAGCAGTTCTGGACGTCCTCTTTCATGCATATCTGTAGTTGCACTGTCACGGCTGCCTCGATGTCCCAAAGCCATCCAAAACATTGACCTTTCACAGTCATTTTGACTTTGGGAAAGAGTCAGAAAGCACACGGTGCCAGATGCAGTGAATAAGGTGGGTGAATACACACAGTAAAATTTTTACAACACTGCCTGTTGGACAGCACTTTGCAATAACATTCACTCTAATTATTATCACACTTCATAAGGACACTCACAAAAGAGGACTTTAGGAGCTGCTTCTGAAAGTGGCAAGAAGAAAGGGGTAAGTGTGTTCCAGACTAGGGGATTATTTCGAGGGGAAGTAACAGCACTGTTTTTCATTACAATAAAGTTTTTAAAATGTAAACCTTCTCTGCATATTTTGATCGCCCTTGGTATAGATTAGATTCTAAATAATTGGATTCTAAATAATACCGTTAAGACAGTTCTTGATTAAAAATATTATCTGAGAAATATTTAACACTTGCTGCCTAAATTTCAACATTAGATATTAAGCTGCCGAAATTGAGAATGCTTGAGCTCAAGGAGCTGCACAGCCCCGTGAAATCAAGCCCAGGTTCCAATGTTAAAAAAAAAAATATTGTGAGCTCAGCTCAGTGACTTACTAGTTGTGATGTGCAATGAAAATTCTCTCAGCCTCTGTCAGTTTCAGTTGTCTCAGCTATAAAATAAGTCAAACAATGCCCATCGCATCAGACATTATTTAATTGAGATAATGAATGTTGAGGGACTAGTTTCTACCAAGTATTTAACACATCGTGAAAAATATTTAAATTATCTAAAATACGTAGTTAATAAATAAGATGGTAGAAGCTGATATATCCTTAGAAAAGACTGGGCCATATGTTCAGCAAGATGGTATCATTAGAAGGGGAAAATAAGAAGAACGTTTTTTACACAGTTACTTAATGTACTAAGTATCTTTTATTTCCAGCAGATTTATAATTAATTTTACAGTTATGTGTTTATACTGAATGGCATTATTTATGCATTGATTGTTCTATCCGAGCTGGTAAAGCTGTCATTTTGAGACCTTTGCATTTAAGAGTTTAGCTCACTTTTTTTCTCCCCTAGGTCATATGGCAATTCTATTTAATTTTGTTTTGTTTATTGTAGAGTTTAGCTCACTTTTTCTCTCATGTCACATCTAAGTGTCATTTTTGCTTGATATTTGCAGCATTCCCTCAAGACCCAGAAATTGAGATGAGTGGTTTACTAGTGAGTGGGGACCCGGTCACTGTAAGCTGCAAGGTTCCTTTTGTGTACCCTTTTGACCACTTGGAGATTGAAATACATAAAGGAGAAACTCTTATGGTGAATAAACACTTTTCAGAGAAAATGGACATAAAATCCCTAAAGAACAAAAGTTTGGAAATCACCTTCACGCCCACCAACGAAGATATTGGAAAAGTGCTTGTTTGTCAAGCTAAGTTACATATTGGTGCAATGGAATCTGAACCCAAACAAAGGCAGAGTACACAGACACTTTATGTCAATGGTAAGTACATGCATGATGTACCCACAGCTTAATATGGATTTCTTTATCATGTTTACCAGGCGATAGTTAACATAAGGTTAATAGTTAAAACCTCTGTGAAAAAAAATAACTGAAAAGAAATTTTAAAATAACTGATTAAATAATTGATGTCATGTAAGGACTACTTATTCTCTTATGACTTTATGAGTTTGCCTTTGGAGACTAGCTAGTTGCTCAGTGTGGTATCAGCTGAGCTCACTCATGCATTCTCAGTCAGGGGGTCTTCAGGGCTGGCTGGTCTCAGGCTGATCATTCATATGACCGGCATGTCCAGGTCCTCCTTTCCTCACCTAGTGTCATCCTCACAGAAGGTAACCTAGGCTTACTCTTCCAGAGCACAGCATTTCAATGTGATAAGAGAAGTGTCCTCTTAAAGGCCTGAGTTTGGGAGGTCAATAGTGTTTGTCCACTCACCTAGGTGAGTGACATATCCAGCCCAGATTCAAGGAGAGAAAAATAGACTCTACTTTTTCATAGAAGGTTTTCAAATAAGCTGTGTTTAATACACCATGAATGGTGTTGCATATTATCATGGTTCATCCATGCTTTGATAGCAAGAGTTTCTACAGGATTTACTTCTATTAGAGAATATCCACACTTTTGTCCATGTCATTCTCCATCTGCTGAAATAAATGGTGTCAAAAACCCGAGATTGATAAGTATTCCAATGAATCAAAAGCCCAGTTTTGCAATTTACTGAAACTTGTTGGAAGTTAGGGTATAAAGTGTGAAGCTAAGAAGTGCCTCTATCGTTTTAGTTGCCCCCACAGATATGACTGTCTTGGTCAACCCCTCCTCTATCTTAGAGGAAGGCAGCTCTGTGAATATGACGTGCACTAGTAGTGGCCTTCCAGCTCCAAAAATCCAGTGGAGCAGACAGCTCAGTAATGGAGATCTACAGCCTCTTTCTGAGAACGCCACACTCACCTTAATTTCCACAAAAATGGAAGATTCCGGCATTTATGTGTGTGAAGGGATTAACCAGGCTGGAATAAGCAGAAAAAAAGTTGAACTAACTATCCAAGGTAAGTAGAGTATGACTTTAAATTATTATTGCTAGTATTTTTTGGTTGCTTTACTTATGAAAAAGTCTTTTTAAAAAAACAGCTTTGCTTTAAAAATGTATTAAGGGTTCTTAAGAAGTTCATTTTCTATGCGTGGAGAGCTCCTGTTTGAACCATACCGAGTCACTTAGGCTGAAATTCTTTTAACCTCAAGTGATACACTAGCTTCAGGAACTGTGCCAGGAGTTCTAGTGAGAACTTCTAGTGAAAGTGGTCTTATGAGACCATGGTTATGGTGTTGAAATAAGGACAGGAAGAGATAGATAAGTACCTGCAAATAATTTAGGATTAAAACCACCACATGGGGCTGAATTAGACACTGAGGAGCAATCTCACAAGATAACTGCCAGTATTTTCTTAGAAGCCTAAGGAGCTTAGGTAGCTTTTGTAAATTTTGATGTGTAAGAATAACACCAACTTTGTTCGCCCTCTTGTTCATCATTCTGGTGGCGTGGAACCACCAGAGTGGATCAAGTCATCAGATATACACCTCTCCTTGAGGATAGAGACCCAAAAACTAACAATGAAACAATTTCTACTTGACACAATGAAGCTATAGACAGTTAGGAGCAAAATCCTGAAGTGATTGATTTGGTTTATCCCCCATTCCTTCCCTTTGGGCCATTAGGGTTACTTTCTTCATCAAAGCTCTCATTTCCTTTGTACCCCTTGATATTACTCCCATTAAAGTATTAGCGATTTACTGCGACCTCATGTCAATGAGAATTGTATTTTAAAAGAAAGATCTTGGAAGGGAAATATACGACCTTAAGAAAAACTTTTAGGTTGAATCTCATGGCACTTTGGCTTTGAAGAAAAAGGCTGAAATGAAGTAAAAAAGTTGATGACGGTAACAGGAATGTCAATTATAAAATAGATAGAATACTTCTCTCCAAGAGTGGCTACATTAATGGAGATGTTGTATGTTGAGGATTTAGTCCAGTTCTTAGAACTTGATAAATAGTTGTGTTGTTAGGACAGTAATGTCTATTTACAGCTTGAATACTTGATCTGAGAGGATCCAGTGGCTCTGTGAAACACCAGTATTTGTGCTAGTCTGAGTAAAGAAGCATATGAAAGAAAATGAAAGAAACATATCTTCTCTTGTTTAGGACATGACCCTTCATGACAAACCAGTAAATGCTTGGCTTACTGAATAACATTTCATGTGAACAGTAAGCACAAACAGCAGCTACTGTTGGTGTCATTACATGTGAAATTACTTTGTAATTTTTATTTACTCAGAGGTTCTTTTAAAATTCTCTTTTCAGTCACTCCAAAAGACATACAACTTACAGCCTTTCCTTCCAAGAGTGTCAAAGAAGGAGACATGGTTGTTATCTCTTGTACATGTGAAAATGTTCCAGAAACTTGGATAATCCTGAAGAAAAAAACAGAGACAGGAGACACAGTGCTAAAGTCTATAGATGGTGCATACACCATTCACAAGGTGCAGCTGGAGGACGCAGGAGTGTATGAATGTGAATCTAAAAATAAAGTTGGCTCAGAATTAAGAAGTCTGACGCTGGATGTTAAAGGTTGGCTTTTTTGGTTTTGTTTTTTTGTAATTTTTTGTAATTGTTCAGAGGTTCATAGGTGGTAGAAAATTTCTAAAATCAGTAGAATGACTTAGAAAAATGAGTGAATTCTGTGATGACTATGTTTATTTCTTAATGTCCCTCAAAACAATGAGGCACAGCTGGTTCCATCCTATAGAGTTTAGTCAGGAAGTTGACATTAATCATTGGTGAACATGTAATTCCCATTTGCTTTTTTTCAGTTAACAATTCATCATTGCTCTCTGAGGTCTTGCTTTTATTATGTTTAAACATACATTCAAAACCTTTCACTGGGAGTTGAAAGGAAACTAAAGAAGTAGGATTGGCACATCAAGAAAAATAATTCCATCCAGATTCACTTCCAACGTGAAGAGCGCACTATTTTCTTTTTCTTTTTTTTTTTTTTGGTACTGGGGATTGAACTTGGGTCCTTGCGCTTGCAAGGCAGGCCACTGAATCGCTGAGCTAAATCCCCAGCCTACACACTATTTTCTTATCATGGAGTAGTAGCTTGTATTTTCTGGGTTGACTCTTTTCAGCATTATTATAAGCAGCAATCTCAATCCTGAGCAACATAGAAAGATCTGCAGAATACAGAAGTTCCTTTAAAATGCATACACCTACGACCATCCTTCCCTTTTCTAATAGAGAGGAAGAGAAAGACAATGATCTCAGAGAATTTCAGGGGCCCCTTAATCACATAACCCCATCTTGTGAATGCTCAGCAGGCAGCATCTGTTGATTTTATTGGTGTGAGCAGAATACATTAACCTTGATTAATCATTCTTATTCTCTGTGCAAACTGATGAGCTCCTAGTGTGGACTGGAAGCCACACTTGGTGGTGAACGCAACTGTAAACGCCAAACCTTAAGAGGCCTAACACTTGACTATCATCAGCCTCTTCTCAATGTAGAGAAAACTTGAACCTATATCAGAAAACAGGAAAACTTTTACTGATCTGGCCAACTTTCTCAAGATTACAAGCCTCATCATATATTTTTCTGCCTTTACGGTACCTCCTCGAAACTTGATAATATCAATACATCCATCTAGAAATGTTAAAGAAGGGGAAAATATCACAATTACATGTAAAAGTTTTAGTCATCCACCTGCAATGATTATCCTGAAAAGAGTTGATCTGGCCAATAAAGTTACTATGTGTTCAAACAAAGGGACATTTACCTTGTATCATGTCACTCAAAATGATTCAGGGGTATATGTAATCAGTGCTTCCAATGAGGTTGGGGATGATTCTGGACGGATTGAGATCTCAGTTATGAGTAGGTTGAACTTCATTCATTCCTGTTTTCTTTTATCCTTGATGTCTCTGGCCACCTTTAACTTAGCTTAACCCCAGGAAATTGAACTCCTATGTTTCTGTAATTGTTTGTAATCAGTTATTCTCTTTTAAAGACATATTCAACTTTCTTCATTGTTTAACTTTCTCTTTCGCATATTGACTTTTCTAATCCTTTACTTGCCACTGTTTCCCCATTATTAAATGAGCACGCAAAGAATATTAGGTACTCAGCTAGAAATTCATGCCCCCAAAGTGAATATGGCTTCAAATATCACTGAAGACAAAAATTCCTGAAATTTTCCTGGATTTTTAAAACTAGCTTTGCTTTGCATTTTGTTGGGTTTTAAATTTGTTTTGTTTTGGCTTCAATGTATTACATTGATAGAAACAGTGAGGATTAGTTAAGAATTTCAGTGTTTATACAGCCAACAAAAATTTTTATTAGAAAAATACCCTGGCAAAATACTCTGCAGATGCTTGAGGGAAAAACTGAAAGGCAAAAGGTAATATTTATTAAATTGAAAAGAAACAATAGGGACAGAAATACCTTTGCATAACATGTTGTCAAAATTGATGCCTCACCATAATTATGATGATTTGTATCCTATTAAAATATTACTCATAATCTTTGACTGACTAAACTCTAGCAAAGGAAAGCAGGAAAATGAGGCAACTGTTATTATATTTAGGGTGAAGTACTTTTTCTTCAATAATTTGAAAAAATTAACTTCATATAGGCTGATACTAATGTAAGATATCTACTTCAGTGACTTTCAGTATTTAGAAAGCTGTAGAAGGAATGCTGTGGTGACCAAATTCAGATCATGAATTCCTGCCGAAAGGGAGGGAACATGCGTGTCTCTTAGTGAAACTCAACTATGAGGTCATACAATGCTGTGCATAGTATAAATAGAAGCTAGTCTTCAGTAAACCAGGTTTCTTCCTCAGATAGTCTCACAGGGTTCAGATGTTAAATAGTATTGCAACTGTCAGATGATTTTTTTTTTTATTTTTCCTTTTTTGAACTGAGGGCCTCACACGTGCTAGGCAAGCACTCTACCACTGAGATACATTACCATCCTACTAATTTTAAAGTTTTTGCAAAGTCACAATTGAGGATTTAGAAAGAAAAAAATTAGGTGGGTTTTGAAAGTATATTGGGATTCTTAATTTAGATGAAGGAACATGTAGATCAGACAGTGTTTCTCTGAGTAATATCTCAATGGAAACATGATAGTATCCAAAGAACTTCAGCAAATCGAGAGAATATAAGTGATGAAGAAAAATAACACATATTATGATGCCTTTAGTTCAGGCCTACAACACACACACACACACAAACACACACACACACACACACACACTCCATAATTAAGAATGCTTTTTCTTAATATTGTATTCATCGTGTTTGACTATTATGGTCATACACTAAATGTTATAAGGATTTTCTTGGAAAACTGATCAGTTACCTCAATTCATGGTGACCAGAACCTCGATACTTTAGATATTCCTAGTTTTCAAAACAAACACCAGCTCCAATTTCTGCTTTTGTACAGGATCCCTAAAAACTTGCACCCTCTCTTCTATTTTCCACCTGAATTGACCCTCTTTTAATTCAAGTTTGTGAATATTAACTGCTGTCATCTTTAGATCCATTAAGACCAATGCAACCACCAGCTAATTATTTGGTTAATTCAGAGAAATATGCATTTTGAGATCTTTTTGGTCTTTATCACACTAATTTGATTTCCTTCTCTTTAAAGAACTAGCTGTGCTGTTACATGAAAACGTGTTATTATTGAACAATTTCTTTTTGTACTAGACATTAATTGCATCTATTTGCTTATTTTCTAGGAAGAGAAAATAACAAGGACTATTTTTCTCCTGAACTTCTCGTTCTCTACTGTACATTCTCCTTAATAATACCTGCTGCTGGGATGATCATTTACTTTGCAAGAAAAGCCAACATGAAAGGATCATACAGCCTGGTAGAAGCACAGAAATCAAAAGTGTAGCTAACATTTGAAATGTTCAACCAGAGACACTATTTATAAATCCAATAATACTGCTCGTCATTCCACAAGAAAAGCAATGAGCTGAGTTCAGACTTCTCAGAACGTATGAAAAACAAAAAGGAAGGGCCACTTGTGCCTCTTTCTGGAGCAAGAAGCCAATAGAAGCCTTAGTGCCTGAAAGGTCACTGCCACTGAGATGAGATGACTGAAAGAGTTTCCCTGATGTGTATATACAGTAATGTAACCTGTACATATGTAAAATAAAATTGGCCACAGCAAGTTTGCTTGGAATAGCAGCACTGTATTCTCAGATCATGAGAGCAACAAATAGTTTTGCTTGGACTGACTGTTAATCACTTAACACATCCGAGGAAAATTTATTCTTAACACTGACTGGCGGCTGACCTAAGAGATTTCTCTAATATTTTCTTTCCTTTAACAAAACTTTATTATTACAAAGTTTATTGAAATAGTTTCATGTTTTATGAAGAAGCCAGGGTTTCATATTTGTATAGGTAAATGATAAAGAGGGCAGCAGATTGGCTTTCAGGTACTAAATACCTTAACCTATGGCACTGGTTGACTGGACTTCTCTGTATGGTACTGGCATGGTACGGAGACGTTTTATATTTGTTCATCAAAATCTGTGTAACTTCATTAATAGAGTTTTTAAATGCAACTTTGTTTCATTTTCTTTTGTAAAGGTGTAGTTTTTTACAGTAAAGCGATCATTTCTGGAATTGGAAGGGTTGTGTGCTTATTTATTATAAATGCTTCCTTTAATTATGTCATAGCTCTTTTTGAAATGCTACTTGAAAGGGTGAAAGCTTCAAACTATGGACAGACATACTCAAAATATGGCCTTCAGATGACTTTTATCAAAGTCGCCATGGGAACTTGACAAAAGTTCGGATCTCTTGGTGTCATCCTAACCTAATGAACTGAGATATTTGGCTTTAGGCCCCTGGACCTTGTAACTTTTCAACTCAAACATATACAGCAGTGATGGCGAACGTTTTAGAGAGCAAGTGCTAAACTGCAACTAACTCCACTTATTTATCACAAAATGCCAACACTGCAATAAAACCTGAATACTGAGGTTTTGGTTGAGAAAATACAACTCAACATTAACACATCTTTTGTCTTAAAAGAAAAACAAGGTAACACGCAGGCTATACGTTTGCCAACACTAATATGGAGTGTACATAAAAAGAGCGAGGCAGACAAGTGTGCACATGCTAGAGGTCAATATATAAACATCTCTACCTATCCTACCAAGTTCCAGAGTCAGACTTTACCAGGGTCTCCCATATGACACAAGCTGGCCTGTAACAAGTGCACACGCTGACAACTCCCACTGAGAAGTAACTGAGAAATATCCCAAATTATGTATTGATTATTTCCTTGCTTTTGTTTTATACCTGCATAAATATTCCTAAGTGACACAATGTTTAGTTTTGCCACATTTTGAGTTTTATATAAATATAACCAAATGATATAATTGCTTTATTCTTTCACTCAAGACTATGCCCTTACATAATTTATTTATCCACGCTACAGATAGATATTTGGATCCTTGCCAGCCTTTCCTATTTATTTATATGTTTAGATTATCATTGATATCTTAAAGGAACATTTTATTATTTTTGTAATCTTGTAAATGTCATTTCTCTTTTAGATTTATTTCTAGGGTGTTTATAATGTTTACACTATTATTCAAAGTATATCAAAAATTATAGTTATTGAGTAATGATTTTCATGCAGTGGAAGTTGTCTCACAATAAAGAAGATTCTATCACTTCAAAATCCCCTCCAGGTCTCATTACAGGAAGTCTCATTTCACCACCACCACCACACCCGTGGTTCTTGGAAAACTTACTTTCTGTCACTATAGCCTTGCCTCTTCTAGAATTTAATATCAATGAAGTTGTACAGCATATATTCTTTTATAACTGACTTCCTTTACTTAACTTCAATGCTTCTGAGATTCACCTATGTTCTTATGTGTATCTATTGTTCTTAGTGTTAGAGTATATCATTTGATGCTCAAAGCAAAAATTATTTATTTATGCTTCAGTTGGATTAGTTGTAGACAATTATGTTGATTATAATTTGAGGCTACTATTAATAATTTGGTACATTCAGATACAAATATTTATGTGCATGTATATTTGTAAAATATATGGGGGAGAGGTACAGACAGAGACCAACCTTTGTTCTATGGCTTGATATGCCAATGCTTATTCCAATATGCATTATGGTAATGTCACACTCCTTATAGCTTTATAGTAAGTCTTAAAATCAGGTGGTCTGAGGCCTCCAATTTTACACTTCAGAAAATGTTGGCTATGCTTTACCTTTTGAATCTCCATATGAACTTTATAATCTGTTTACTAATTTCTATTTAAAACACCCTGCAGAAATTTTAATTGGGATTTCCTTGACTCTACACATTAATTTGGGAAGAATTACAACAGTACTGAGTCTTCTAGCATAGTTATGAAGAACTCTATTTTTTATTTTTCAATTTTTTCATCAGTGTTTTGTTCTTTTCATCATATAGGTCTTATATGTCTTTGGCTAAATTTCAACTATTCCACAGTTGTCAATGCTATTGTAAGTGGCTTTTATTTTTAAATCTCAACTTCTAATCAGTTGTTGCAAATGCATGGGTAGATCATTGATTTTGTATGCTAATTGGGTGTTCTACAAACTTGCTAAACTCATTCAGTTCTAGTACCTTTCTTGTAGATTCATAAGATTTTCTACACAGACATTCTTATGTTCCATGTAAAAGTTTTACTTCTTCCATTTCAACCTATGCATACTCGTCTCCTTTATTTACTTATTGCACAGATAGAAATTATAGTATAATGTTGGAGGAAAAGTGTAAAGAGCAGACAGGATTGCTTTAATTCAAATCTTGAGAGAATGAAGGTCTTTCACCTTTATATTAATTGTAGATTATTTTATATGCTTTCTATTAGGTTGAAAATTTCCTTGTATTCCCTGTCTGCTGAGAAATTTTATCACTAACAGGTGGTAGGCTCTTTAAAGTAATTTTATGCATCAATACAGATTATCATATATTTTCCTTCCTTCCTTTGCTTTAGCCTCCCAGAGTGCTAGTAGTACATGCATGAACCACTATGTCTAGTTTAATTTTTAAATGTTAATAGTTTTCCTTACTGAGATTATCTCATTTGGCAATGATGTGTTTTATATATTTTTGTTTGTTTGTTTGTTTGTTTGTTTGGTTTGGTTTGGTACTGGGGATTGAATTCGGGTCCTTGTGCTTGCAAGATAGGCCACCGAACCACTGAACTAAATCCCCGGCCTGTATTATCTATTTTTTACATTGCTGGATTTAATTTGTCAAAATTTTGTCAAGAATTTCTAGGTTATAATAATAAGGAATATTGATCACTAGTTTCTTTTCCCATAAAATCTGTATCTAATTTTGGTATCAGGATAATACTAGCCTCATCAGATTAATTAGAAAATGTTTCCTACTCAAATTTTATGAAGAGTATCTAAGATTGTATTATCTCTTCCTTAAATGTCTTATACAATTTATTAGCGAAGGCATCTGGGCCTGGAGTAGTTTTCACAGGAACATATTCAAGTATAAATTCAACTTTTTCAATACATTACAGAACGTTTAAACTTCCCCTTTTATGTCAAGTAAGCATTTCTTTGGTAGTTAATGTTTTCAAGAAATTTGATCATTTCATCTCAGTTGACTTTCTTGGCATTTAGATATTTATAGTATAATATTATCCTTTTAATGACCAAGGGATCTTTAATTATAGGCTGTTCCCCATCCTTAACCTTAGCAATTTGTGTGTGTGTCTGAGTGTGTGTGTGTGTATGTGTGTGTGCGCGCACACGTGTTTTTCTCCTTTGATCAGTCTACTTAGGGTTTTATCTACTTTATAGTTCTTTCAAAACAACTCGTTTTTGGTTTGACATTTGTCCACTTTTGGGGGTTTTCTGTGTCACTGATTTCTAGTCATCTTTTTTTTGTGTGTTTGTTTTTTTGAGACAGGGTCTCCCTATGTAGTTGAGACTGACCTGGAACTCACTATGTAGCCCAGGCTTGTCTCAAATTCACAGCGATCCTCCTGCCTCAGCCTCCCGAGTGCTAGGATTGCAGGCGTGTGCCACTACGCCCTCCTTGATTTCTAGTCATCTTTTTTTTGTGTGTTTGTTTTTTTGAGACAGGGTCTCCCTATGTAGTTGAGACTGACCTGGAACTCACTATGTAGCCCAGGCTTGTCTCAAATTCACAGCGATCCTCCTGCCTCAGCCTCCCGAGTGCTAGGATTGCAGGCGTGTGCCACTACGCCCTCCTTGATTTCTAGTCATCTTTATTACCTAATTTTTCTGCTTACTATGGGTGAAATTTGTTACCCTCTTACTAGATATTTGGTGGACAAATTAACCAATAATTTGGGCCTTTCCTCTCCTCCTCCTCCTCTCCCACCCCTCCTTCTTCTTCTTCCTTCTTTCTTCTTTTTTTCTGGACCAGCAATCAAACTCAGGATCTTGCACTTGTCAGGCAGGCACAGTGCTACTGAGCTACATTCTCAGCCCTCCTTTCTTCTTTTTTAATGTTAGCATTTCATGAATTAAATATCCCTGTAAGTAGTGTATTAGCCACATGTCACAAATTTCGATATGTTGTTTTCATTCAACTCAAAATATTTTCCAAATTTCCTTGTAATTTCTTCCCCAGAAAATGCATTATTTTAGTGTTGTAAGTATTTGGGAACTTTCTATCAAGTTATCTTTCTGTCATTTAATTCCATTTAGTTAGCAAATATACTTGTATGACTTTAATGAATTATTATTTTAAATTGTTCAGAATATAGCCTATCTTGGTGAATTTTCTATGTACATTTATAAACAATGTGTTTTCTCTTGCTGTTGGTAGAGAGCACTATAAATTCAGTTAGTTCAAGTTACTTTTTTAGTGTTTTTCAAGTATTTTATAATTGTATTTATTCTTAGCCTATATATTCATTAATCATCAATTCCAAATGACAATAAAGACCTAGCAAAGAGAGCCCAGCAGTCAGGGAGACAGACTGAACAATTAGAGTACACATCCACTGAAAAAGAGCTGGAGAGAGATACTACAATATTATTAATAATAACAGCTCAAACTGGAAACCACCCAGCAGTTCATCCACAGATCAATGAATAAACAAACTGTGGTGTGGTTTTTCTATAAAGTGGAATATTACTCAGCCATAAAGAATGAGAAAATAGATTCATTCATAGGAAAATGGATACATATTGAAGATATACTCCTAAGTGAAATAAATAAGTCACACATGTGTAAATACCGAATAATTTCTCTGGTGTGAATAAACTGCAATAATACATAAGATCCTAATAAGATTACTGACATTGTGAAATGGGAAGAAAGGGGCTAAAGGTGTAGGGAAGGTGGGATAGGTAGGGGAAGGGTAATAAGGGAAAAGAAAAAATTGTGAGATAAAGAAAATATGGAAATAAAGTGTTTGTAGATGGGGAGAGGAGGAGGGTGTGAAGGGAGGGCAGGGACAAAGGGAAAAAATGAGAACCAAGACCTGTCATGTAGAGGTACAAGATCCCAACAATGAATGTAACTGTACTGTATCCCTAAAATGTACCAATAAACTCAATTAAAGCTGAAAAAAAAAACAAACTGATACTTCCATACAATAGTATGCTAAAAAGTTATGAATAATTGATACATAAAATAATATAAATGAATCCTATAATCATTATGATGACTGAAAGACCAAAAAATGACTCATTATATATACATATATATGTATATATATCTATCTAAAATTAATTTGTCCATATGATATCATTTATATAAAATTCTGCAAAATGAAAGCTAATTTATAATGACAGAAAACAACAGATCAGTGATTGGTTTGAGACAAGATGGAAGGGAGGGGTTAATTACAAAGAAGCATAAGGAAGCTGGGCATGGTGGCCCACGCCTGTAATCCCAGCACTCAGAAGGCAGAGGCAGGAAGATCACTGTGAGTTCTAGACCAGCCTGAGCTACACAGTGAGTTCCAGGTCAGTCTCAACTACATAGTGAGACCTTGTCTCAAAAAACAAACAAAAATACAAACAAACAAAAGAAGCATAAGGAACTTCTTGGGGTGATTGATAGATCTGTAAGAGTAATTGTGATGGTTTTATGAATTTTACGTATGTCAGATTCATAAATTATACAAATCTTAGTATGCAGTTTATGTCAATCACATCTATAAAAGCTATAAAACTAAAATATTTAAAATAATTATATATATCACATATATTCATTTAATTCATAAAAAATTATAAATTGTAGGTGTATTACCAAAAAAATAAGTTGATATTTTTAAAAAATCTTTTATACAATATAATCTTAAAATGTTAATTTCCTTTTTTTTTTCTTTTAGCTTTTCAATTCTTCCTTTTCGTTTCACAAATATCCACAATGCTGCAAGGACATTTTTAGATTGATGCAGTAAAAGCAAATAATAGATATCAGCCACCCTCCACCCTTCCCCGCTGATGAGCAGCGCAGCCGGTGCACCGGAGAGCTTGGTAGTCTGGTGAGGAAAAGCAGAAGAGGTACAGCGAGTGGCCATCTGCTTCCTGCTGCAGCTTTGGAGAACTCGAGGCAGGCCTGGGAGCTGTTCACCACAGTCCTTGGCACTGGGTTCCAGCAGCAAGTTCAGGTCTGGAGCCTGAAGTGAAAATACCCAAGGTGGTTGCATCAGTCTGCACTCCCACCAACAGTGGAGAAGGGTTCCTTTCTCACAGCCCTCCCAGCATTTCTTATTGGATGATTTCTTGATAGCAGCCATTCTTTCTGGGGTGAGGTGGAATCTCAGTGTGGTTTTCATCCTCATCTCTCTAATGACGAGTGATGCTGAGCATTGTTTCATGTATTTATTTGCTGCTTTTATTTTGTCTGAGAAATGTCTCAATGTCAGATACCCATTTTTGAATCAGGTCTTTGTATTTGGGGGGTCTGATTTTTTTGAGTTTTGTTTTTTGTTTTTTGTTTTTGGTTTTTGGTTTTTTGGTTTTTTGAGACAGGGTCTCACTATGTAGTTGAGATCGACCTGGAACTCAGTGTGTAGCTCAGGCTGGTCTCACAGTGATTCTCCTGCCTCAGCCTCTGGAGTGCTAGGATTATAGGCGTGCACCACCATGCCCGGCTTGAGTTCTTTATATATTCTAGATAGTAGACCTTTGTCTGTGGAGCAGCTAGTAAAAATTTTTCCCCACATTGTAGGTTGTCTCTTAGCTCTGTTATGGTTTCTCTTGCAGGGCAGAAGCTTTTTAATAAGATGAGATCCCAGTTGTCAATTCTTTGTGCTAGTTCCCATGCTACTGAGGATTTGTTCATAAAGTCTTTTCCTGTGCCAATGTCTTCAAGAGTTCTACCTAATTTAATTTCCAGTCAGTTTAGTGTTTCTGTTTTGCTAAATCTTTAATCCACTTGGATTTTAGTTCAGTGCATTGTGAAAGATAGGGGTATAGTGTTAGACTTTGGCAAGTTGAAAGCCAGTTTTACCAGCACCATTTATTACAGAGACTATCTTTCCTCCAATGAGGATGGCTGGCTTCTTTGTCAAAGATGAGGTAGCTGAGTATATCAATATGGAGATACCTCAAAGAAATAGGATGATAAGACCCATTTGACCCAGCTATCCCTCTGCTGGGTATCTTTCCAAAAGAATTAAAAGAATCGTACCAAAGTGATGTATGTAAACCCATGTTTACAGCAGCACAGTTTGTAATAGCTAAAACTTGGAAACAGCCCAATTGCCCATCAACTGGAGACTGGATAAAGACGATGTGGTTTTTCTATAAAATGGAATACTACTCAGCCAAAAAGAATGAGAAACTAGAGACATTTATAGCTAAATGTACGCACTTTGAGTGAAATAAATAGGACACACTTGAGTAAATACTGAATAGTTTCTCTGGTGTGAAAAACTAAAAGTATAAATAAGGTTCAAATGGTACAATTGTTAGTGTGAAATAGGAAGAAAACGTGTAAAGGAGAAGGGGAAGTGGGTAGGGTAGGGGAAAAGAAATTAGGAAAAAGGAAAAAATGGAATTAAAGCCTTTGTAAATAGGGAGGGGTGAAGGAGGTGAAGGGAGGACAGGGGAATGGGGAAAAAACAAGAACCAAGATATGTCATGTAAAGGTACAAGATCCCAATAGTGAATGTAACAATAAACTTATGTAACAATAAACTTAATGGAGAAACATAAAATGTAATAGTAAACTTAATGGAGAAAAAAGAAAAGATCCAACAGCAGAATCTGAACCTTATTACAGAGTTTATAAATGAAAAAAGCCATCTTCAGAAAAGAAAATAAAAGCTTTCTGGACAACTGCAACACAAAATGGAGCCTAATCAACAGCATCAAGCAACTGAGCTGAAATGTGAGAAAAATGTTATTCCAGATTCACTTTTCCATTTTCTAGCATTAATCGGCTATGAAGAAAGGAGAATCTCCATGTCCAATATATGACAAACAAATATGTGATAAAAACAAATTTGTTTTAGTCTAGCATTGTGTGTGTACAAATGAATTAAGAAAATATTATAAGGGCTCAATTCATTCACAACACAGCCCTGAATAGAAGGGAATTGCAGTAGCTGACACCATCAAAATGAAGCTACAGTGACAAAAACACGAGAAACAAGCAATTACCCCACCCATAAGTCATCTTTTAATTTAGCTAAACTTGTTGCTAAGACGCTTGGACTTGGTGTTCCTCCAAGAGGAATCTGAATCTCAAGGTCCCATGAGCCTTCTTGGTGATGAACTGTGCCGATGTCTGGAAGGAGATCACAAGGAACAACCGCCTTTTGAAGAATCCATGAGAAACACTGAAGACAGTTTAAGGTTTTCAAATTCTATTTCAGAGACTCTTCCTCAAGAAATGACTACCTGGGTGTCATCTCCTGTATATGGAGCTGCCTCTAAACTGAAGAGTAGTTTGAGTTTGAATACAAGTTTTTCCCCTTTCTCTGTTAGACATTGGGAAACGAAGCCATCTGAAAATAGTCCCTTTTAGCAGAAGAGACATAGGGTCATTGTGGAGGAGTAAAACAAATTACATAAATGAAAACACAATGTTTCAGTCTTGAAAAGAAAAAGAACAAAGAGACAACAATGACTTTGCAGGGTAAAGGGGTCATTGTGACTCACTTCTCAACTGAACTGTATTGTGAACAATTTCAAATAACTTTCTCAAATGAAAATTTTAGCCCATGTCAAAGGATTCTTAAAATCAGAATTTGTAATTAAGAATGTTATGACTACTTTTCTTTATTGTAACTTGCATGCAATTAAAATTCATTCAGTTACCAGCTCCTTGCTTGTTATTGTACTGAAAAATCCAGCAGGAAGTGCTGTCACATATAGAACCGTTGAATGCATGGTGAAAATGAACATTATCACTTTTGTTTGAGGTCACATTTGGTAATTAGAAATTTAGGAATATAGTCATGCATCACTTAATGATGGGATTACAAGTTCTAAGAAATGCATTGTTGGGTGATTTCATCATTGTACAAATGTCCCAGAATTTACCTGCACCATGGAGATGAAATAGACTCCTGCATACCTAGGTGTAACCCATTGCTCCTTGTCTATGGACCTGCACAGTGCTGAATACTGTAATGTAGGCAACTGCGGCACAGTGGTACCTAGCTGTGTATCAAAACATATCAAAAGCTGAAAAGGTACAGTGAAAATATAGTATAACAGATTTTTAAAAATAGCACCCCTGTATGAAACATTTATCATGAATGGAGATTGCAGGACTGAAAGTTTCCGTGGGTGAGTCAGGGAATAAAAGTAGAATTAATATGAAAGCTAGGATATTACCATACCCTACTCTAAACATGAGCTACACTAAATTTACATAGAAGTTTTTCTTTGATATAAATTAACCTTAGCTTACTATAAATTTTTACTTTTTAAACTTAACTTTTAAAATCTTGTTGATTTATTTTATTCACCTTTATGTTTTTACTATTTTAATTATGTTTTAATTTTTAAGCTTCTTTTTATAAGAAACTAGGACACAAGCCCACACACTAGCCTCCACCTACCCAGGACCAGGATTATTAGCATCCCTGTGATCACCTCCACACCTCGTCCCACTGGAGGGTCCTCGGGGGTTATAACCCACGGAGCTACCATCTCCTATGAAAATGTTTCCTACTGCAATGCCTCTTGAAGCCCAGGAAGGAACTACCTGACGCTGTTCTGCAAGTAAGTCTTTTTCCTTAATAAGTAAAAGGAGAACACTAATATAAAGATATCAGGCACCACATCCTGTACCTGATTGCACATATTGTACTTTTATATGAGTGTAGGTTTGTGCACCAGCTCACAACAAATGTGTGCACAACACATCTGGCTTGCCTATGACATCACTGTGCAACAGGAAGATTTTGGCTTCATTGTACCCTGCTGGATCGCTGTCCTACCCCGTCTGAGTTCGTCACTGATTGAACATCATTACGCAGCACATGACTGTACTCGTATGAGGCCCACTTAAAAGGTAGCTGACTCACTAGAGGTTCTATTTGACCCAGCCATCCCTCTGCTGGGTATCTTTCCAAAAAAATTAAAAGAATCATACCACAGTGATATATGTGCACCCATGTTTATAGTGGCACAGTTTGTAATAGCTAAAACTTGGAAACAGCCCATTTGCTCATCAGTTGGAAACTGAATAAAGAAGATGTGGTTTTTCTATAAAATGGAATACTACTCAGCCATAAAGAATGAGAAAGTAGATTCATTCATAGGAAAATGGATACATTTTGAGGATATACTCCTAAGTGAAATAAATAAGTCACACATGTGTAAATACTGAATAGTTTCTCTGATGTGAAAAACTATAATAGTACACAAGGTCCTAATGGGATAATTAACAGTGTGAAATAGGAAGAAAAGGGCTAAAAGTGTAGGGAAAGTGGGAAGGGGAGGGAAAAGGAATAAGGGAAAGAAAAAAATATGAGAAAATGAAAAAATGGAAATAAAGTGTTTGTAAACGAGGAGGGGAGGAGGGGGTGAAGGAATTGCAGGGACAAGGGGAAAAAAATGAGAACCAAGACCTGTCATACAAAGGTACAGGATCCCAGTAATGAATGTAACTGTATTGTATACCTAGATTGTACCAATAAACTCAATTTTAAAAAAAGGTAGCTAACTCTTCATTTGGAATACTGTTATCATCTTGCCAAGGGTTATGGACACTTTGACTGTGAAAATAACTTCTCACTTCCACTCAGAAATGTGAACAAATGAGTTCATTTTGCCTTGTGACAATCTCATAAAACTCTGCTTCTCCTTATTTGTTTGGATTCCTCTAACTTAAGTGATCAGGCCACTTTCCAGTTAACTCTTAATGTAACACAAATGCATCTTCTGTGGCTATTTGGCAGGGCTGTGGCAGCGTTTTCCAAGATCTCCGTACCATGAACATTTCATAGGGTATGCATTAAAAATAGAGTGCTGAGTCCTATCCCAGACAGACTGCAGTAGAATCTCTTTAGTAGAGCCTAGAAATTTAAATTTATGATAAATATCAATGGGGATCCTTGTGTCTGTATTTGGGAAACATTGTTGTAGTAAGACTAAGTATTTAACTATTCAATAGGTTGTCATCTTCAGAAAGCATTGACTGAGCCTTGAATTTTGTAAAGCTCTCACCTATCCAACTAAACTTTTCTCATTTAATCTGCAACTATCTGAACTTTTTGGAAAACTTGGCTTCTCATTCAAACACTTTCCTGTCTGTCCTCAACCATCTGTCTCTACCAGAACTGATAAAGACTCCAATATCTTCTATCTTAAAAAAGTTAACAAAAATTTCCCAATCCCATATTCTCTTCCAGTTATGGCCTTATATGACTTTGACTTTTCTTTTCACAGCAAGATTCTAGAGGACCGCTATCTATCGCAATAGATTCCTATCAGGCTTCTGAATTTGTTTTTGCCAAAGTCAGTAATATTGTTTTAGCTTATTTAATTGTGAAATATGAAGGCATTGTATTTTCTACCTTAATAATATCTAATTTCAATCACAGTCTCTCCACTCACCATTTGTTGTTTTATGGAGACCAAGAGAAACCAGGTAAGAACCATTGCTCAACTTTAAATTTTAAGCCAGACTTACTTGAATTCCAAGTCAGACTTATTTGAATTCACAGGAAGATAATGGTTTTAGAAGGCAAACTCTTCAGACACATTAAAACACTGTTCTGCACTCCAAAAATTTCCATAACATAACAAGAGCTTAGGGCTCTAATACAATAAACTACAATATGAAGAAGCCAAATGATCTAAGGAAAGCCTTGACACACAGATGAAGAGAAGGCTCTTATAGGGTTGGGAAGAAGAGCCAAGAATGAGAAAGGGATGGTGGGATATGAGACACAAATATCCTTGCTACTGTCTGCTTTGGCGTCAAGTATTACAAGGAAGGGCAATATAGCAGAATTGCTCGAATAAGTTTGGAGAAACTAATGATTCATAAGGGCTCATACCCTCCTTTCTTCTGCAGTTTAAGCTCCTCAGAGAAGACTTGAGTTCAGCATTTTTTGAAGCAGTAAGGGAATAATAGAGCAGCATGGGTATAAAGGACTTTGGAAAAGAATGCACCAGGAATCCTGGAACTAGAATTAGGAAAGCATAAAATGTAGGAATACTGGGAGCAGACTACCGTGGTACCTAAAATGTCTACGCAGGCCAGCCACCTCTGGCAGCTTGAGCAGAACGAGGCTCGTCCAGCAGACAGAATGAACCAACCAACTCCTATTGCCACTGCTTTCCAACTTAGTATTAAGTTGGTTGATAACACTGTTCAAATCTTTATGTCTCTGTCTATTTTTATAGCAGTTATTGGAAGAGAGGTATTGAAACTCCAACTATATTTTCATATTTGTCTCCTTTCAGTTCTATCAGTTTTGTTTCATGTACTTTTAAGCTCTTTTATTAGATGAAAAATTATTTAGAATATGATGTCCTTTTGATTAATTAAAATTTTAATCATTTTGTAAAATATCCTCTTAATCTTTGTAATATTTTTGCTCTGAAAATCAGTTTGGTTCATATGAACATAGTCACCCACACCTATTTTTCCAAGAGTGTTACCATGTATTTTTTGCACTCACTTACTCTCACACTATATGCTTATTTATATTTAGAGTAGGTCTATTGTAGGTATAACCACTTACCTTGATTTTGTCACTACCGTGATAATCTCCCCTCTTTGCTTGAAATTTTGAGATTATACAATTGAGTTTAACTCTACCACTATGCTATTTGTTTTCATGCTACTCATCTGTTCCTTGTTTGTTTGTTTTGTTTAATTGTAGTAAGAACATTTAACATTAATTTACCTTCTTAACAGATTTGAAAGTGTGCAATATTGTTAACCATAGGCACAATGATATATGGTGAATCTCTAAAATGTATTTATCTTGCATTATTGAAGCTTCATACCCTTTAACTAAAAGCTCCACACTTGCCCCTCATCCTAACCATTGACAATCGCCATTCTACTTTCTGCTTCTTTTAGTTCAATGACTTTAGACACCTCACATCAGTGGAATCACATGGTATAGGTATTTTTGTGTCTGGCTTATTTCATCAGCCTAAAGTAGTCAAGACTCATCCAAGTTGTCACATATTGTAGGCTTGCCTCTCCTTTTGAAGCATTATAATATTCCATCATACACTACATTTTTTTCTTTGGACTGGTGATCGAACTCAGGATTGCAAGGCAAGTGTGGTGCCACTAAGCTAAATCTCCCAGCTCTACTACATTTTATTTAACAGTTCAGTGAACATTTAGGTTGTTTCAAGATACTGATTACTGTGAACAGTACTGCAATGGACATAAGATAGTCAATTATCTCTCAAGATCCTGATTTCAATCTTTTAAAATGAATATCCAGAAATGGAATTGCCTCATATTGTAGCTCTATTTTTTTGAGGAAATTCTAGACTGTTTCCCATAATGGCTACACCATTTTATAATCCCACTTGCAGTTGGCAAGGCTCATATTTGTCCACAGATACATCGATGGGTATAAAAATATTTCAATATATAAATTCATATAGGGCCAGACACATTCTACTACTTTGAACTCTGCAATGAGGATTTATTTTATTTTTATTTTTGTGTGTTTGTGTTACAGTTATCTTTACTATTAAGATATTAGCAAGAAGGCATATCCCCACTGAATTATGGATGTATTTCTACAGGACAGCTAGAAGACACTGATTCCTCTCATCAAAATTTAAATCTGAACACTTTGCTCACATCTCTCCCTGTGTGCTTATTTCTACCCCTCTGCTGCCAGCCTAGTGATGAGTCCCGATACACACTGCCTAGAGGTGTTGCAACAATTTCAAGTCCAAGATGCATGTTTCCTATAAATTACAACAAAAAGATACTTAAATGTGGTCTAACTCACTACCTCTAGTTTTTATGGTGCACTGTCACCCCCTGGCATCTATAAAGCTTAGATGCTGTGCAATAGAGTGTGAACTATGTGCACAATATGCCCAAGTACTTTACCAAAAGTGAGCACATTTTGTACACTTTATATTGAAATACTCAGAAAAGCTTGTTCTCTGTAAATGAATTTTGGATTCAACCATCTCTAACATTACATATTCTTCCTGTACTGTCCACTGGGTTGAAGGCAGAGAGAAAGAAGTGAGGCCAAAATTATCATATGTAATTTAGCTCAGTGGTTCTGGCACTGGCTTTGCAAGTGCAGGGACCCGAGTTCGATCTCTGGTGCCAAAAAAACCAAAAAAACAAAACAAATAAACAAATCTATCATATATAGAAGATACCTCAGATTATAACCATTACTATATGTGCAATTTTATTTACCAGTGCTGTTACAATAGCAGACAAGTTCTTATATGAAAAAATCTAGTGCTACATATGTAGGAGTGCTTGATAAGTTTAAAAGTAGAAGTAGTAGAATAACACTTTGTAAATAGCTTTTATAAACTAACAGGGAATACTATGTTTTGCAATGAGGATTTAAATAGATCCATGCACTCAAGTGTCTGGCAAGGGATATGCCAAAGAAAACAGACTGAACTTTCATTTTCAAGATGCTTGGTATGATATCCTTCCTTTATTAAACAAATCTCTAGAAATGTTAGAAAACTTATTTCTGAAAATACATTCATAACCTCAATTGAAAACATTGAAGGTTAGATTGGGTATGTGTGCTTTGGTGGTAAAGTGTTTGCCTAACTTGTACAGGCCCTGGGTTCCGTCTGCAGCATCACCATGACTACTACTGCTTCCTGTTTGCTGCCTTCTGCCTGCCCAGCTTTGCCATGAACTGTTTCTCCTCTGTGATGCCCCCGTGCTCTGTGCCACCTTGCCTTGGATCCAGCTGCCTATGAACTGAAACCTCTATAAACTGTGAGCTGAAGTAAAGCTTTCCTCCTTTAATTGGGGTGTCAGGTATTTTGTCTCAGCAATGAGAAAAATAACTAAGATAGACTCTTACCTAGGACAGTTACAATGGTGCTGTAGAACATGGAGGGGAAACTCCAACACTAAGGAGAAAGAACTACGAGGTCTCAAGTTTAGATGCATTTTGTAAAGTTTTAGAAAGGCATAATAAAGAGAAAACTTTCAAAGTTATTAAAAATAAGTAAAGTATCTATTATGGGGAAGACAGACATCAAACTGACATCAGACTTCTTATCAGTTTGATGAAGAGAATTAATCAACATAATCGGATAGCAATAACCAACTTTTACGGAGCACTGATGTAGGCATTTTTTCAGTTAATTATCATAATGCTTTTTTGTAGGTACATTATTGTTCTCATTTTACAGATAAAGAACTGAAATGTAGAGAAGACAGGTGGCCTGCTCACGGTCACATAGCTAGAAAATGACATGGCACTGAGTGTGCTGGACCAAGAGAGTCCTGAATTTAAGTTCCTGCTGAGGGACAGAGGGACAGAGGGACAGGCAAAGGTTTGTTAATGGGTACAGTGTTTCAGCTGCATAGGAAGGATACATTCTGGATTATATGGCCTAGTAGCTTGGCATATTTAACAAAAATGCATTGCATATATTAAAACAGAAGAGAAGATTTTGAATATACTCACTATAAAGAAATAAAAATTTTAACTAATAGGTAAGCCATTTACCCTTAGTTGATAGTTAATCAATGTATGCATAAATCAAAAGGTGATACTGTACCTCACAAATAGGTACAAATATGTGTCAACCAAAAAAGTAAAATTGCTTAGTAAAATGTCAGTTATACACTTAATTTGCATAAGTACATTGACTTTCTATTTTTGAGAGGAATATGTTTCACCAATATGAATTTGTTTGAATAAAAACAACAGTACAGCCAATCATACAGTGAACATGAATGTGCCCCAGGCATGAAGATGGTATAAAAAGAGCTGCGGTTTGGAAAAGCTACTCTTGGAGTGTTTCTCCATGGCCTTATATGCGATGTGGAACACCAGAGTATACAATGTAGACATCTCTGCTGGGCTGCTAAATTTGTATCAACACATAGACCTTCTTTATTGTCATTTACTATTATTATTACTTGCTATTACGAGGATGACTTTTAGCTACTGTGCTGAGTGGGTACTGAGATGGGAGGGTTGTAACTTGCTTGGAATAAAAGCTGAGAAGGATAAAGTAATATCAAGGCATTACTTATATTAGTTTGAACTATATATTTCCCCCAATACCGGCAATTCCCATGGTTTAACTTGCATAGTAATATTAGGGTTATCCACTGTATAACAAAATACACCAAACTTCAGGGCTTAAACAACAGCTAGTTTATCATGGTTAGTGAGTTTGAGGGCTGACTTGGGTCAGTCATATGAGTTTGGGTTATTTTGTTCTGGCACTGTTGCTGTGGGTCAATATTCTAGGGGATTGGCTGGATTTGGAACATACCAGATGTTATGGCTTGTGTTTAGCTGTCCCCCAAAAGCCTCATGCTTTTTCAGGGGTGGCTGAATCTAGAGTGTAATTGTTTCATGGTGGGGCTAGACCTGAGGGCACTAAGACTAAGGGAGGGAGTGCTGCGTGCCTTAGTAGTCTGAATAAGATTAAGGGGCAGAAAGACACTGTTGAGGTCCCTTGTTACTTCTGCTGCCCTCTGCCACCATAAACTACTGCCGCTCTGCTATCCAGCCTTGGAGCCAGCTGACTGTGGACTGAATTCTCTATGAAGCATAAGCCAAATAAACCTATCCCCCTTTAACTTTATGTGTCAGATATTTTGTCTCAGCATTGAGAGAAAAGTAACTAAGATACCAGATGACTCCACCCTGTGACTCACACTCAGATCTGATTGTCTGCTGGGCACTCAGTTGTGGCTGTCAGAGAGCATAATAGATTTCTCAAAACATGGCCTGGAGTTGGAGTCAAAACTATTATTTCACTGCATTCTTCCTGTCAAAACCAGCTCACACAGCCAGAGCAGACAGAAGTTGGAGTTGGAGGGGAGTTTCCCTCTCAATGTACGTGGAAGCTTGCATCCAGAGAACAGAGTGACATTATCGGGATCCATCTTTGGTGACCATCTACCACAAAAAAACATTTCTCTGATGGAAATCAGAGAGATGAATCAGGGCAGATGTACTCAAAAACACAGTATGATAAGTGAGTAGTATAATTCCAAATGCTATATATAATTCCTTAGAGAGTGTGCCAATAAAACAATAATGCTCAAAAGAATACTGCAACATGAAAATGTCCCCCCTGCAAAAAAACTTGATGCATAATCTAGGAGGAGTGGTATATGCCAAACAGCCACACTTTGAGTAAAAAATGCTGTATTAGGGGAGACAAGAATTGAGACAGGGGAAAATACTAGCTCTGGCCAGGAGGACTGAAAGAATCAGGCATGGCTCCTCAGTGGAAGAACTATTCAACCTGTGTCATGAGTCAATGGGCAAGATTCAGGAGAGTTGATAGAAAGAAGGACTGGCATTTAAAGTAAAGGGTAAAGGATGGACATAGCACAGAAGTAGCAAAAGCCTTGGTCTATGCAGAGAAGGATAAATTGGATGATTTAACAAAAACAGGAGAAGTGTTAAAGAACACGAGAACCAAAGTTGGCAAAATGAGGCACAGCAAATTAGGGAAGGCCTTGCATGCCAGACTTTGTCCAGAAGTGAGGGCAAGTGATGAGAACAGGACTGGGATAGAGTTTAAAGAGTCTGTCACCTTATGTTTATCTAGTTTGTTTGTTTATTTGTTTGTTTTGTTTGCAGTTCTAAAGATTGAACCCAGGGCCTTCTCACTGAGCTACAATCCTAGCCCTAACTATCCATGCATCTATCTATCTATCTATCTATCATCTATCTATTTATTCTTTTGGGACAGGGTCTTGCTAAGTCTCTAAATTGTCCAGACTGAGCTCAGTCCTCTTGCATCAGCCTTCCAAAGTGCTGGGATGATACTCATGTACCACCACAGCCAGGTTTGTCTGGTATTTTCTATACATGTCTCTGTTCCCTGACTATACTCACAGATAATCTTCCCAGCTTCCTCCCTCGAGTAGTTATTATGTTAGTTCCTAGGCTGCCATCTTAGTGAGAATAAGAGAGCCACTTTTCTCATGCTGTATATGGATAGAACAGAATATTATTTAATTATTGAAATACTATTCTCCAAAATCATTTTTGACATGAGGGAATGTCTTTTAACAAAGTACTGAAGGCAGAATGGCAATTAAATATAAAATTTGAAAGCATCATAATATTCCAAAACATATATTTGTACTTGTGCACATATATAAGGCAAAAAGATATCCAAGTGTTACTATTGATAGCAGTATTCTGAGTACATTAACTTTCATATTTGTTCCAATATCCATTTACTAAGTTAGAATATATTTCAGTTATAGTAAGAAAAGTTATGTATAGTGTGTTAACAATAGAAAGTAAGTTTTCGTTCTACTTGTTTATTTATTTACTTATTGGTACTAGGGATTGAACTTGGGTCCTTGTGCTTGCCAGGCAGGCAGCAGAACCACTGAGCTAAATCCCCAGCCTGCAAGTAAGTTTTCATCCAAGTAAAATTCCTATGTGAAGTCGAAAATTGGAATTCTCAAAGACTCATAAATAAGTATTTAAGTTTTGAGGCCTACATAGAAGCTACTATGGCTTTCTAGGAATTTAAATACATCTCTTGAAGAGAAGAGGAGGGAGAGGAAGGAACTTGAATAATTTGCACCATGAAGCTGTCTCTGTAGATTTCTAAATATGGGTATGGAAGGAGGTTGGTGACACGAAGAGCCTGCACATCATCACTCTACACCCTCCCAGGGCTCAGGGTCAGGAGGACACAGCCTTAACATCTTGGCAAAAATGCCACATTGAAGGGGGAACACTGAGCTTTTTCTGGCTAGTCAGCCTTCAACTGGAACCATGCATGTCTCACGAATCTTTTCCAGTCTTGAGTAGTTTACAACTATGCAAATATGATTATAGTTAAACACATGAAGAGGAATTTAAGGAACTCCTACAAAAGGAGAAAGACGGCCATGTCATTTCTTCATGTCACTGTACTTGATCAACTAGATTTTATTAATTTGTTCATTTACTCAAAAAAATTCAACCAAGTAAATCTTGAATTTTGCTAATGTTTTGCCATAAAAGTCTTGTCTCCTCCAGGCTCACTCTTGCTATACAGGGGCTTCTTGGCTTTTCTTTCTCTTCTGCAGAGGAAAGTGGTCTCCTCTAAGATTTTAACCAAGTAAAGAAACTTTAACAGGTGTTTTGTTTTGTTTTCGGTACTGGGGATTGAACCCAAGGCCTTCTTAGTGAGCAACATTTCCAGAACCTTTTTTTTTTTTTTTTTTTTCCCTTTTGGTTTTTTTC